>NC_090932.1:619529984-619840507 GCF_040938575.1 Ambystoma mexicanum | reverse complement strand
AGGCTCAGATAGATGGCATTCGTTAGCAGTGAGCAGTTTGTTTGAAGTTGGAGATGGTGTGATCTCCTTGAAATCCTGTCAGGTTTCCTCCTCCAGTTGGGGGGCAAAAGTAACCTTTTCCTGCATAGCGACACCGCAGTATGCATCTCCATTTATACTGTGATTGGTTAGAGACATGCCTGTATGGACAGAGGGGTCAAGAGATTTGCCCTCCCCTGCTACCGTTTCAACTAAAACAGTTGATGGCTTTGGGATAGAATTCGCCAAAATAACATCTACAACCTTTACCAACACATGTTTAAATTCTAATGGTTTGGTAGCAATAGTAGAACACAAGACCTCTATGCTCGATGCAATCGAGTTCAGTGTGGTGGTCAATAGTGCGTTCCCATGAACGGCGGGGCTACGAGGAGCCCATAAGCTTTCCAGCTCACTTTTGCTCACAACTAGAAAAAGATGCAGAGGAATCTGAAGAGGAAACACATCTTGCCAAATCTGGGGAGGCTGAAAGATTTGTGCCAATAAGATTATCACAACCAGGAAACAATGAAACTATCTTCCCCAAATTACTCAAAGAGTTACGTTGTTGCCCAATGCACATGTTCAATAAACAGTTTTTATTGTTAATCGTAGGTGAGAAATTCATAGGTGTTCGAGAAGTTTCAACTATATTATTAAGGTGCTGATATGGAAGAAACAACATTGAGAAAATCAGTAATAGCTGGTTCAGTGCCCACACCCTTTTCAGATCTATTTTTTTTCCAGGCACCGATGGTGTCTTCTGGACTCCTTAGTCTTTTTGACGCACGAGATGCACTACGCAAGCCATATTTCCAGGTTGCTGAGCACTTCATTTCATAAATGTTTAATCGATATAGAAATGTTTAGGTTACTCACGAAAGTTGATTCACAGTGCTCGCCGCTTAGCACAGAGTCCAAGGAACCCTGCTCTAAGTGTCTCCTCAATACCTTATGCAAAGCACAGTCACAAGTACAGTGTCCAGCGAGACAGCATTCAGCAGACACTCAAGCTTGTGCACGTGCGCCAGTGCACACAGTTGCCAGTAATTATACTACTTCCTGGGGTGGGGGGAGGGTTAGGCAGGGGTGGCCCAATCCAACTCCACCAATAAAATGAATGAATGAAGCTTTGAGCTTTTCCAATAAAATGTGAAGTTTTCCCCCAAGTACCATGTAAATATAACTGCGTCGCTGTCGGCAGAATTAAAAGGCTTCAATCAGGAATCGAGCAGCCTCTCGTGTCACCGTGACAGCTATCAGCAGGCACTCGAGCCAGTTATTGACATCATCAGCCTTACAGTTCCAGAATGTGCTACTACATGCTTGCCACTTACACCTCCTTACACCTTTGTGCAACTGCACTCGCCTGTGCAGTCCACTACTATGAGACACTTCTTGTGAACCAGGGATTGGAATATATAAATGTGCTGCGTATCAAGGTTGTGTAAGTCAACAAATGCATAAGAATAACTTTACTGAAAATAATAAATAATAATCCTACCAACAAGCCACAGGACTTTGGGGAGTACCAGTGCAACGAGGTGGGATGCAGAAAAGTATATGCAAAATAATCATGGAGGGATTTTACTACTGGTAAAAGGTAAAGTAATTCTGCACAGACTTAACCAGTGGTAAACTGCGGAATAGCATTAAGGTAGAAGACTTTGTTTTTTCCCAGAGAAGGACAAGCTAGAATTAGTCTTTTTCACAAAGAGGGGGAAGAGAGAACTGTTTAGAAGATATTTACAATTTTAACCAACAAACTTCATACAAGGACTAGACATGTGTAACGAAATGTACACAGAACTTTGAGACAGATAATAGATTGTCTAAGAGCCAGGCACGGCAGAAGTCCATTTTGAGGCTGTTGTGCAAGTCTGCTTTGCTTTTTAGTTTTCTAAAGGGATCTATGTTCATTCATCCCTAGTTTTCTTTTTGATTCGTTTTTTCCTGAAAAAATGAATTGAATAATTGTGTATATTTTTGGGGTTCCCCCCTCCCCTATTATGTACTCCCTATTCCCCACCTCCCTCTATGCCTTATATGCCCCTAGCCCCTGCCCCCACACATTTTTCAATGATTTTTTCGAGCAACATTTTTCAGCAAAAAAACACTGAAAAAAACTGCTTGAATGAACATCATACCTTCTAAAGTGTTGCAGCCAGTTATCAAATAGGAATTTGAACTCAGGACTTTTTATTTTGAACTACAATGAGCACCCTTAGATTTTGTTTTAGAAGGCAGGGTATTTCCCTCATAGAGAATGAGCCAGTTAGGCATTTTTCCTTTTATTTGAATGAATTCATTTTCACCATGACCCAGAGTAGTCCGAGTACTTTTTCTGGTTCGCCATGTATGGTGTCAGAAGTGGGTTGCTAACGTCATTGTATTAGCCTCCTGGGACACAAGGGGGTTCTCTCAATTAGTCAGTTCTTTTCCTATAGTGTTGAGAGATGTTGATGTAAAATCTCCAGGAGACGTGGTTAGACAAGATGCCATGTGTTGACGGGTTCGAAGTGGCCATGAATCCAGCAAACACACAACGCAAATGTAGACCAATGTCCGGTCAATTAATTTTAGTGAAGCGCAAAAGTGGATTTAGCATCAAAACGGCGCGGATCATCTCGCCGTACATTCAATATGTTATGTTAGAAGCAATGCAAACTTAAATGGTCTAAATACCATATTGCATCTGATAAACATCTACTGGAACACTACTAGAGATGAGCATGCCAAGTTTGAAGAAGACATTTTGGACACTATCGATAGTATAATGCCTGGAAATGCAAACCTGCAAATTGTTGTGTGCGGCGACTTCAATATGAAGTTGTTGGGAGCATCTTGTACCAAAAATGGCCAAAAGATTCAAGAGAACCAAAAAATGGACATCTGGTTAGAAGAAATGGCTAGCCGAAACTTTTGTATGATGAACGGAGCCCTAACAAGCGATATTCCCCCTATGGCGACCTGGCAGAGAGGCTCTATAAATTCAATTTGGACTATTTCTTTACATCAGAAACAATGTCACAGGAAATTAAAGCTTTACACGTAAGAAAATCCCTGCAAAGCGACCATAACGTGGTAATATTGGAATGGAAACAGAGACATTACCAAACTCAGGAGTGATGGACCCAGAAAATTGTGTTAGAACCAGGCCAAAATCGGCTTTGTATGAGAGCCTCTGACATACCCTCATTGGCTGATCAGATAAGACCAAATACGAGAGGAAAGATGACCAATCCAATTGAATATCAAGTTCTGTTGGAGGTCTATAAAATAAAAAAAAGCTCTCATAATAATCCAATTTACCAGAGTCACAAATTTGATCCACAAGTCGCCCAAAAAAACGTGAACTAAGAACTCATCTAAGAAGATTAGCGACTGAGGTCGGTCCCACCCAAAGTTGCGAAATAAGGAAAGTGAAGAATAAATACAAGAACTGGGTTAAAACACACCGAGACTGCTTGAACAAAAAGATGCTGAAGTAATCTTGGAGGCCATGAACAAAAATAACCCAAGAAGCTTTTGGTTGCTAATCATCGAACTAGAAAATCCATCTAAAGCGGCTTTAACAAATATGGTGAACGAAGAACAATGGTCAAACAATTATAGTCAACTATTTCAAAAAAGGAAAGACTCATCTGCGCCTGACATGAATGTAAGTCCACCATGGGACTTAGTCTTTGATCGAGAGGACATCTTGAATTGCATACAAAAGTGCAGTTCATCTACGGCCGCTGGGCCTGATGGGCTCTCGAATGATATGCTCAAAACTAATATTAAAGAATGGACAGACTTCTGCAACACACTTTTCCAAAACATAATAAAAGAAGGCTGTATTCCAACAACGTGGAAGTTAGGCATTATCGTACCAATCTTCAAAAAGGGTAGCCACACAAACCCTGCAAACTATATGCCAATAGCCCTTTTAGATGTTGTTGGAAAAGTCTTTGCTAGTCTACTCTTAAAACAACTATCGAGCTGGATAAGGTCAAATAAGTTCGATGCTCGACAGACGGGTTTTGTGTCGGTTGAAGCCTAAATCTGCTAATCCTGGATCTGCTAAAAATAGACGCCATCAAATCAAACAACAAAGTCTACCTGGCATTCATAGATCTGGCCAATGTTTTTGATGGTGTAGACCGGGAGACACTTTGGTCAATGGTAAAATCGAGAGGTTGCCCATCAAGTCTCCTTTTTGCTATAAAAGAATTGTATTCAGAAACAAAAATCCAGATTCGCCTAGACAGTGACGGACACGTAACCAAACCTATTAGAACTGGAAGAGGGGTGAAGCAAGGGTGTCCCTTAGGAGCCACACTCTTCAATTTCTATATCTCCGAAGTTGGAAACACATTGGACAGTGTAGTGTCATACCCTCCAAAGCTGAATGGAAAACACATCAGTTGGATCCTCTACGCTGACGACATGGTCCTTTTGGATCTAACATCCATTGGGCTTCAAAGAAAGCTTAATGCTGTGAAGATCTATATTGAAGACCTAGGACTTGAGATCAATGTAGCCAAAACTGAAGTATTAGTCCTGGAGAATAAAAGAGGTGGCTGCCTAAAGACAAACAAGATGAGTTGGAGATTGGGAACCCAAGTTTTGAATAAAGTCCCACATACTCGATATTTGGGGACTCTAATAAACTTGTGCATAAACGATGACCCTTCCATGAAAAAGATTGTAAGTAACTGCAAACAGTTAACAGCACAAGGCTTGAAATTGCACCAAAGATTTGGGAAATACTATTACATCCCTATAATAAAGTTCTATAAGAGCAAGGTAGTTCCAACTTTGACCTTTGGAGCAGAATGTATGTTTGGATGTTCGTCAAAGATCTGGGCCAGGTGTGAAAGTAAGTTTTGGAAACGAATTCTGCAGCTGCCACAAGGCTTTCCGACTGCATGTGTTCTTTACGAGGTAGGATTATCCAAATTAAACGCCAAAATAATGTGGAACAAGCTAACCTTATACAGGAAGACCCTATATGAAGCAGAATTACCACCATTCAAAATTTGATCTGATCTAAAAGGAAAAAAAAAACAAATCATGTGACCAAGACTGCAATATCTGTTTGGAGACAACAATGTAAAGACATCTTAACTCAACTGGCGACAGATGAAAAAACGTTATGGTCCAATCCAAATGTAGTTAAGAAAAAGTTACTACAGCTAGATTGGATCGAAACTGCAGAAAAACGAACAAAGCATAAATGCATGGTAAATTCGCCCGCTGAAGCCAAAAGTTTAAATACTATCCCTAAATACATGGTCTTGTGTCCGTGTAAATGTCTGAGGAAGTTATACTTAAAATTCAGACTAAATCATTTTGAAACCAAAGAAATTCTGAAACAGAGAAGAATGATATCTGCTGGAAAGACCAACTGCAGATTCTGTAATTACAAAGACGAAAATCTAAAACACATGGTCCTCTTTTGCTCAGGCCTAAGCAATCTGCGAACACTGTATCTGGCAAAAGAGATGGACAAATACTCGACTTATAGCATATAAGAATGGTGGTGCCAATTGCATAACAGCGATTGTAAAAACTTGACATTAGCACTCATGAGGTTCCTAGAAAAACTACAAATGAACATGGAGACAGAGTATTTTAAATGAAATTAACTGACATGCTGATTTTAATTGAGAATAGTAGAGATTGTCATGAAAGGAGGTTCATGGAAGATGTGGTCCCGGTGGAAACTCCGCTAGTCCTGTTTCTATCTCTCTGCAACTATGTATCTCTTCCCCTTTAAATGCAGGGAAACCACGCCCCCTCAGTGCGTTGCAACTGTGTTGCGGTTTCCTCGCTCTCTGGTTCTCTCGTAGTTCCAGCCCTCCTTCGTTTCTTCCTGAAAGCCCTCCCTAGCGTTCCTTCCAGAGCTCATTTCTTCCTGCCTATCTGTCTACTGTTATTACCTTTATCTGCATGCAGTATTTCGAGGGTTTCTGACATTGTTTACTTTCACTTTCAGTCGCGGCGCTCGCCGCTTTTCTTACTCCGCCTCTTTCAGTCCCTTTGATTACCTTACTTTCCTTACCTTACTTCCCTTACAGGAGTTCCCAGGTATCCTGACCACTTGCTCCCCTTTTGGTGCCTTCATTCTGGGGGTAATAAGTTTCCCACTTGTAGGGGCTTCTTTTTTACACGTTAGTACGGTGATCTTACGTGCTTGTACCATTCTCTCTTTCTTAAACCAACTTAACCTCCTTCTATCTTTTCCCCCTAATATTTTCCTTGGTTTCCTTTCTCCTTCTATTTTTCCACCAAAGTTTCATCTTCCTGCTTCTGGTACTCTTCCGCCTTCCATTTTTTCTTCAGAACCACAATTCCCAGTTTGCATCTTGGCTTCAGATTTTCGTATCTTCTTCGTCCGCTGGACCTCCATCACATCAGCCTTCAGGATCAGAATTGCAGAAAGAAAAGTTACTTTTCAACTTACCTGATTTATTCAAGTCATTCTACTGGATCGGACAAGCCATCACCTCCACACCTTCTTGCCATTCAATCTATAGGGGTTTTTTATGCCACAGGCTTTTTCCCCTCTGTGGTCTGCACAGGGAGATTGTCATTTCTGTCTGTGACTGTTACTCAGCACGACAATTGTGGCGAGCTCCCGGAACAGACCTTACCTTTTCACAAAAAAAGGAACGCCTGATCTCTCGGCAACGACTCTTTCCGGATGCGGCCTCTCCTCCGGCGAATCGGATCTCGAAGCACAGGTGAGCCCCACTTTTGATGACAGAGATCAACAGTGCATTAAGTTAATTGTTTGTCAGTTCTTAGACTTGTTTTTCCCGATTGTCTTTGGCCTTAGTTTATTTTTCTTTAATACTCCCTAAGGTATGATGGATTGATTATTTAGGGTATTTATATTTCAAAAGTTTGTTTAAACTCTAAGAAATTAAAATAAAAAATAAAAAAAAGTGGGTTGCTAGTGACCCAACAAAGAGTCAGATCCTTGCCCAAAGCACATGGTTAGTACCATCGACCGCTATCCACAGAAAGGCAGATTGGGAATTAAACCATCATTAGGGGCAAAGCCCAAACATCAAACAATGGAAAAGTCAGGGAATACCGCCCTTTTCACCCAACTCCCTGCTGAGTCCAAGGAAGAAGAAGACTGAGTCCACTCCCTCTGAATTTCTTTTCCCCCAGAACAGTCAGGTGATCTAAGAATCGAGATGTCATCTCTTGAGACCCTTCTAGAGAGGCTGATTGAAAATCAGACTGGGGCCGAATAACACCACCAAGAGAGTCTTGATTGATTGGGAGCAGGCCAACAACTCTGTGTCCTCCCACATGTAGTACTTCAACCCTGCCATGGAGGTGATTTAACAGCTTTCTTTACCAACTTTGAAAGATTGTCAGCACACTTTCACTGGGACGAGACCCTGAAGGTCTGCTAACTGGTCCCTGTACTAGACTGATATGTCTGGGATTAGAATGAGACGATTGCACTGGAGCAATTAATTTAGGCATTATCTCTATCCCTACAGAAAGTCATTCTCGAACAGCCCCAACCTTCCCTAGACACAGCTGTGCAAATAGCTCAATCCCACTCAGAGGCCTTTAAATACTTGAGAGCAATAGGAAAATAAGGTGAGCCCAGAAGAGATTTTAAATCAACTAATAAAGTGTCGGTACTGGCAACACCAAGAAAGTTAGAAAAACCCCTTCCTAATGAATCCCATCCAAAAGATGAGACTGCGCGGACACCTCTGTCTCTCCCTATAAAATCTACCCTGGGAGAGGCAGTAGAACCAACCAAGTCCTTTGCTCCAACCCTACCGACATGTTTCTCCTGTGGAGAAAAGCAGAATTTTGCTAGCCTCTGTCCAAAATCAATCAGATAGAGGAACCCATGGAAATAGCGAGGGTGAGGACAAAAGAGTGGGAGGAAGAGGAAGAAGGGACAAAAGGGGAGAGACTAGAAGAAACCGAGGTTTTCTACTGCAAATCCCAACCATTTCAGAGCGAAGAAATAGTCAGGGTTAACAATATCCCGGTCAAAGCCCTGATCAATTCGGGGAGCAAACAGATGGCTGTACGCTCTGACAGTCTACCTGGAACATCTGAAGGGGACAAAAATGATTAAAAAATCATGTGCATCAATGGAGACTGTTAGGCAAGATTGTATGTAGTAACCCTGTGGGAGACTACACCAGCCTTGTCCTCTTGGCAATAGGTAACCCAACCTTTGGTATAGACCTGTACTACACAAGTTGGTAGTGTGACTGAGCAGCCAGGCCTATCTCAAGAGGGGTCAATGAGAGCTGTATGGCTGCAACATAGAGTTTCACAGTGAGAAGTAACCAAATAACACTTATACTCAAGGTTTCTTGATTAAATAACTATTTATTACTTTAACTTTAACAGTCAGTTTTAAAATAAGCCTTCTTTAGAAGGGAGCGATTGGCAACAATAAAAATACACTTCAAAATACACTTCTTCAGTTCAATAAAATAAGTAGATACCCTTTTGGGATGGCACACAGTTATTCCTACACCCTGAGTTGACTTCAATTGCTAGGACACTGTGGACATTAATATATCACTTTTCACACTTAAATGGTAATACTGAAGTTGTGGCAAAAAGGAAAAGGTTAGGGAAGAAGACAATGGTTAACACGTTTTCCAAACAGGTAAGCACTTTTGAACCCCCCAGTGCAATGGTGGTTAACCCTTTCCCAGGCATACAAGTAAGGTATTTATGACTTTTTGGAGGGATAGTTAAACACAAAGTCAGAGGGTAAGAAGAGTCTTCAGGGAGCCAGGACAGCCAATGTCAGTTGAGAAATGTCTAGGGGAGCTGAGGCACTTCTTGAAGGTAGGTAAACGTCTTGCACAATGTCAAAGAGTGTTTTGTTGTAAAATAAATCACTGTTGGGCCACAAGCTGGGAACCTTGTGAAGGGCAAAACTGCAAGCAACTCTGCAAAGGACAGTCAATACAAGTCTCAACTGAGAATAAGCAAGCTACACACACAAGAGGTAAGTACCCATTAGCTCACAGTGCCTTAGGTCTGAAGAAATGTTTCCAGCTGGATTCTGTTCCTGTTGTAGTTCCTGCAGATACTGTTGTTCCTGGGCCTCAGTCGTGGGGACAAGAGGGAGGACGTCTGGGGACTTCTGCAATACGATTTGAAGGTCGCCAGCAGCAATAGGTGCAATTCAGAACAACGGCACTTCCTGTTTGTTTTCAGCTTCTCGCTAATAGCACCAACGCGGTTCTTGGACACCTTGTGGACTTTCCTTGCTGATGGGGTCCAGCACTCTGTTGAGGTGGGTCAGGGTTGGTCAGCCCTGCTTCGAGGGAGTCCGGAGGATCTTCCTAGAGCTCGGGTCCGGCTTAAAAACAATGCACTCAATTCTGGTGTTCCTGTCCCCTGGCACAGTTCCTGCAGCAGCAATGGAAGTACAGACAGCAAATAGAGGGGTTTCAGTCAAGTTCGTCTTGAGGGGTCTATTGGTCCCACCAACCCAAGAGGAGAAGTCATCAGTTCCGGGCTTCTCTAGTCCATGTCAAAATAGGAGCTTCAGCACTGCAGCAGGGCTTCACCGGGTAAACCAACGGTCCAGGAGTTGCAGTAAGCGTCTCTTCCAGTTTCTTTCGTTGGTTCCTTCGTCCAGTGGTTGACTCTACCTTCCTTGTAAAAGACCTTGCCTTTTATGCAAGGCTCTCGCATTCAGTCGCAGCCTAGTTGTCACTCACACTGCAGGGTGGCTTTCCTCTAAGGACAGCCAGCCGGCCAATCACCTTTGGGTGCATTCATGTAACCAAGGAGACTAAGCACAGGGAGTTTCGGGCACCTCCATTGCTTCCTGCACTGCCAGACACGCTGGAGCCAGAGGCGGGCTTCACCAGTGAATCCCGCCAAAGACAAACGATCAAAGGGACCAAACCGAGTTAATCTCAAGAAGGACTTTTCCAACAAGAAATGGCGAAAAAAGAAGACCGGGCCATTTTGACAAAATGGGCACCTGTGGGTGCTACACTGCAGCTGCAAACGCAGCCCGCGGTAAAAACACACAATGGTAGGAAAAAGAAAACCACTGCCACCAGCCATTAATTGTAGAAAGGGTAACATAAAAATGTTACACGAGAAGTCAGACAAAGGGGATACTAAGTGACCCCTCCAGCACCCTCTTGTAAGATAGTGTGTGCTGGCTCTATAGAGGGGAATGTAAGTAAAGTCAATTTCACTTTACCACTCTTGGAAACACCGCATATGGTGAGCTACACATTAATTTAGTTAACATGCACACGTGCAGTTTTTGCAACACAACTCATAATGTGCTATTTGAATGGGAATGAGCTAATTTGCTCGCACTATTTTTCTAACAGAAATACATACCGCCGACCAAATTGGTTTTCCTTTGAAAACATTGACGAAATTACCCAACCAGTCACTTTTGTGGGGGGATTCACTAAATCTCAAGCTAACCAACGAACAGTCCCCAGCGAGGTGAGTACTTGAGCAACATTGTTTATGACACATCTGGAAGCAACTAGCTTAGGGTTCTGGTGGTCTCAGGCTGACTGGCCCTCATTATCTTGTAGAGCAATTTGTAGCTTATAACAAATGTATTTACATTAGTCTCCAATTTCTTTCTGTATTTAAGCATGCGTCAATATGCACTAAACAGCGTTTCTTTGTATGAAGTTATGGACGTAGTATATGCACGATAACGACATTGAAGCAAAATTATGGTTATATGAACTGCATAATGCTAGAGCAGAAGTCGTATAGACGTCTGTGAGAAATGTGGTTGGAAGAAGGCACAGCATTATTTATTTAACCTAAGCAATAGGGTTCATCTAAACATGATCTAGTACGGGTATCAATCGTGTATATGTGTGGGTTATTGCTGTTACATGAACACAATGCACTTTAACCTAATTATTTATTGTGTATATTTTTTGTCACCCCTTTTTTTCCCCAACCCTCTCTTCCGCTCATGTGATTGGTGTAATGGATTAATAAACTCTTATGCATGGATTGTTATATCCAATATTCCATTTATGTTGTTGTATTAATTACATTAATTATGGCTCACGTGATCAGAACGCAATAAACGCAACTTGACTTAATGCTTCTGTTTATTAACTTCATATGATGTATTGGTTTGTCAAATCAGATGCTTATCTCATGTCATTGCTTTGAGAAAGACCTCATCGGTCGAAGTGTTGGTAAGAAGACTGCACTATTGTCGTTACTTTGATTAAATAGCAGAACTGTTACTCTTCTAATTGTATGATAGTTTTCTTATTTGGAGAACTCACGTTTGGACAAGCACATAGATTTTGTCACAGGCACGTTTCTCTGTAGTGTTGTGCCAGGCAGGGGTAGCCCAGCAGGGCCATCATCTGCAGCTGTCGAGCCGATTCTGAGTTTAACCTTCACCACTACTTACCTTTAGCCAGAGGGCCCACATTCACCTGGTATACCCTGCATCCTCTTACCAAGTGATTGATGTAGCAGCAGACAAGAGTTAAGTGATCCGCATAAAATGTCCTCACAGAATGGAATCATACATTGTCTTTGATAATGAATGCTGTCAGTAAACAGGGGTGCACATGCCCAACTAAATTTATACCGGATATCTGTCAAACGACTTTGCTTGGGAGTTAAGTGTTCAAGTTGTATAAACGATTTCATCAGCACCTTCATAAACACCACTTTTTCGGGGCTACACTAGTGCACAATTCCAAAGGCTCTGATCAATACTTTGTCATTTACCAGTTGATAAAGGAAAAAGTTAATATATGCCATTAAACGTAGGGCTTTAAGATCATTATGTTGGCGGTGGTCCTTTTAAAAATCAGGTTTATTGATTCTTTGACCTTACTGCCAATGAGCTTGAGAAAACTACCAGAGGCTCTAGGCTTTGAAGGAGCCAAGGAGTACTTTCCCCACTTGTTTAACAACATGCAGAACCAGGACTACGTAGGAGCATTGCCTGCTATACATTTATATGGCATGGACTTGATCATGCCCAATGTCCTTACATGGCATGCAGCCAACAGCAGTCACATTTTTGACTTTCAAAAGAGGCTGCGTTGCTATTATCAGGACATTAACATTCGGAGGCAGGCATGTGCTCCCTTTAGGGACGGCATCAAAGAGAGAACTCTACACAAAGGCATTGTAACAAACCCCGACACCCTAGAGGAGATGGAGTTGTCGTATTAAGATTTTCTAGACCGATTTCAGCGTGTCACACGCATTACTATGCGCATTACTATGTAGTGATACATGCTTTTAAAATCTGAGACCATTACCTTAGTGCCTACAGATCTCTAGGATGATAGTCAAAATCGTTATTCCTTGCCGCCCACACAGTGACTGCTGTACATAGTGGAAAGTGAGGTATCTTCACACAAAAAGTCTTCAAGGCAGCGGCGAGCGTAAAATGGGCTTTTATTATTTGGATGGGTACACTGTGATTTGATGGGGCCCATCATCTGGGAGTTCAATGGCTGCTTTTATCTATAATTATGTCTCGTTAGGTTAAACGCTCATATTCAAGAAAGGCAATCAGCGAGTCATTTGGCCAGATGAAGGCATCAAACTGACGAAATAATAAAGAATTGTAGCACAACTCTATTGACTAAGAAAGAATTAATCTGAGGGTAAGACTCCTCTTTTCAATATCGACTTGAAAGGAATTATTATTATAAAAATTACCAAGGGTAATACATAGTGCTAATGCAGCTATAAAAACATTTTTCAGATTACAGGTGCTCTCTAGCCATACAAGCAACAGCTAGCTGAGACAATAATCGGTTACAGCAAGGGTAACTGCACCATAGCAATAAGTGAGTAGTCACAAGGAGAGAATGATGGCAACAACCACCCAACACTCCAAAAATACTCTTAAAGGCACAGCGTTTAATAAGAATGTAATCTGTCTACAACCAATTTTGAGTGGTATAATCAAGTTTGGTTTAGTGGGGTACTGCCTCTCGGGCACGTGAGTTTATCCATAATTCACTGAGAGGTAAAGAGAAATGGATAGCATGCATAAATAATATCAAATGTATTAATACTCAATAGGGGCACTGGAGCAAAAATGGTTGCTATGATAATAAGTTATAAATAAGCAATGTGCTGGAGACTAATGTAAACTTTCTTTTTTTCCCTTTTTTCTTTTTACCGTTCTGTTGTTCCAACCATGGACTCAATCATTCTATGCTCACTCAATGAATGCTTTTAACTGGTTTTGGTTAACATGACTCAATTTCCAATGATGTGTTTTGTTCTTTAAAAATCGCTCTCTCTATGCCTCTGGTAGGGGACAGAAAAGCAAGTGCTTTGTATATTGATTTTGTGCTTTGTAGGTTGGTCGAAACACGTGTTGGCACAGGGTATAGGTTAACTTAGATTACTCGTATAGGGCATAGGTTATGGACAAATATCAATGTTGGAAATGTCACTTTGTACCTATGTGGTTGAGCCAAAGAAGTACCAGATAAAATAAGGTTTTCATTGATTAGTACAAGGGCATTGAGCTTTGTTTTTCTACTCTTTCATGATTTTATCATGGCTGGACAATGTGCAACCCCCTGAACACAAACAACTCACAGACATCTGTACTGTAGAACTATGATAAAACGTACTTATCTGGAAGGCTTTGGTAGGACATTATGCACATGGTGGGAACACGGGTTGGTTTCTATGCAAAGGTCTGATGCCACATTGCATGAGTTCATTGAACAACAACAATTTCTGCAGCCTCAAGAGCTGCGGGATGCATTGTGAGGTTGGTGATAAAAGACAATGCATTACTTACCGTAAAAGCATTTCTGATGGTTGTAGCTGCTTAGATTCACATGCTGTGCATAGTCCGACATCCAGTGGTCACTGCAGAGTATTGCATTTTGTTTTTCGTAGTCGAAAAGGGGACGTCCACAAGGCGTGTCTGTAACACTATCCCTATAGTGACGTGCGGTGTACCCACAATCCCTCACGCGTCGAGGTCCCTCTGTTTGTATTTTTTCTGCCCGGAGGGAGCCTTCTAGACGTGAGTGAGTACAGAAAAGAGAGATATAAAAAGATGTCTATGTTCCATCCGAGCGGGGAGGAAGGGTGGGCGCATGTGAATCTAAGCAGATACAACCATCGGAAATGCTTTTACGGTAAGTAATGCATTGTCTTCTGATGTTTGTTAATCTGCTTAGAATCACATGCTGTGCATAGACTAGCGAGCAGTACCCGGAGTTGGAGGTGGGTTGTGAGAAGGAACAGTAGAGAAAAGATGTCTTTATACTGCTTGTCCCACCTGGGAATCAGATCTAGAGTGGGCATCTAGACAGTAGTGTTTTGTAAAGGTGTGTACAGAACTCCAGGTTGCCGCTTTGCAAATGGACTCAAGGGGAACATTTGCAATGAATGCTATGAATGCCCCTGTGCCTAGAGTAGAGTATGCTCTTGGCTTGAAGGGTAGTTCTCTCTTAGCAAGAGTGTAACAGAGAGTGATGCATTGAACAATGCATCTAGATGTAGTGGACTTTGAGACTGCATCTCCTTCTCTTCCTGCTGCCACTGAGACAAAGAACTGATTAGTTTTTCTCAGTGGTCTAGTTCTTTCCATATAAAACATGACAGCTCTGCGCACATCAAGTGTATGCAGGCTTTTTTCTCCCAAATTTGAAGGGTTTTGAAAGAACGTAGGTTGTTCTATAGACTGGTTGACATGGAATTTCAAGATGAATTTCGGTACAAACCTTGGGTGTGTGCGTAGAACCACCTTATCTTTGTGAACCGTTACAAAGGGGTCTAGAACAGAAAGAGCCTGTAGTTCACTTTCTCTCCTAATGGAGGTGATAGCTATTAGAAAGGCAGTCTTAAGAGTGAGGTCTTTAAGAGTTGCCTTGTGTATGGGTTCAAATGGTGAGCCCATGAGCCTGGTAAGTACCACATTTAGGTCCCAGCCGGGAGCTGGGTTTGCTATCGGAGGGTGTATTCTCTTTACCCCCTCCATAAAGGCTTTAATAACTGGGACTTTCCACCATGACACTTTAAGCTGGGAAGTGTTGTATGCAGAAAGTGCCGCTAGGTGGACTTTAATAGAATTGAATACTAGACCTGAGTCCAGTAAATGGGTCAGGTACAGAACAATTTGTGTGAGAGAGCAGTCAACAGGGTTGATGTTTCTTCCTCTACACCAGATGACAAATCTCTTCCATTTGCTAGAATAACAGTGACGAGTGTTAGGCTTTCTAGCCTCCCTGAGGATGTCCATGCATCTCTGCGGGAGTTATAAATGTCCAAATTCTATGATCTCAGGAGCCAGGCTGCTAAGTTCATGGTCTCAGGGCATGGATGCAGTGTCCTGCCCTTGTCCTGTGACAGCATGTTGTACGGGCAGGGAAGTTTCACTGGAGGAGATAGAGACATCTCCATCAGGTGAACGAACCATGGCTGCCGGGCCCACATAGGGGCCACTAGTATCATGGTAACTTGTTCCTGGTGCATCTTGTGCACAATCTTGTTGAGAAGGGGAGTCGGGAGAAAAGCGTAAACAAATTTCCCTGACCATGGAATCGATAGACCGTTCCCCTTGGATTGGTTCTGGGGGTACCTGGAGGCGTAATCTAGGCATTGTGAGTTCTCCAGGGTTGCGAACAGGTCTATTTCCGGGAATCCCCATTGTGTGAAAACGTCAAAGACGATATCTTCGTTTAAACGCCATTCGTACGCCGAGGGCAGAGGGAAGTCTCTCCTTAGTTCGTCTGCTCGCAGATTGAGTTCCCCTGGCACATGTTGTGACAGTAGGAACATGTTGTGTTTGAGAGCCCACTTCCAGATGTTCTGGGACAGCTTGGACAGTCCCAGAGAGTGAGTGCCCCCTTGTTTGTTGAGGTAGTACATGGCTGTGGTGCTGTCCGTGAGGACCATCACTGTCTTCCCTTGTAGGTGTGTCTGGAAGGCTTTTAGTGCCTTGAACACAGCAAGTAGCTCCAGTAAGTTTATGTGCTTGGAAGCTACGCTCGGAGTCCAAACTCCGTGAGCAGTCTGATGGGATAGGTGAGCCCCCCCATCCTGTGAGGGATGCGTCTGTGGTTAGAGTGGCTTCCACTGCGGGGGTGGCGAATGATTTCCCTATTACCAGGTTTTCCTTCGACCACCACCGTAGCGAGAGAACCAAGGTCTGCGAGACCACCACTAGATCGTCCCATTGTGCCGGCCTGACACCACTGGCTGTTGAGCCACTCTTGCATTGTGCGCATGCGCAGGGGCGCATGGGTTACCAAATAAATACATGACGCCATCATTCCTAGCAAGCGCATTGCTTTACGTACCGTCACCTCTCGACCTGGCACATATTGAGGGATCTGAAACAGCATGTTTTGGACCCTCTCATTGGAGGGGAAGACGAGGCCGTCCTTTGTTCGAATTAGAGCCCCTAGGAATTGTTTGACTTGGCTGGGGTCTAGACTGGACTTCTTCTCGTTGATGGAGAAGCCCAGTTGGAACAAAAGGTTTACAGTCTTTTGGGTATTTGAGAAGCATGTTTCGTAAGAATCCCCTGTTATGAGCCAATCGTCGAGGTAAGGGTATACTGGGATGGACAACCTGCTCATGTGGGCCGCTGCCACTGCCAGTACTTTCGTGAATACCCTCGGTGCTGTTGCTATCCCGAAGGGTAGCTCTCTGAACTGGTAGTGTTTGCCCTCTATCATGAACCTGAGGTATTTTCTGTGCGCTGGCAACATTAAAATATGAAAGTATGCATCTTTCATGTCCAGTGTTGTCATGTAATCTCCTTGTGATAGCAGGGGGATCACTTCCTGTAAGGTCACCATACAAAACTTTTGAGGTTTGACAAATTTGTTTGCTGGGCGCAGATCTAATACAGGGCGCATGGTTAAGTCCTTTTTGGGTACAAGGCAGTACACTGAATAAATACCTTCCGTTACCTGCGATAGAGGCAGGACCTCTATAGCTCCTTTTTCCAGTAGCTGGTCCACTTCTTGTAGAAGGATGGCGAGGTGTTCTGGTGTCATGCGTCGTCCCCTTGGGGGTCTGTACGTTGGGGAACTGTTGAATTCTATACAGTAGCCGCGGGCTATGGTTGATAGTACCCAACGGTCTGAAGTTATTCCCTCCCATGCTGGAAGAAAGGATTTTAACCGGCCCCCGACCGGCGATGCATGGGAGGGGACCCGGATCTTCGAGTCATTTGGTGTTGGTGGCTTGGGAACCTCTAGGGGTAGAACCCTGACCTCTCCCCTTTGCCACGGTGTTGTCCTCTCTGGTTGTATTGGCCACTGGTGCCTTGGTTAGAGGACCAGTTGTTGTTTGCAGAGTATTGCTGCTGCTGATTTTGCTGCTGGCGTTGGCCTCGAAAAAAGCGCCTATTGCCATAGCCACGTTTGTTAGGAGGCCTGGAAATCTGGTCTAGGGTTTTGATGGTGTCAAACTCTTTCTTTGCCGTTTCTAGTGCCTCATCAACCACCTTTCCAAAGAGGTTGGCATCTTCTATAGGCTTGTTGATTAGAGATGCTTGTGTTTCAGGTTTAAACCCCGAATTACGCAGCCAGACATGGCGTTTGAGAAGTATTCCTTGGACTAGGGAACGGCCAGCCGTTTCTGCAGCATCCAGAGTGTTTTTCACGATGCTTTGGTTGACTAGGGTCCCTTCAGTAATCGTGGCCAGAAGGCATGTACGTAGGGGTTCTGGTACCTCCCTGGCGTCCTTACGTAGCTTGCTCCTTTGTCCGTCTGCGTAACTTGCTAGCAAGGAATTGTTGTTTGCAATCCTTGCGGAAAAAGCATCGGAGGCTGTGATCCTCTTCCCCAGGGCGTACCATTTATTGCCCTCCTTATCTGGTGGTGCTTCGCTGGTAGACAGCGGGACCCCTGCTCTTTTCCTTGTATTTGTCACCACTAGGGAGTCTGGTACAGAGTGGCCCCTGACGTACAACGGGTCTGAAGAGGAGGGACTGAATAGTTTTTCTATCCTCGGGTTGACCCCTCTGACCAACGCGGGTGTAGATAGTAAAGGGATAATTCGTCTCCTTACTGAGGCGAACAGGGGAATGGTTTGGCTGACATGGGGTTTCTCCTTGATTACCTTCTCCACAAAGTCAATGTCAGGAGAAATCGCCCCAGTGTCTATTTCGAAATGCGCTGCTGCCTTGCATAGTAGTGCATTAAATGTAGGTTGATCGTCAATAGGTGACGTGTTCCTATTAGGTGAGTCCTCGGGAGGGGACAGGTTTAGTACATCAGGGTCCGAAAACGCTGATGGGGACTGCCAGGGCTGTGAAGCACCTTCCTCTGGGTCTTCTCCGAAGCCGATATCTGGATTTTATTCAAAACCTTCTTCCTCTAGGTTTTGTTCCTCTTCGTTGCCTAAGAATTCGTCCACCTCCTGAAAGTGGGGGTCCTCTTCAGTGAGGTCATATAAATTTATATCCACTCGGGAGGGATTAAACAGCCTAGGGAATTTAGCCCTGGGGTCCATCTGAGGTCCCTCTCTTGCCCTCTTGGGGGGTGCTAGGTTTTGGGTCTCCATAAACCTCTCCATCTTCTCCATACAGAACGGGAGTCTCTCCAGGGTCTCATGAGGTACCCCTGAGCGGTCTAGGAGGGGTGGGAGGGGTAAAGGGTCTTTGGCCAGAAAACGCTTTGACCTCTCCCATAACGTCGAAGAAAGGTCTCCGTCGCTGTCTGAAAAGCCTTCTGGTAGGCTAGGAGTCCCTTTAGATGAAGGGGGCAGTTCCTGCCTTCCTTAAGGCCTTTTCGGCGTTTCTCTAGCCTTCTGAGCGGTATTCGGCGTATCTTTCGCCGTCCGCTTCTGGCTATCGGAGGAAAGGATCCTCGCCAAGCTCTCGACGACTAATCTGTCTGTGGAGGGCTCTGGTATTGACGTTACGGGTGTCGCGCATTCTACGGCGACGGGCGCTCTCCGACGGAGCGCTTCGTCTGGTGGTTTGGGGGTAGCGCCCTTATCTGGGGGAAGCCCAGTCGCTCGTCGCGTCTGCATTTGCGAGAGGGGCTTAAGACTCTTACGGTCTGAGGAGGACGCCGGTGGAACCTGCGTCTCCGTTGGCGCTGCTGGTTTCTTCGTCTTCGACAAAGAAGAGTCGTGGGTTATGTGTTTATGGGAGTGTTTTTTGTGTGCGTCAGTGTCACCAGGGTGTTCATCCCCATAAGCAGGGCGTGAGCCGAACTTGTCAGGGCCGGGGACAGACGACGAGGAGCGCGAGCATTCCTTAGAGAGGTCTACGACTTCCGTAACGGATGTCAGGTTATCACATTCCTCGTCACTTTCTGCAGCAGCGGCGGCGGGTGAGGAATCGGACCTCGACATGGCGTAGCCCGTCCACCTTTTGACCTTGCGGTCCTTTAAAGTCTTAGGCTTAAGAAGCTTACAAGCCATGCAGCCGTCTTCCTTGTGGTCGAGGGGCAAGCAACGTTTACACCGTTTATGCTTGTCTTTCCAGGTAAACTTGCCCTTGCAACGCGGGCAAAACCTAAAGGGTGTCCTCTCCATAGCTGAGGAAATCTTTCACTGTGATAACAGCCCTGAGGGAAAGGGAGGGGAAAAGGAAAGGCATTCTCACATGTTCGGCAGCGCCGAAGGATCTCCTCTGTCTCGTCCCCGCCGTCGAAGTTCTTACTCGGCGGAGATAAGGCTTTGCATCTATGTCGAGGGAGGGATCTTATGTAAATCTATATTAATAAATAATGACCAAAGGTCGAGTAAATGAATTTGCAATGTCGTAAAGGCGACCAATATCTGGGCGGAAAAAAACAATCTGAGGGACCTCGACGCGTGAGGGATTGTGGGTACACCGCACGTCACTATAGGGATAGTGTTACAGACACGCCTTGCCAACGTCCCCTTTTCGACTACGAAAAACAAAATGCAATACTCTGCAGTGACCACTGGATGTCGGACTATGCACAGCATGTGATTCTAAGCAGATTAACAAACATCAGAAAATACATTACTATGACTTTGCAAGCCTGTGTCCTTTTGTAAATAAAACAAAGAGGTACCCCAAAGGCCACACAAATCAACTACAAGGATTTGAAAGACATGTATCAGTACTTTGTTCTAGTGAAATGCTGGGTGTTTCCACCAAGCCAGCTTTATTACCCGGTTCTACCGCTACGAATGGATGGCAAATTACCTTTTCCACTGTATTGTACCTCTAGTGAGAGTAAGGAAACAGGTTGTTGTAGACATTCAGATGATGAAGCTCTCAGCGGTACATGGTGTATGATCAAGTTGCAGATAGAGGGTGTCACACCCTTCCCTCTTTCTCACCTGTTTGTCCTTGATTGCGGTCTTCTTGGGAGCTCCTTCCTTCTTCCTGACTGATCGGGACTTGTACAGGAAACAACGTGAGTCTTCGGGTTCCAGTGTGAGGAGTGCTGACTGCCTAAAGCACAGTTACGTTCAGTATCCAGGAAGGTTACGGTAGCAGAATCCAGAAAGGAAGGGGAACAGGATGTCCAATGCTCATTGAGTGCCGGGGAGCCCACGGCACCGAAGCATGAGACGGAATCCAGAATGAAAGGGAGAACGGCCTGGCAAAAGCAAGGGCAGGTAAAAGGAGTTTCCAGGAAGGAGTGGATGGTAGAAAATTGTGAAATAGCACTGATAGAACGAAACGATACACTTGCCGAACAACTTCGAACAGTAGCATTGAGATGCGCGGAGCCGCGGGGGCGTGCCTATTTTCTAGGAGGCAGCACGTTGTGCGTAAACACTAGAAAGCAGCGTTTCCGTACTGTTGGCCAAGTTGGGAGAACCACCGACCTGATGTTGCTGTGCATCATGGACCACGAAGTCCAGAATGGCCAGAATCGGTGATTCATGACAGCATGCCCCCTCTTAAATCTTGATCCAACGGGTTTGCCTGGATGGGTTTGATGGAACCTTTGTAATAGACGGGGCATTCATATTTGAGACTGGTACCCAGGTGCGTTCGCTGGGGGGGTATGCTTTCCATTCCGCTAAGTATTGGAGTCGACCCCCTCTGCATCTAGAATCACATATCCTGGAGACCTCGAATTCAATCTGGTCATTGACGAGCACGGGGCTAGGTCGAAGAGTCGATCTGGTAGATTGTACATACGGTTTCAACAAAGACGTGTGGAAGACAGGAAGTAGCTTCTTCCAGGATTCTGGAAGCTTAAGTCGAAAGGCCACTGGATTGATGATTTCCTTAATGGAGAAAGGTCCAAAATACGTGGGAGCCAGTTTATTTGGTCGCAGATGTCGAGCTAATAGTTTCGAGGATAACCAGACCTTGTCACCAATTTCATTTGGAGGGCTAGGTCTCCGCTTGGTATCTGCATATCTCATGACTTCCATCCTGGCCTTCTCTAGGTGATCTTTGGCGTCCCTATGCATGTTTACCAGTCTTTCAGTCCAGGAATAAACTGAGGGAATCGGGGTAGGATGTGGTAGAACAGATGGCAGAACTGAAGGGTGAAATCCTTGTCTGCAAAAGAAGGGACTGGTCTTGATAGCCGAATGGTCAGAGTTGTTGTAAGCGAATTCAGCTACTGGAATCAAAAGTGACCAATCATCCTGGACCTTGGCTGCAAAACAGTGTAGGTATTGTTCCAGGGTCTGGTTTACACGTTCAGTTGCTCCATTAGTCTGAAGATGATATACCGAGGACAATGCACACTGGATGCCTAACATTTGGCATAGATGTTTCCAGAATTGAGATATATACTTAGGTCCATGGTCGGAGATGATCTTGGAAGGTAGTCCATGAAGCCTGAATATATGTTTTAAGAATATCGTTGCCAATTCAAGTGAAGATGGTAACTTGTACAAGGGGGTGAAGTGAGCCATATGGGTGAACAGATCGATAGTAACCATTATGGTTGCATATCCCCTGGAAGGGGGCAATTCCACGATGAAGTCTGTGGCGATTATCTCCCAAGGACGTGTAGGTAATGCGGGTTGGTGGAAAAGACCTGCAGGTGTTCTTTTATCACACTTGTTTTGATTGCAAATAGCACAGGGTTGGATGTAAGCTCTTACACCATCGATCATCCTCGGCCACCAGAATTGTCTCTGAATGAGGTGGAGAGTTGTAGTGATGCCTCGATGCCCCGAATGGAAGGTATCATGACAAAGACTTATGATCTTGTCTCTCAATCTTTGTGTGGGTACCACCAATCTCTAATCCTTAAAGAGATAGCCATCCTTAGCAACCATGCTCCATTGATTAGTCTTGATGTAGTGCTCCCAGAGATCAGAAGAAGGTGTTTCGGTACGGACGTCTTCCAGGAAGGAATTGGCCTGGGCCACAAACACGGTATCAGGAAACATCTTCGGGAAAGCACGTGCTCCGACAGGCTCGTAGTCAGGACGCCTGGATAAGGCATCTGCGATAATGTTGTTGGTTCCAGGGAAGTGATGAATGTGGAACAGGTACTGGGCAAAAAAGAAGGCTTAACGGGCTTGACGACTATTTCTGCATTCCAGGACTGTAGAACTTGCAAGTTTCTGTGATCGGTTCGCACTTGCACAGGAAGTTTGGCGCCCAAGAGTAAATGGCGCCAGTTGGTAAAGGCTTGTTGGATGGCCAGTAGTTCCTTCTCCAGGACAGAGTAGTGGGTCTCGCTGGGAGTCAATGTGCGGGATAGGTAGGCAATAGGATGTTCCACCTTGTCTTCAAATTCTTGTTTTAAGACCGCCCCAATGGCGTAGTCTGAGGCATCTGTTTCTACCAGGAAGGGCCTATTTATGTCAGGTTGAGCCAGGATGGGACCTTGAGTGAATCTTTGTTTTAATTCCTGAAAGGCTGTCTCTTGAGGAGCAGACCAATTAAACGGCGTGTCTTTCTTTAAGAGGGCGACTATAGTATGCACCATGTCATAAAATGTAGGGATACATTTTCTGTAGAAATGTGCAATTCCCAGGAAGGATTGAATTTGTTTTACTGTAGTAGGCGCTGGCCAAGAGAGTATGGAGTCAACCTTGGCAGGATCCATTCCGATTCCTTTGGAACTCCGCACAAACCCAAGGTAATGAACGGTCTGGACATGGAAGAGGCATTTTTCTGGTTTGGCCAGGAGTTTGTTTTCTCTTAGTCGTTGTAAAACCGCATTTACATATTCCTGATGGACTTGGGGGTCGTTGGAATAAATCAGTATATCATACAGGTATACAATGCAAAAAAGGAACAGCATATCTGAGAAAACTCTATCCATGAACCGCTGAAAGACTGCAGGGGCGTTGGCGAGACCGAAGGGCATTATCAGATATTCGAAATGGCCAAAAGGGGTTCTAAAGGCTGTCTTCCACTCGTCACCTTCCTTTATCCGAATGAGGTGATAGGCACCCCGAAGATCGAGCTTGGTGAAGATGACTGCAGCCAATACTGCCTCCAAGATGTCAGAAATGAGCGGTAAAGGGTAACGATCCTTGAAAGTGCACTGGTTGAGACCACAGTAGTCCAAACGGGACAGAGTTCTTTGGTAGCTTTCTTTGGTACAAAGAATAGAGAAGCACCGGCTGGAGATTTTGAAGGACGAATGGTTCCATTAGCCAGGTTGGTGTCCAGATATTCTCGTAGGGCTCTTTTTTCAGGTTCGGATAGTATAAACATTCTGCCGAATGGTATTACAGCCGAAACATCTGTGTCGATGGCACAAACCTCAGGTCGGTGGGGTGGTAGAGCTTGAACAATGGCTGTTGAGAACACTTCCGATTTCGGTTGCTAAATCTCAGGCACTTGGGTAATGTTGGACACACATAGAGGTGATTGCTCGAAATTCCGGGAGTTCACATGAGGGTTATGCAGTGAGTCCTGAGACAAACAATGGGACAAGCAGAATTCAGAACCTAGAAAAAGGGATCCGGCTGCCCAGTTGATGTACGGGTTGTGTTTCTGGAGCCAGGGTATGCCTAAAACCATGGGGTACTGAGCTGCCTTTATAATATCAAAACTGAGCTTTTCCTGGTGGTTGTTTATCAAAAGCAGTCGTTCGTTGGTTTTGGTCTCCCGTCAATCCCTTCGACAGGTTGTATTATTTCTTTGGGTTCTGGAGGAATATTGTGTCTGATGGCCCAGTCATGGTCTATGAATACTCCCATGGCACCGCAGTCCATAAGAGCCAGGGTGGGATATGAGTCATTCTCAGTGGGTGACAAGACCATTTGGAGAACCACTAAGGTGTTTTGGCCGGGACCATTCAAGGAAGCAATGGATGCGGAGCAGGCATCTTTCTCTCGAAGCTGTGCTCCGCTTAGGATCGGGAGCTGGCGTTTCCCGAACGCCTGGATGGTGCTATTGGGCAGTCTCTTACAAGATGTTTATCAGAAGAACAATACATGCAAAGTCCGGTATTGATCCTACGGATCCTTTCTTGCGGAGAAATTGGTCCGTGGAAGGCACCCACCTGCATTGGTTCAGGGTCTCATGAATGTTGAATGGGTGTTTCCTTGAGGCAAGTTGTCTTTGGGGATGTTGTCTTTGTTTTTCTTTGCTCTGCCTTTCTCTCCTGGATTCTGAAATCGATCTGTAGGGATAAATCCATCAAGGCCTGAAAGGAACTTGGGCGGGCCACTCTGGCTAACTCATCCTTGACCTTGTCATTCAACCCTCTTCGGAATAGGGTGAAACTAGCTTCTTGGGACCAATCGGCTTCTTTAGCTAGTTGTTTGAAACGAGTCATGTAAGTAAGAATATCCTGACTACCTTGTTGGAATTCCAACAGTCCAGAAGTCTTTCCTGGGTGCTGTAGACGAGTTCTGGTCAATCAAACATGGCCTTAAAAGCTTCTATAAATCCATCATAATTATCCAGGAGTGGGTCTGCGGAGTTGACCAAGGCAGTCGCCCAGGTTAAAGCATTGCCAGAGAGGTGAGAAATTATAAACCCTATCTTAGCCCGGGGCGTGGAAAAATAGTAGGGTTTGAACGTGAAATGTACCAGGCAGGAGTCAAGGAAGGAACGCAGGGACTTGGAGGAGCCATCATATTTGTCCACTATACCCCCTACCAGGGCACTTTCTTTGAACGCAGAATCTCGGGACAAGACAAGTTGCTTTAACACTGCATTCTCGGCCTTGAGGTTTTGAACCTCTGTAGTTCATTCTTGCATTCCTCTCATGAGGTCTTGGACTGCAGCCTCCATGTCTACTTCGATATCAGGTTCTTGGCGTCTCAATCTGTCATACCCTTCCCTCTTTCTCACCTGTTTGTCCTTGATTGCGGTCTTCTTGGGAGCTCCTTCCTTCTTCCTGACTGATCGGGACTTGTACAGGAAAGGACATGAGTCTTCGGGTTCCAGTGTGAGCAGTGCCAACTACCTAAAGCAGAGTTGCGTTCAGTATCCAGGAAGGTTACGGCGGCGGAATCCAGGAAGGAAGGAGAACAGGATGTCCAATGCTCAGTGAGTGCCGGGGAGCCCGCAGCACGGAAGCACGAGACGGAGTCCGGGATGAAAGGGAGAATGGCCTGGCAGAAGCAAGGGCTGATAAAATGAGTTTCCAGGAAGAAGAGGATGGTAGAAAATTGGGAAATAGCACAGATAGAAGGAAATTATACACTTGCCAAACAACTCGGGACAGTGGCGTTGGGACGCGCAGAGCCACGGGGTAGTGCCTATTTTCTAGGAGGCAGCACGTTGCGCGTAAACACTAGAAAACAGCATTTCCGTACTGTCGGCCATGTTGGGAGAACCACCGACCTGATGTTGCGGTGCATCATGGACCACGAAGTTCAGAAGGGTCGGAATCGGTAATTCATGACAGCTGGGGACACTGCAGCGTGGCTACAAGATGGCCACCGCCTGAAAAGCTCTGTTCAACAACTCCAATATCCTTAAAAAATCATTCCTTTTTCTGTTACACAGAAAGGAAACAAACAAGAACTTAGACAGACCATTCAATATTCTGTTTGTGGAGGAGATTAGACCCTCAGTGCAACGCGGCTTGCTTGGTTTCTCTGGCCGGCCTCGTCACCTGCCGTGCTGCTGGAGATTGGGCAGGCCAATTGGGACGTGAGACTATGCCCCTGGCTACCCCTGAGGCTTGTGGCTGGCATGAGCTGAGGTTCGCCCTGTCGAGCAGCCTAGTTACCGCCCCTGGGCCTGTATGTGGAGCCCAGCCCCAGTCCTTTGGGAAACAATCGCCATACATTGCCGCCAGGACGTTGTTGCTATCCGTTCCCGGCGCGGCCAGGGCCGCTCATGGATGTCGGGCGAGCTGACCCCTGCCCCTTCACAGCTACATGAGTAGGCGGTGGAACCTGGCTAGGTGGAGGCCATGCAGAGTCTCTTCAGCCGCCCGGCAACTCGGCAGCCCATCAGGAAGATCCTCGCTTGGCAGCAAGATGCGGGAGTTGCCAGCATGCACTATGCAATAATACCATGGGAGTCTCTGAGGTCCTGGTGCTGGGGCTCTATCACAGTGACTGCCTGATGTGCAGGGACTGGGCCCGGCATCATCCTGGTACTGCAGCAGAGCTCCGTCCCTCCCGACTCGAGTCGCTCGACTAAGGAAGAGGAGTAGGTGCAGCGGCAAGGTTTAATCCCTTTATGCAATGGCTACCGGTCCACCTGGCTGGATGTGTGGGTGTGAACTGGCTCAGGCCCCCCTGTTGACCCACCACGGGCACCCGGTGAGGATCTCTCCTGTGCTTTATCCCTCTCCATGTGAAGAGGAACAGATATCCTGATGTGTCCCAGCAGGGAGGGAGGAAGATCACAGCTACCCAGGGACTGATAGAGTATCCTACATAGACCTACCCTGGGCTTTGTCTGCCCTAATCTGCTCCTCTGTGGTGCTTCCTCCATTCCGGTACATGTTGCACTGTATTGCAGACTAGGGGTCTCTGTTCTGCTTCCTCCTACAGCTGTGGACACTGTAATGTGGGGGGCTGTGGAACGGGGTGATAAGCAGGCTTGTCATGGGCAACCCCAAGAAGAAAGCCAAAATGGATCATTATGCACGACCGGACCAGTCTGCACCCTTCCAACACCTCCTGGCCCCTTGCAGATTGATGTGAACACACTGAACAATACCCTTTTGGCTCTCAAGAACATTACTGACAACCTGGGGGCGAAGATCGATGCCGTGACGTGCAAGGTGGATGTCTCAGTGGTGCAGGTAGATAAGCTCTGTGGGTGCATGTCAGAGGCCGAAAAACATATTGGAACCAAGGAAGATAAGGCGGCGACAATGGAGAGAGAAATGTTATTACTACAGCAGGCGGTCAAATAAGTGGACACCAAGAATGAAAACTTGGAAGGCATATCGCGTAGACACAATATATATATACTGGGGGTCCCAGAATCTACTCAGATTGATAAAATGGAGAAATTCATTGAGAAACAGCTCATGGACGTTCTTCAAGCCTCCCCGGTATCACAGATCTTTGGCTGCCAAATCACCCCCGGGTGCCCCTGAAAGGCCCATCATCGCCAGAATTTTATGTGGGCAAAGACACACTCCTTAAAGCGGAGAGGGAGAAGATGGACTTGCGTTTGGATCTGCCATGATTCGCCTCTTCCCTGACTTCAGTCCCCAGGTCCAGGAACAGAGAAAATCCTTTCAGGCTATAAAAAATACTTTGTGTAAGAAGGGCGTTCGTTACTCCATGTTGTTCCCAGTGAAACTGAGGGTTGCTCACAATGTTAAAACCTGGTTCTTCACATCTCCGAAAGCAGCAGACCGCTTCGCATCAGAATTGCCTGCCTCTGATAGCTCCTCCAGAAGCCTGAACCGCTGAACTGTGGCAGATTATAAGGCCCCTTAACACCAGGATGCCCCTTTTGACAGGTCTCCTTGACTTCACTGGCCTGGTGCAACCCCTATATGAGGGTGATCTGCCCAACCTGTAGTGGGCATGTAGGGGACTTCAACTGTAGGGGGGAAAGGAAATATAAGTGGTGAGTTGTTAGACTAATGGATCCCTTGTGCTCGCTGTCAGCTCCCCGTTCTCTGCGCAGTTACTGCGTAATTGCGGTTAGCAGTTATTAACTGTCGTTCAGTGGGTGGGATGTGCTTGCCGGTAAGTTTTTGTTTCTGGCTTGGGAGGGGGCTGGTAGGGAGGATAGTCATGTTAGTAAGGTACTAATGTTTTTGCTATGAAGCACATGTGATGCTCAGATTCCAGCGTTTTGGTTCGCTGTGCATATTGGTACGGAAATATGTCGCCCTGTTAGGTCTGGAATATGAAATGTTGTTAATGAATGCGAAGGGCTCATGCGGGTGAATCATTAAACTTATGTACTGCAATATTCGTGGTCTCACCCACAGTAAGAAACTCAGTCTGGTGTTGAACCACGCTAACTGATATTGATATTTTATTTCTATCGTGCTCATACGCAAGTGTTTCAGAGCACGACAAGGCAAGGGAAGGGAAGGGGAACAGGGGAGAACAAAACAACGATCTTACTAGGCCCAGTAACATTGAGAACGCGCAAGTGCATGGGAGATGGGGAGGGGAAAAGTGCATGGAAGGGGGGAGAAATGGAGAGTGCGGAGCAAGGAGGAACAATAAATAATAATAAATGAATAAATAATAAAGGGAACAAACAGTGGTAGTGTAGCCAGCAAGTGCTGGGTTTAAGGCAGTAGCAGAAAGGGTAGGTCTGATAAGTGCAGGAAAAAAAAGGGGGGTCTGTATGGGTGTAGACAGATACTGCAAGGGGTGGCCTGGAGGCAGTGCGGGAGGGTGTCAGGGTGAACAGGTACCTGGGCCGGGAGGACAGAGAGTGGCCAGGTGCACGGTGCCGAGAGAGAACAGATCAGCAGGGGAGAGCGAAGGCAGAAGCAAAGAAGAAGGTCTTGGGGTGCTTCCGGAAGATGGTTCTCCTCAAGTTTTAGAGTGGCAGGGAGGCTGTTCCAGAGAGAGGCCCCAGCCGAAGACAGATCTATCCCCAGCTTGTTCCTTGACTTACCCTGAGGGAGTTAGAGGTAGAGGAGCGAAGAGCTCTAGAGGGGAGGTATTTGCAGAGGGATAGCTTAGGTATTTTGGACCCAGGCCCCAGAAAGCCTTGTGGACTATGCAAAGGGTTTTGAATTTAATACTTGCATCCACTGGGAGCCAATGGAGATATTTCAGAGCTGGAGAGATGCAATCCCAGGGCTTGAGGCCAAGGACAAGCCTTGCAGTCCTGTTCTGGATTAGTTGCAGAGGGCGGAGAGTATAGGCAGGTAGATTTAGAAAGAGGCTGTTACAATAGTCCAACCTAGAGAGTACCAGAGCTTGGGAGACAGTGAGCTTCTGGGGGAAGGAGAGGAAAGGCAGAGTACCTCTGAGGAGGTGCAGTAGGAAGTTTGACTTTTGAGAGACATCAGAAATGTGGGTGGAGAAGGAAAGTGTGGAATCAAAGATCACCCTGAGGTTCTTAACTTTGCAGGTTGGGGTAGGAGGAGGGCCATGTGAGGCCGGCCAGAGAGTAAGGGGAAAGGATGGTGATGGTGTGCTGAAGAGGAGGATCTCCAGCTAAGCTCCACCAGGTTAAAGTACTCTGTTTACAGGAAACTCACCTGTCTAGGGACACAACACTACCAGGGACTGCGGGTTGGGGAGTCCACAGATACTGTACTCCTATTCTACATACTCTAGAGGCGTAGCTATTTATATTCATAATTCCTTACAGTTCAGGCTGCATGATAAATTTGCAGACAGTGATGGCCGTTTCCTCGCTGTGGCAGGGGAATGCCTGGGCTTGAAACTTCTGCTGATCAATATTTATGATTCCTAATGTCGATTCCCCGGACTTCTTTTGTGAATGTGCTGCTCACCTGCATGCATTTGCCTCATACAAGGTGGTGTGGGTGGGAAACTTTAATGTTGCCCTACCCTTAGTATTGGATCGCTCAGTAATGTCCCAAACGGTTTTACTAGCAGCAGCAGTAGCATGGGGGGACATTGCAGAAGATCATAACCTGGTTGACATGTCGATACCTTGGGGAATATTCATATTATTCCGGAGCACACAGCAGCGCCTCCAGGATAGATTACATCATGCTCTCGATGTCCCTTCACCAGGGTGGTGCAAGCTGCTAAAATCCTACCCAGAACGCTGTCCGACCACTCACCGTTGGAGGTGGTGATGATCACTGACCCAGATCGAGTTCCAAGTCCGCTTTGGTGGCGGTTCCGCTCTCGGACGTTGGAAGATATGGTATTTCGAGAAGGGATTCAATATGACATACAGAAATACTTCCTAATTAATGAGGGATCGGTCCCTGACCTTAGAGTGACGTGGGAGGCGTTAAGATCTACTTACGGGGGTGCTTCATCTCTCACGAAAGTGGTGAACTGAAATCCCTACGTAGAACATTACTGAAACTCGAGGGTGAGATAAAGGAATTGGAGCAGGAACAAATTAGGAGCCTTGGGCCTGAGATATCCAGGACTCTCCACGATAAGCGTCTGGAACACACTGATGTGGCGACCAGGGAAGAGAAATAGGTAGGTAACCCAATGCGAGTGATTATGGGGAAGGGGACAGACCTAGCCGCACTTTGGCCTGGGCGATACAAATGGAGAGGAGTAGTGGGGATATACGAGAAGTAGAAAAACCCTAACGGGAATCCTGTGAAGGACTCCAGAGAAATGAACAAGGTGTATCCAAGGTGACTATGACAGGTTATACTCGGCACAAACAAACATGTCGCCAGGTGATATTGGGCACTTTTTGAATCATGTGGGACTGAGTCGGTTGGATGCTGCTCAGGCGGATATTTTGAATTCACCCCCGACCTAAGAAGAAATATGCAGAGTGATTGGCAGAATTTTATAAATAATGCACACATCTCTTGGCCCAACATTTGTCCGTATGTACGAACATTCCATATCAGCTGGAACCCTTCCAGAATCCACCAGAACAGCGCTGGTTACGCTTCTGCTGAAACCAGACAAAGACCCCCGATAATGTGCCTCCTATAGGCCCTTGTCTCTGATAAATACTGACAATAAGATCATGGCCAAACTACTGGCAGATAGGCCCCTTTCCGCACATGCAAGCTTTGATTCTACCTGACGAGGCAGGATTTATCCTGAGTAGATCCACACAGAATAATCTAAGACGAACATTTACTTTAATGCATAATATTGATGACAAGGTATCCATCATGGCAGCAGCACTTGATGCCGAAAAAGCCTTTGACTCTGTTGAATGACCCTTTCTTTTCGAAGTCCTGCATCCTTCTGGGCTGGGCCTACGATACTTACAATGGATTCATCTTTTATATACTGCTCCTCAAGCAATGGTTCTAACTAACCAGACTATGGGCTTCATTACAAGTTTGCCGGTCCGGAAACGGTGGCGGTAAGCTTACTGGCACTGTTGTTTACGGACCGGCAAACTACAAGTCTGCTGGTGGGTGCCGTTTTGCCTGCCAGGTCTGACCCTGGCAGGCCGAACGGCATCCGCCAGCAGACTTTGACGGAAGCACCAGCACTGTTGCGCACAGTGCCATTTCTTCCGTCCTCCCCATTCCCACTGAGCCCTATGGGACTCAAAATGGGAATGGGGAGTACCAATTGCCGCCGCCTGACTTACTGGACCGCCGTGGCTGTAATGCCCCGGTTATTCCGGCAAGTCAGGCGGCTGTAATTCATCACGAGTCAGGCGGCAGCCTGTCAGTTTTACTGGGATGGCTACCGCCGGACTCGTAATGAGGCCCTATATCCGAGAGGCACTTGTCAGGGTTGTCCCCTATCCACCATCCTATTCGCCCTGGCGGTCGAGCCTCTGGCTTGTAGTACTAGGCAATTCCATGCATATGGGTGTGAAAATATATTCACAGATCTCAACGATATCTCTCTATGCCAATGACATGCTGTTGTATATGAAACACCCTAAGCAGAACTTTCGGCCGCTCGTCCGTGAGATCTCCTTGTTTGGAGACTTCTTCGGACTAAGAATAAATTGGTTTAAGTCGGATGTCCGGCCTCTTACATCGTTGGTCGACGCCAGAGATATTGGTGAGGGCTTTCGATGGTGCCCTGGGGGCCTAAGATATCTCGGTATCATGGTGTCCACGTCCTCTTTTCACTTATTTGAGGTCAATTATATGGCAGCATTGTTGCACTTGGAATGCAAGGTTGAACTGTGGATCTACCTTCCGCTATCACAGGCGGCTAGGCTCTCACTGGCCAAGATGGTGATAGTCACGAAGATGCTATATATATATATATATATATATATATATCTCATCTCCACATCGCCACTCTTAACTCTTGCTCTGCCATCAAACATTCCTCTGATATCTGTCGCCTTCTTGAGGAACTGGACCTTGATGTCCTCCGTCTCACTGAGACATGGTTCACGGCCAGCTCTGTCACCAGCTTTAACACACTCCTACCTGACGGTTACAAGATCCTCTCCGTGCCCAGGCCCAACCGTGCTGGGGGGGTGTGGCCCTCATCTTCCCTGAGTGGATTCCTGCCACTGTCACTCCTACGCAGACCTACTCCTATTTTGAATGCCTTGTCTACCGACTCTCTCTCTCTCCTAGCCATTCCCTTACCGTGGCCACTAACCTCTCCGAGTGGGCGGACCTCTCCTCCTCACTCCTGTCCTCAACCACTCAACTCGTCTTTCTTGGAGACTTCAACATCCACCCGGATGCCTCCTGTCCCCTCTCTGGACTCTTTCGTGACCTCTGTGACTCTCTCTCACTCTCTATTCTCCCGTCTGGGCCGACTCATTATGCAGGGCACAACCTCGAGGCTCTGATCTCTTCTGACCTTCCCCTCTCCGTCCCTCTCTCCACTCCTCTCTCCTGGCGTGATCATTTTCTCCTATCCTTCCCCCTCACCTTCGCTACCCACAAGCAAAGCCACCCTCATCACTGCCACCCTCCTTCTCGGTCACCCGACCCATGAAGCGCGTGACAGTTGAGGCTTTCGCTGCTGCCTTCTCGCCCCCCTCTCTCCCTTCGGCTGACTCCCACCCAGACACAGCCCTCTCCACGCTCCACTCTGCTATATCTGATACTCTTGATATCCTTGCCCCCGTCATGAGAATCCGCCTGAAGCCCAAAGCCAAATGTAACATCTGGTAGGACTAGGATCTCGTCACCCTAAAACGCAAGTGCAGGGTGGCAGAGAGGAAATGGCATGCTTCATGTTCATCCTCTGACAAACTGGCCTGCCGCCTGCTCCAAAGGCACTACCGGCTCTCCGTTCTCACCAAGAAGAGAACCCTTATTCAAGCCCGCATCTCTGCGGCATCTAACAATTCGGCCGAACTCCTTCAAATCTGCAAGGAGCTGGCCAACCCTGCTGCAGTCTCTACCTCTCCTGTCCCCTCCCAGGCCCTCTGCACGGCACTGGCCTCTCACTTCATCTCTAAAACTCAGGGCATCCTGTCCTCACTCTCCTCCTATCACCTCCCTCCCTCCCTCTTTTCCCTGCTCTTCCTCTGGCCCTTCTGCAGCCACCCCTCCTCCCTCCTTCTCTGCCTTTCCCCTTTTCTCTGCTGACGAGGTTTCCAGACAAGACCGATCTATGAAAGTCTCGTCAAAACAGGTTCACCCCTGTTCCTTCAAAACTATCAAGGACCACATCGACTCCCTGGCTCCTGCCCTGGCTGACTTTTGCAACCACTCCTTCGCCTCTGGAGTCTTCCCATCCCCCCTTAAGCACTCCCTTGTTCACCCTCTTCTTAAGAAACCCTCTTCCGACCCCCCCTGCCCGGCTAACTATCGCCCAATCTCCATAACTCCCTTCCTGGGCAAGTATCAGGACTGGCGCTATGGGCTACGGGGCTTGCAAGGTGATCAGCTATGTCTTCGTCTTCACTCGATTGATAACCCTCCCCAATCACTTCCTCCTCACCTGAATAGTCCAGTTTCTTCCGACGGGTAAGTCCTATGTAAGGCTTCTTCTTTTTTGGAAGATATGGTCTACCTCGGAAGGAAGCCACCGTGACTCCCAGACAGAGAAAACCCACGGTGACTCCCCTCCGCGACAGCCAGAGGGGAAAAATCCACTGGAATGGCAAAAAACCCCTGGATCCAAGGTAGTCGTGAAGGCTGTGGAAGTCGTCTGCACTGTAGTAGGTTGAATGGGTCCTCCACCGAGAACCCAGGAATAGGTAAGGTCGGCGTGTCTCTGCAGATCGAGAGAATAGATAGGGCGGTTTACAGGTAGGTAACCTCGGGGTGGAGGACAAGTGTGAACGGGAGAATCCGGGAGTATGAGTGTCCTAGTGCGAATAATTTGCAGCAGAATATCAGCACGGGAACAAAACACAGGAGAAGGCAAGCGGGAACCAGAGAAGGGGGGAAGAGCCCATATGAAACAGGAGGAGGAAAAATAACAAGAAGAGTACGGAAGGCGTGATAGTAAGGTAGAACCGTCAGAAGGGAAACTAGCGCAAGCAACAGGGCGAGGAATGAACTCAGTTGCAACGCGCCGAGCCGCCGGCAGCCGAGTGAGATATACAAACGGCGGCGGCCATCTTGAAAACAACTAGACCGAGTCTGGTAGGCGAGAAGGAACGTAACGGAACACTTCAATGGCGTCCTTGTTTCCACCTTCGCCACAAACACCAGTCGCCGGCGGCAGTGACAGTAAGCTCCTGGAGAAACTGGCCATCTCCCAGCTTAATCTCCATGCTGAATCTGTTGGTAGTCTTCATGACCATCAGTCTGGCTTCAGAGCTGCCAGAAGCACGGAAACTGCTCTCCTGAACATCCATGAGGACCAGCTCTCGAACCTTGACTCCAACACTCTGTGTGTTCTCATTTTGCTCGATCTCTCTTCTGCCTTTGATACTGTCAACCATGCCATCCTGCTCAACCGTCTACGTGATAACCTGGGTATCACTGGTCAGGCTCTGGTGTGGCTGACCTCTTTCCTCTCCAATCGACCCTCCCAAGTCCAACTGGGGTCCTTCCTCTATGACATCTTTTTCTCTACCTGTGGTGTCCCCCAGGGATCTAACCTCTCTGCCTGGCTGTTCAACCAGTATCTGGCACTCCTTGCCCACTGCATCGCCTCTCTCTGCCCCAACTTTCAGTGCTATGCGGATGATACCCAGCTCATTTTCAGGCTACCCTCGGCCTCCTCCTCTCCTCCCCTCATCTCTGACTGTTTTTCTGCTATCCAGGAATGGTGTGCCGCCAATGACCTCTGCCTTAATTCCAGTAAGACTGAGATTCTACTCATCAGCACACCCACTCCCTCCTTCCCTGCATCTCTCTGGCCGGCCTCTCTTGGCCCTCTTCCTGCTCCTACCTGCAAGGCAAAAAACCTCAGGGTCATCTTCGACTCCACACTCTCCTTCTCTCCTCACATATCTGACGTCTCTAAGAAGTCACACTACCAGCTGCACCTCCTCAGAGGTATTCTTCCTTTCCTCTCCTTCTCCCAGAAGTTCACTGTCTCCCGAGCCCTGGTTCTCTCGAAGCTGGACTACTGTAACAGCCTCTATCCAAATCTGCCTGCCTCTACACTCTGCCCTCTGCAACTTATCCAGAACAGGACTGCAAGACTTGTCCTTGGCCTCAAGCCCAGGGACTGTATCTCTCCAGGACTGAAATCTCTACACTGGCTCCCAGTGGCTGCGAGGATTAAGTTCAAAACCCTCTGCACTGTCCACAAGGCCTTCTGGGGCCTAAATACCTTCAACTCTCTCTTCCTAAATATTTTCCTTCTCTAGCTCTTCGCTCATCCGCCTCCAACTCCCTCAGGGTCAGCCGCTTCTCCAAGCAACGAGTTGGGGGTAGATCTCTCTCCGCGGCAGGGCCCTCCCTCTGGAACAGCCTTCCTGCCTCCCTGAAACTTGAGGAGAACCATCTCCGGTTCCGGAAGCACCTCAAAACCTTCCTCTTTGCTTCTGCTTTCTCTCCCCCTCTCCCCTGCTAATTCTTGACTGAAACTGAACTGAATCTGCAACTGGGCCACTCTCACAGATCTCGGTCCCTGGCCCAGCCACTCTCCACTTGCACTACCTCCCTGGCAACTCCTGCACTGCGGGACTGTCTCTGTATCCCTACAGCCCCCTTCCCAGCACTTGTCTGCACTTACCTTGCACTTGCCACCAGCTGGCCCTATTATTTATCTATTATTCTACCCTGTACTGCACTTTTCCCCCCTCCCTTTCCCCTTGCACTTTCCCTTCCCCCTACCCATGCACTTGCACGATCTGAATGACACCTGGCCTAGTAGGATCGTTGTCTGTCTTCCCTTTGTTCCCTCCTCCCTGCCTCGTCGCGCCTTGAAACACTTGTGTATAGGCGCATTACAAATGCCATATCATATCATATCATATCATCTTCAACAACGTGCCAATAATTCCCCCATCGCGGTTCTGGAAACGAGCTTGTGGCCTGTTGACAAAGATGGTTTGGGCGGGAAGACAGGCTAGGGTGGCTCTTGACACCCTGACCCTCCCTTTTGCGGAAGGCGGACTAGAATATCCAGATCTATATGCCTATTTTCTGGCATCGCAAATCCAATATGCCACTTGGTGGTGGCACCCCTCACCTGAACTCCCTAATGTCATTCTGGAGAAAATCACAGTCTCACCAGACGATTTAAAAGGGACGCTCTGGGGAAGGTAGAGGGTAGTGCTCAGAGGAGAGGTGCAGCCGGGTGATGTTAAACAATGGGCCTGTGATCAGGCCATAAAGAAGGATAGGGCAAAAGGGGAATTCCACCCAGAACATGCCATGTATGCTGTTCACGAGGTCGGGATTACACACAAGGTGGTGTTTAAGACACACTTTCAGAAAGATGGTGCTTACACTGTCGGGGATGTGATACGAGATGGCAGGTTTATATCATGGGATGCATTAAAAGAAAAAGGTCCCTGGGATGGGGTGACAATGCTACTCTATTTTAGGTTAAAAGAAAACTCTCCGCACAGCATGGTCGGCCTTCCCGGATGTGCCAGCACAGTTCCCCTTGATGCACTTCGTGGTTAATCCTCCTGGAACCACTAGGATGGTGTTGGACCTCAACAAATTAATAAAGCAGCCAAGGGTGGCAAAATGCACTACATTCAGAGCAAAATGGGAAGCATCCTTGGGGAAGGTTCTCCTTGAACCACAATGGTGGAAAATATGTATGCTAGCACGACAAATATCCTAGAATAATAGGTATCGCTTAGTTTGTTTTAAATGTGTTCATCAGCTCTATTTTACACCCGCCCGATTGCATAAATACTACCCCGACAAATCGGCTGCATGCCCAAGATGTCAATCGACTACGGTAGATTACATACCTATGGTATGGGAGTGCGTGCATATACAATCCTACTGGAAGGGGGTTCATGGAGTGATGAAGAAAATTATACTTGATTGTCCCTCGAGTATGTCTGAAGTGTGGCTTTTGGCTCGGTTTGATGTGGCCTCTAAGCAAGACAGGAAACGTCTGTGGTGGGCCTCAGTGGTTGCAAGAGCGTTGCTTGCTAAGGTCCGGATGAGAGCGAAGGCCCCAACTATACAAGAATGGTTGTCTTCTCTGAACTTATGTGAAGGACGAGAGACGGCTTACGCCTCCACACTTCCCAGCCGAAGCAGACCTTGCGACTACTGGTCCCCCTACGTTCGTATATGAACAGCAATGATATGAACTCTACTGTTGGGGATGGTTGATGAGGTCCTGATTGTCTGCTCCCCATCTTGCTCACCCACAGGGCTCAGAGGATAATGAGAGGCCAAAACGTGTATGAAAGGGAGAGACATTTAACACTATAGAATGCTTTCATGGACTCGGAGTCTTGACCCCACCTTGGAGACCCCGTTGGCAAATAGAGAGGGGACAGATCAAGCTGAACTATCTGTCACGTGCTGACTAATGGTTTGTGATGTTATAGTATCATACCTAGTTTGGGAATGGCATGGGTTGAGGGAGGGTTGTGGGGTGATGGGTAGGAGAGATTTATTGGGGTCTCTTGACGTTTTCGAGTGGGCAACTATAGAGCACGACTTGTATTTGTAAAACGTATTAAAGAGAGATTTAAAAAGTTGCAGGTAGACCTAAAAAAGGTACTGCATAGATAAGATGGATAAGATTGATGAAATGACACATTTTGAGGAAATCTCTTTGGAACTTCTCAGTATATCAAGTGTTATCTTTGTGATAAACAAGAGGCCTCAGGGACGCCTCTTTGGTGTGTCGACAAAGACACAAAGGCTCTGTACATTCAAAGATACTATGAAAAAGAGGGTGTACTTTTGTGACCCAAAAAAGGATGGAACCCCATCAGGAGCACTCTTGCTAAACTGATTCTTAATTCTATATGGGGAAATGTTGCACAAAGAACTAACCTACAAAACACAGCCATTATTACTGTATGATATGGCAAATGATGTGAATAGTTGCGATATCATAGTCTTCTGCTAACGTCACCATATTCATTTCATGCTTCACAACTGCCTACATATGCTTGGAGCTGTATCCTGTTAAGGATCAGCTCCAGAACAGTGCTTATGTCACGATGCAGAGTCTGTGATTTTTGGGACAGACGTGGGTGAGCCTGGTCTTTAGGAGACTACCTTGGTGAACTGTGCTCATGGGCTGAGTAGTGGGGGGAGTTAAGATGATCAGCACTTCCCAAACCCACTGATTTTAATGGAGCTCATTTTACATTTGTTGGTGGGGAGCAGATACATTTACACAGCAACGTTAACAGCTCTCCGCTGGCAAAGTTTCATCTTTTACACTGCGAGGTGCAAATGTAAAGGGCAAAGGTGGCATACAAGCATGTATGGTACCTTTTGCCCTTTTCATTTGCACTCTGCAAAGTGAGTAAACGCTGTATGCCAGGCAGTGTTTACTTTTGATTGTGAGCGCTGCTTGCCATGTGTACAATATAAGCAGTGTTCACAAATACAATTAAATCCTGCACGACATAAAAGCATCGTGCTCCCAAGTGTGTACAATGGATCCCTATGGGGTCTGCCTGCTTTATGCTGCTGCTGCCCATAAAGCAGGCAGACCACATAGAGATCTCCAGCATTTGCACCAGCATGAAAATCCATGCTGTCGCAAATGATAGATCATTTGTATGGCAGAGAGTAATGAAGGTGATGGAAATGCACGTTTCGTTCCACCCCTCCTCTCAGCCATTGCCACTGTTTGAAAATGAGCTGTGGCGTGAATGCCAAGCGCTAAAGCCTTACTCAAGGGTTTTACGTCTTGCATTCACGTTAGGGCTCCGTCCAACATGAGCTTCTATGAGTTTTGTTATGATAAATCAGATTATATTAACTATGTATTAACTTATGTTTTTTCACTGAATTTCAAGGATTTTGTTGTGGTATATCTTCTCCAGGACACACTGACCTTAGCCAAAGGACACTGTCTATGGGTGTGGCCCTCATCCCCTTGCCTAGTAAGTAACCACATCCCACCGGCCATGCCCTTCAGCCATGGCTGGTAGCCATGTCCTCCAGCCGTGTCCATGTTGCATCAATAAGGCAAAGAGACTTCCACCTGTGGCCTGTGGCGACAACCCATATGCCACTGCACATAGCCAGTGTGCTGGTACTCCCGCTGAGGGCCATATACCCCTCACTCAGCCGTGGCCCATAAACCCCTGCCTAGTCACTTCCCAGACCCCACGAGCTATGGCCTCGTGCCCTGCCCACTGTCCACATTGCAAGACTCAGACACAAGGCGGAACCAGCCATAGATCGAGAAACGCTGGTCTAAGAACACAAATACCCCATGAGGGCGTGAGAGAACTAATAATGAAAGTAGGGTTGGGGAATCTCATAGCCCATACAGAACTGAGAATCTGCATACCCCACGAGGGGGTGAGAAAAATGAGCAGCAAAGCATGCTTGGGAAAGCCCTTGGCCTATGCCGGACTGAGAATACAAATACCCCAAAAGAAGTGAGAAAACAGACAAATAAAGCAGGGCTGAGAAGGCCTACTGCCCACGCTGGGTTGAGAATACAAGCACCCCATAAGGGGGTGAGAAAAACGATAACCAAAGCAGGGCTGAGCAGGCCCATTGCCCACGCGGGGTTGAGAATCCTAATACCCTACGAGGGGGTAAGAGAATCAAGAAACAAAGAGAAGCTGAAGAGCTAAGGAGCCCAGGTCGGCCAAGGCACCAAATATTCTACAAGGGGACAAGAAGTCCCCCAACCCAAGCAAGGGTGAGCAAGGTAACTACCCCAAATACTCCCTATCCCAAAGTACCCCAAGCTGAGTTGAGCGACATATTCATTTTTATGAATATGGACCAACTTAGGTCAGGAGAGCCTGTTGTTTTCAACAAAGAGAATACATCCAGGAGAAGAGATAGGTCTGGAACTGTTTGAACTGCCTAACAAGGTCTCTTGGCTAAGAGAAAGACCGTGGGGCATTTTTGTTTGAACTACAATGTCAGGCATAGGGCCAGAGAAGAGATTGAGATCTCTTTGGTAGTGGGGCAGAAAACCAGCCACCACTAATAAACCTGGGGGGAAGTAATCCTATCCTAAACTAAAGTTTATGTTATCCTTTTTTTTCATAGTGGTAAGGCAGTTATTAGCACAGCGTAGGTTTGGACGGAGTAAAACATCCTGAAGAGCACCCGTTTATTATGTTCCAGAATAGGGGCCTCATCCTAGAAGTAGAGCTAAAAATATTTAATAAAATATTCAGTTGCAAACATGTTTTCTTGTCTGTCTCCTATGTCTGATTTACCACACTGCTTACTGTGGAATTGGGAAAGTGCTGGGCTTGACAATTTAAAAGTCATCCCTATCCCCTATGTCCCTGCCTTGTGTAAATCTTCCCTGACCCTTTCCTAATGCCCTTTAACTCACTGGTTTGTGTGGCATTTTCTTCTGAGCATGTCTTGAAGCATTTCCATGGAATTTCGGTCGGATTCTCCCAGTAAGGCAAAAACGGCCTGGAACAACCCGTTCCCCAGCCCACCCCTACCTCACCTCTATCCCGATATGAAACAACTCCTTTCCCTCCTCCAAATATAATTTCAAGCACTTTTCTTTTTTGGCTTCTCTCGGGATTATCCTAGCCTCACTAATGCAGCGCAAAATCGGATATATATATATATATATATATGTTTTTTGGGATGTGCCACCTCATTTGCTATCAGACTTTTTCAAAACCACAACAACATTTTATCCCAAACAAAAAAAGGCATTCCTATAGAGTTTTGTCCCAAGTTGTTTCTTATTTGGCGTAAAACTTTTCAGCTTTTTCACGCTACACGTGTTCAATGAAAATATATTTTTCTGTATGAGAAAATGAATGGGAGTATGCCGAAAAACAAAATGACCAGTTCGGTTGGTCAGAAGGAGTCCTGGGTGTGGAGGATTTTCACCACCGTGGGAGGAGTGCCGAACGCTCTGGCTGCTCATGTGCACTTCGCTGGGCAGTACTCCACCAGCACTGCCTCCATGCACCACCACACCCAGACTTTTCATCCTACTTTCCTTAAGAAGGCAGGTCCCTTCACAAGGCGTAGAGTTACCGCCACTACTATGCCCTCATCTGCCAATACTCCTACCACTCATTCCATCGCAGAGGTGCAGATAATTCCTCCTGCTGCCTTGCAGGCCATACAGGCAGTTGACCCATACCTTTTGCAGACAACTTGTATGTGTACTGCGATGCACTTATTTGCAAAGGGGAGCAATTCCGCAGCGCCTTTGAAGCTGCTGTCAAGGCCCATGAGAAGGATTGCCCCTGCCTTTGTTTTTCGAAGCACTGCACTACATCTTCACTTGTCCACCTGTTCCCCCTTACGGTGGTTGGTGCCTGTACACTACCAACACTCACTCCTTCCCTCCATCTGCCTCCCGAAAAAAACACCTTTCAAAGTTTAAACATAGTTAGACTCAATATAAATCTGTAATATTTTCATTGACATTAAAATCTATGCTAACGCAAATACTGGAGCATTTGTGTAGCAGAGAAGAACAAAAGGTGACAGAAATAATTGTCTGTTCTATCCTTTTTCTCAGCCATACAAAGAATGAAACAGACCGTAATGTGATTGGAAGGTTTTTCAGCCATATCCAAGGCTTTTACACCTCCCATTCACATTACAGCACCAACCACCATGCCTTCCTGTGCTGTTCTTCACTCTTGGAATCTGCATATGGAGAATATGACTGCTGACTTTTTGATCAGGGGTTTCAACTTCACTTTACTGCATCTTTTCTTATTATATTGTTGGCTCTTAAAAGTGCATTTTTATTCTCCTAAGATTCTGATCTTAGTATGTATATTTATTATTTATTATTATTTTATTTGTTTAGTTCCAAAATAACTTTACAAATATCCACATTAAACACATTATATCCACATAAAACCACATATACACATATGCATTAATGTACGTGATCAAGCAGCAAGGGTGCTGTGAAACGCGTTGTACTGTGTTTTTTATTTTAATCGTGATTAAATAAACTGGGCACTTTAAGGACTATGCAGCCGTGTTTGGTGAATCTTTAAGAAGGAGCCATCTGCTGGCGTTCGACTGGATTTTATTGTGTGCCATCCCCCCTGGGAGAGAAAGTAATTACTTTCCCTTTCTGCTTCATATACATTAATATGTATATGCAGATTTGTATTAACAAATGTTTTAATTACTTACTCTTCTTCTTTCTATTTCTTTCGCAAAAACGATTTCACTGCATTCTGAATATTAGAAAGAAAAAAAGCTTATTTCCAACACTTGTTAGATGTACTCCATCATTTCTAAACATGTTCACTTCATTAGGTCGTATGTTCTCATTTTCAAAAGATGCCATTCCTACATCTCGTAAGAATGCACATACAGCTTTATTGACATTACACCTTGCTTTTTCAATTTGTGGACAAAAAAAGTTTGATCTTTTCCACACTTCTCTTTGAGTATTTGTGAAAAAACAAACATTGTTTGTGTAAAAGTTCCATTAGCCTACTAAATGTATCTTTCATGGAAAACTGCAAAGATATTCCAATTACATACCCTAAACTATTGCCTCCACAATGTCCTACAATCATTTCTGGATGTTTCAAACTGACCATATCGTCACACATGGGTAATAGTTGACTCCATTGCATTCCACAAACTCCATGCCATACCAAATCCACTTTGTCTAATCCAAGATGATCAGAGATGCCAAGCTGCTCTCCATATATCTGCAGCCACTTAATCCACAAATCTCCTATAATCCAAATAGTCTTCTTGTTAAGGTCCATGCTTTCAGCAATTCAAACAAGAAATGAAACACTTGCTACCTTGGCCTCCTCTGCACTTGAAGTCCTTCTCCTCAAATGGAAAGCGTGATTGGCTGAGCCTCCCGACATCCGTGGACATCTGTGAAGTCCATGGCCTGCGCAGTCCTCTTTCCAAGCAGGGCATGATTAAAGGGCCCAGATGGCATGTGCGATCCATTCGCGAACAGTCATGGACATCTGCGGACATCAAAAAACAGGGCAGCCCCTTTTCCCTTTATCTCTGTAACACTCCCTGATTGGCTACATTCAAACACTCACCCACCCATCCACCAATCACATCCACAAACTCTACATCTAAATCGGTCACCTTAGTTCACAGTTCATATGCATCTTTCAACTCTGAGAGTGCATTTCTGCTGTGATTCAAAGCCTCCACTGTCACAAGCCACAGTGCAAACTTTTATATATTTCTATTGGCAGATTCAACAACATCTACATTCCATAATCTACATCTAAGAATACATACTACAGGCATTCTTGCAAGTATTTTTTTGTACTACCCTTTTAATAAAATAACTTAAACAACAAATAATGTCCTGCTCTGGAAAACATACTTCACTGCAACACCAATTAGTGTCTTAAAAACTATTTCTCCATACATGATCACTCACATGTGCTACTACTTTTACCACTCCATAGTTGATAGCATGCCCCATTCCAATCTATACCTCCTTACCCAAAACCGTTTTTTACTCTCTCCATTCTACAACATGTACTTCTATATATTAGCAACTATGCAATTCAATAATAGAAAGTACCTCCAGTCTCAAACTACAGTCCAATTAATATGTTCAACTTTAAACAAAAATGACCTGCCTTATGTGAAAACTGTAGTAGACCTTTATTTTACACAACCTTCCCTTTAACTTCACTTCAACTGCAGGGGGTTTTCTATATTACAAACCATATTTCACAGTAACAGCCATGCCAATTACTCATTACTACGTTTAAAGGTACTTCTGCTTCCATAGTGAATGCCATCTCCTACTACTTATACCAAGGAACAATTACATAAATAAAAATCTCTTAATTGCCAACCTTCAATATAACACATATTGCCACCTTCTTTTCATCAAGCAATAGCAATGCCAACAGTTTTGCATTTTGTACACACATGGAAAATGCTATTCTCAAACACTGCCATGTTACTATTAAATTGAACTTAATGGTAGCCAGTCAAGAATTTTAAGTACATGACCATCTCATAGTAGTGCCTGGCAAATGGCAAATGCTTACACATAAGCCAAAACTGTTGCCTTTACCAATGCTTCTTTTTAACAGCACTTCAGTGAATGACACACATATTTTGTATACATTTACATTCTGAAGACAGGCCTGTTTACAGCACCAATTAAGACTTAACTCTCAAGACACTGCTCTAAAACAAAATACTAGCAGCCACTTGACAAGACATTCTGATGTAATGCTTGATTAAAGTAAGCTCAAACGTTTCACATTAGAAGGTGTTTTGAGCAGGGTGGGGATCAATTGTGTGGAGGTTCTAATAATAATTACCATGGCCCGGCATAGTCAATGGGCAGGAAATTAACCAGACAACTCATAGAAGCTTGGTGCCCATCCTTATATACCATTTCTCCAAATGTTTACTCTAATGCAAGTTTTTGCTTACAGGTGGCTCTAAACAAAATAAAACTACCCTTCCATCATTCAAAACAAAATCAACCCTGCTTATGCCTCTATATTATATATCCTATCCTTTAACATACTTCACTGCTGGAGCTATCACACAACTTTATTTAGTGCACTTATAATGACTTGATTACCAATGAAACCTACAGAACAAAGAAAACTCTTCCATTTCTACAAAGTATATTAATTTGCCATGTATGTCACAACAATTTTAATAACATAACTATACTCTGTATTATCCAAAAATGTCCTTTTATACTAGAGTATATTTGACTGCACACTTACTCATTCCATTGCAGCAATCACACTGTTTTCCATTACAGTACAACATTCCTCCTTATTCACTAAACCACCACTCTGCAACCCATACCGCTACAAATACTTTATCACACAATCCCCATCACATACTTATTCTACAAACCACTTCCCAATTGCAGTCTATCATTTACCCAACACCCTACAGTTCTACAACCTATCCCTCTACCAACCTTTTATACCACAGCCTATCATAAATACATCTCTCTGCCTCATGTTACTCCTACAGCAACCCCCTTCCTCATACCAGTATGTAGCATTAACCTATATCTTTATGTCCAAATCACTCTCCCTCCTGCAACTTCACTAACAACAATACATTAATTCCCATACTTCCCCCTTTCTCATACCATTACTCGCATCATATTATTTGTTACTATTATCCCTGCATCCCTCTTCCTCATAGCACAACAACAAATGACTACAACCTTGTCCTTTACAAATGTTTTACTCCATATCTTCCATTAGCTATACATTTGACTTCCACATTGTACTATCCAAGTTTAATCTATATTTGTATCAAACACTACTCTTTCTCCTCCAAGTACCTAACATTTACCTATACGTTAATATTTACAATACTCTTCCCTCATATCACTTAACTAACACAAATGCATTTCTTCCTCCATTTCCCCTTCCTCATACCATTACTCAGATCACATTATTCTACATTATCCTCATATCCCTCTTCCTCATACTACTACACCACATATCGACAAACTCTTCCTGGCCAAATAATTTACTCTATACCTCGCAAAATCTATACATTCCTCTTCCACATCATACTAAACTATAATTCAGGTCCGTTCCTCTAATTTCTTCTGAGCGAGCATGGCTCAGCGTTGCTCAGGGACTACATGTTCTGCCGTTGGCTGTTTCTTTTGGTGCTAGTTGGCGAGGACAGAGGGTCGAGGACTGGGGCGTGTGGAAGTAACACAACTTGTACTTCTGTGAGTGCATGGAACCGGGATGGGCGTGGAAACACAGGGCTCACACGGTGCTCATCTGGTGTTTTTGCTTCGCTTCATTGAGCTGTCCAGCCTCTTTTACTCCTGCTCTTGGGTAAAGCGTATCTAGAAGCAAGCAGTTTTGTCTCTGATAGGTGCTTCTACTATCTTGCTTCTTTACTGAGACTATGGCTATGGGGAGGAAAAAGGTGAAAAGGGGTGTCACTAAGGGCATGGAGAAAGAGATTGTGGCTCCCCTGTCCCTGATTGTTGAGTCAGTCACCTCATTCCCTTCTAGGCAGATGTTAAGCAAAGCTCCATTTTCCACTTCTCCTACCACTCATGTTACCCGGGTTAGCCCCCCTGTTTCATCTATGGGTGGAGGCTTGAAGTTTGCAGTCTCTGCGGAGACCACAGCTATTACCTCCAAGGCCTCCGCTATTTCTCTGAAAGGGGCTCTTGTGTCAGATGTTCTTGCAGTGAGCCCTCGTACAGTGACCAAGGAGACCATGGCTATTACCCCCAGGGCCTCCCTTATGTAATTGAAGAGGGGCCGCTTGTCCGAGGTGCTGGCCCTGAGTCTACGCAGAAGGCAAAGGCTTGTTTCTGACAGGATGGCCCCGCCCTTGGTTATTAGTCCTACCATCGCCAGCGATCAGGATACAGGTGATCAATCCTGTATCTCTGTGAGCTTAATTATTAAGGAGGTCATGAGCCCTGGAAATGGCTTATTTAATTCTGGGGAGACACTTTGGTCTACAATTGCCACTCCAGATGTAGAGGGGCGCAAGATTAATTTACATTCTCATATTAATCCCATGTCTACAGCTACAGCTACCTTGGTGGCACATTCCGAGGAACAGATCACTACGGACCAATGGATTGTGGTAAAGGCCAATATCATTAATCAATTAAATCTGTGCCAAAATTTGGATGATTTTAATAATTGGATGGATTCCCTTGAGAACTGTGTGGGGAACTATCATATTGTGAAGGTGGATAGGTCCTGCCAAACAGACCCCTTAATTTCTCCACCGTCGCAACAGAATGCGGCCACTTTTGAAATGTCTGCTTGACCTGCCTCGCTTTTGAGGGAAGAAGACCGGGCTTCCATACTGGCGTCATCTCATGTCTCGGCCTCTTGTATTAGCATCGACCCTTCAACAGGTCCTATTGTCTCCCCCCCTGGAGAAGAGGAGAAGGTGAGCCTTATACACCCTTCTCTATTGGAGGAACTTGTGAAGTTCCCGTCAAGCCCTGGGACAGTGGGCTATCCTCCTAAAGTTAATAAAAACTCCATCTCAAATAATTTTCAGATAAAGAAGTCCATAATGCCGCGGTTAAGGGATAAATCCACCCAAAGTTTTGTCATGGACAAAAGGAATTTTATTATCACTAATATTGAATGAAAAACCATCAGGGAATGAACCCAGAGATGCCCTAAGGAACAAGGTCCTGGCATGGCTTTGCCAATGAACCGGGCAGGGGTGGTCAGATACATAGACCTGAAAGTAATTCATAGATTGGTAATAAATAAATGTTGTACCTAGGAAAATAAGCATTGTGTACTGGGTGGATGTGGATCCAGTAATTTACCATGTTATCTTAGTTTCTGTAATTATTTGCCTAGAAAATCTTCAAATTTGAATCTTATAGTGGATTAGCCTGTACTCTGTTGAGAAAGTTGAGAAAGTGTATTTTATGAATCTTGACATGTTTCATTATTGTGCTGAAGGTGTTTTGTCCCTTTTTGTATTTCTGTTGTAAGTTTGTGTTGTTACGGCGATCTGATGCCTGCAGGCTTTCAGTGCCTTGTAAACAAATAAATAAAAAATATAATTTATATTATTACTCCAACACCCCCTTCCTCTTCTAAGTATCCAACATTTACCTATATATTCATATTTACAACATTCTCTCTCATGTAATTTAACTAACACCAATGCATTTCTTCCTCCGTCCCCCATCCCCATACCATTATTGAAATAACTTTACTTTGCATTATCCTCACATAACTCTTGCTCATACCACTACACCAGACGTCAACAACCGCTACAAATATTTCACTCCATACTTTCCACTATCTATACATTGCTCTTCCATATACTACTAGAGAACTCTATTCTATTATTAATAATACAACACATACCTTCCTCCTCTTCGTACTTAACATAATATTTATGCACATTACTACCCATTCACCAATCTTCCTCATCCCTATACAATAACATCCACATAGCCCTTCTGCAACATTAAAATCCACACTTTCTTTTCTCGAATATATAGAAAAAAATGCTTACTAAAACTTAGTTCCGTAGAAAACAAAGAAAAGATCAAGCAGATAAAAAGGAAGACAGGTCATATACTCATCCTCCACTAAAACAATGTTTAGAAAGCATACAAACGAGAGAACAAGTAACTGTGTTTTTGCAAAGTACAACAGTCAGCACTACCAAAACGATCCCACTTCCTTTAAAAAAATAAAAGTAAACAAATATGTAATAAACAAAGTATGACTCGATTAACGTCAAAGTATATCTAGCAATGTCAATGAAGCCGCAGTAAAACATTCAAAGAAACCACTTTAGAAAAATAATTCTGATGTAGATTTCATAGCAAACTCATATTAAAATCAGAAAAGTCATGTTCTTAACTTAAAAACTACCAGCAAAAAATGTTCTTTGAAGCTCTGATTGACAGCGCATTCAAACTAAAATGAAAGATTTTCTTATTCGTTTTAAACATAATGAAACCACAACTAAATGAATACAAAAAACTACAAAAACAACTTTTAAACCTGTGCAATGTTAATATAGATAACCTTTCCAATTTCTGTGCAGGACAAGGGTTTCACGCTAGTAGCACAGAGCCATACTTTAATGAAGAAGCATATAAACAACAACAATCTGAATTTCCATTGACAATAATGGATGAGGCTATGAAATATCAGCAGATACCATTATGTCAGAAGAAACTTTAATAGAAAAATCTTCACCAACTAACTTTCTTTATGTCAAAATAAGTCGTCTTAGGCAATGTCCGCCAGCAGTTGTTCAAATGTGTATGACAATTCCTCAATCACTATGCTAAAATAAAAGACAAAAGTAGACTCAAAATTTGACAAATCATGGACTCCTACCCAGTGCGCATACACACTGGACTATGCAGACATTCATTAGCCTGCATTTAAGGAACTGATTGTAAAAGCACCTCCCATCATATTAAAATGTTAGCAACACACCATTCTACAATGCAAAACTTTATGCACAGATTGTGCAATACAAAGAGTCCCGCTGTAGAACTACAAAAACGGAAGGACAATTTGTTAAATGGAACAGCCGAAGAACTCCTCAGACAAATACAACACATACAAAGTAAATATTTTGGAGCTGAAATAAAATTTGAAAATACAGTTAAAGAAGCCCTAGAATATTTTAAAGAAAACAATAAATACTACAAAGATATAAACATATAACGAAGCCTAACAGAAACAACACAAATGTATGAAGATTCATCACAAATTGGTCAAAGTGAACATAATGATCCTATCATGACTGACAACATTGTAGACTACTATGCTATTCACCTACTACATTCCATTCTAAAGACACCATGGAAGATGCATTAGAAACATAACAAATGCCAAAGGGCCTCAATGAGCATATGGGAAAATGTTTAGAAACATGTTGTTTTCCACTACTCTTTCCTACAGGAAAAGGAGGAAGATGCAATTAAAGAGCCATAAAAATCAGTACAGAGAATATCATTCTCTACAAGTGTATTCTGAAGATCCAAGATGCCGCCAAAATGTTGAATAATATTTTCCATCTCTTGCTTGAAAGCAAAATAGCAACTCTATGTTGCAGAGTTGCACACACACTAAAACAGGCACCCATTTCCTAAACATGTCAGCTACTCAACTCCTTCAAAAGATAAAAAAACAAAGAAGTGTTGCAGTCAAGTATTACAAATCTCTTGGCAAATATACGCGGTACAAATGAATACTGGTTCGGATGTCATTCTGATGCACTGTGTATGCTAACCTGGGCCAGGTCTCATGGTTTGTTAATTTAAGTTGTGCAGAATATGCATGGGATGATCTACATGACCTTCTACGCACGGCAAACCAAAATAAAGAAGGAATAGACAGAAAACATTCAGGAGAACTCTTTTCTCTTGATCCTGTCAATGTCTCAAGATACTTCTGCCATCATTACATTACCATGTTACACTTCATCTGTAATAAACTGTCCTCCGCTCAGAGAAGTACAACACATCTTTTGGAGAAAAGAATATCAATCCAGAGGAGCACACACATCCACATGTTTTTGTGGATTAAAGAGGCTCCCAAATGTGCCCACGACAGTGAGGATATTGTTTTACAATTTATTGAAAGCTATATTACCTGTGACATCCCTTCAGAAGACATACATAATGACTACGGACACAAATCTTACTTTTCCAAAGGCATAAGTGTGGCAATTACTGACAACGTCGATACAAAAACCAAAGGGAAATACTTCACCAAATATCACTTTGGATTCCCTAGACCAGTTTGTGCCAAAGGTCAAGTAGATAGTTTCATGTCTGCAGTTAGGCACAGTGTTAAAGGCAAATCACTCAAAAACACAAACATTAAAAGAGATGAAGCATCCAAGTACATCAATGATTACAATCCTATGATTGCCCTCTTGTGGAATGCTAATATAGACATTAAAAACATTGCAGACAACTCAACCACCATTGCAAGACATGGCACAGCCTATCTCACCAAAGCGGAGAAGGCTGAGCTAAAAGACCTTTGGGATGACATATCATCTGACAAAACCATTTCACAAAAACTGTACAGCTTTGACATCAGAATGCTGTCAAATAAAGAATGTGGGTCTTACGAAGCTGCAAATCCTTTAACAGGTAAATATATGGGAAATATGAACGCATTCTGTGGCTCAACCTTGGTCCAGCTTCTTGGGGAAAAAGAGTGCTTAAATCCTATCAGGGAATTGAATCAATATCCAAAACGACCCCAACAGCCAAGACTTTTAAACAAATATATAATTGACACATACTATCTAAACAGAAGTGCTGCTTTGGAAAACATCTGCCTCTATGATATGGCCCAAAACTATACCTAACATTTTTTTTTATTTCAGATGAGACAACTAGCACATACTCCGTATTAAATTGTGAAGGAAAACTAGTAAGACTTTCAAAACCCAGCCTAACTAACCATGTAAAGTTATCATTTAAATCTACAGACAATAGAGAACTGTATTACATGGCCGTACTGCAATGAATCAAACTTTGGACAAAAGAGGAAAAATTGTTAGGTGCCCATGACACATTTAAAACTTAATTCAAGGCAAATGACAGCAGTATAACAAATGCACTTTTAAATAGTACAATGACATGTTGGACAATGAATGCCAACAAAAAGAAGAAATAAAAACAATACTACATAAAGACACTCCTGAAAGGAGCCAACCATCTCTTACCGGAAGCCAAGAACCACTTGAAGAACCACTCATTCAAAATGAAGCAGAAATAGCAATGAATGAAGTAAAAAACAGCATGTATCAATCCAAACAATATAAAGACGATTTGTCAGTGCTCAAATCACAGTTAAATGATGAACAAGTCGCTGAAGAAATTGAAAAAGGACTAAACCATGACAATAATACTTGCTGTTGTAAACATTTCAAACCTCTGCTCTTGTCATTTTTTATTTTTATGTTGTTTTATTGGACATTCCTATCATGCCTATACACAACTGTTTCCATTTGTATGGCGCCTATCCAAGTGTAAGTGGTGAAGCTGGTTCTGGAAAAACCTTAATTAAAACTATCAGAAAATGTGTAGAAAACAAAAACAACAACAACCGTTCAGATGTTGTAATGGCCCCCACAGGTCTACAACATAGGAGGTGTAACTTTACCCCGACTCCTCTTCCTCTCAGTAGATCACCAAAACATATTATAATATTACAAACTGTCAGCGAAAACTGTGACTGAAGTACACAGAATTCTACAACAAATTAAAATACCTAGTAGATAAAGTAAGCATGGTTTCGAAACTCATGCTTGCTTAATTCATCTAAGAATGCAGGAAGTCCTTAAAACTGGATACGAACAACTCTTTGGAGGAAAACATGTTATTGTTTTTGGAGACCTCCTACAGTTAACACCAGCCAAAGTTCAAACCTTATTCAAAACATTAGGATACAAAGAATGCCATAATACACTCAGCAGCATTGGCAATGTCAAGCTGTGGTGTCATTTTCGCCACAAAGAAATTGCACAAAACATGCATCAATATGCAAATCTAACACATGCTCTCATTTTAAAAGCATTAGAACTGGTGTGCTTACTGAAGATGCAAATTCATCCTTGAAAAGTAGACTAATACATGAGCTGTATGGACAAAACTCATCTACTCCTGATGTGATGGAACAATTAACTCAACAAAAACAAAAATGCATGTGCTTAATGCCAACGCTTGCAAGCGGTAATCAATTCAACAAAACAATGCTGAAGAAAGAGATGCAGCCTATAGACCATATCAGCTCCACACCCAAACTAGAAGTGCATGACATGACACTCACTATGTGTCAACAAGCAACAGCACAATTGAATAGTAGGTTCAAAATTTAGGGGAGCTGGGAGCTATTTAGCTCCTGCCTATAGCCTAGAAGAGCCTGGTTAGCTTAAAACCGATAGTTATCAGGGGCTTCTTTTGCTCCCCATGCCAACTGATGCCAGGGAAGTAAAGCTATGTGAATTTAACAACATTTTTAACAATCTGTAAATAAACATTAAGCGACATTAGGAGACATCTATATGACATTTAAAGCATAAGGCGTCATAAATAATTAGCATATACTAGCTCCTTATTCCCCAGTGGTAACTCCTGGTGACCAGTTACTGCTAGATACCAGGGTGCTGCTTGTAGCTCCTGCTTATCCAATACTAATTTCGATCCCTGAAATAGCCCTAGAAAAATGTATCTCAAACACAGCTGGATTGGAAAAACTATTAACTCTGTGCTTAAACTGCAGAGTTATACTAAAACGTAACCTTGACATAGAACAAGGTTCTGCCAATGGAGCAATAGGAACAGTTTTTGACTTCCAAACAAATGCAAATGAAAACAATATCCAGTTTGTCAACATCCATTCTGACAAACTTGGAGAAAGTAAATAAATTCCCAGCACAACAGCACCTTTCCTTCTTTTCAAAGATATGCATATACGCAGAGAAAAATTATCTCTGTCTCTTGCTTATGCTGTCACTATTCACAAGTCATAAGGTCTATCCCTCGACCACGCACTTGTTGACGTAGACAGAAAAGATTAGTTATGTAGCACTTTAATATATTCGTTCACTCACTGGTCTATTCTTAGTTACCTCTGTTGGAAACAAATTCAACGCTGACATTCCTTGCATCCTAGAATACAACAAGCTGCATAAACTGTACACTCCACACCTGGATATGTACCCTGTACCTCAAAAAAGAAAATCTTTAAAAAGACAACTAGTAGAAACAGAAACAATAGCAGTTCGACCCAACAATCCCAACGAAAAAAGAAAAAACAAATGCAGGACCATCAAACGAAACAGAGGCACAATTCTCTGGTCCGTTTCAATTCAGCAACACGACTGGAGTAAATTGCAATGCAAATGTAGCAATTAATCTTCGATTCCAATTGCCACCAATTGTGGATAGTATTTACATAAACAGCTCAGACCAGTTGTGTTTACAAATGCTGATCCTACACAAAAATGCCACTAACAACCCTGACACTATCTACAGTGTCTCAGAATTAAGATAGGAATTGGACTACTATGCATGAATGGTTAAATTCACCATAAACACACAGGAAGAGCCACACACATTCTTAATGTACTTACTACAAGTACTAGAAACAAAACACAACCCTATAAATGAAATCTTATACATTTCACACAGGTGGAAACCTACATGCACTGTGTGCAACCATGTTTCACAGCAACACTTCATTAATGAACGATGTGTGTATATACCTATACCAAATTGTAATTCAATTTCATTTCAGCAGCTTATCCAAAATGCAAATCATGGCATATTATTCTCTTTTTGCAAATTCAGACAATAAATCCAACATACAAATAGATACACATACCGAATAAGTTATATTAATGCTTGTAAGATACAATGCAGATGGCACTAAACGTATCTGTGAACTCACTAACTTTACACACATCCAAGTATCTCTTGGCAAGAAGACCTTCACAACAGTAGATATCATATAACACGCTGGTGCCACAACCATTTCAGGCCACTATACTGCATATGTGAAAAAAGAAGTGGTTGGTTTGAATGTAAATACACTTCCTTTACTCAAAAAACTAGGTTACCAGCAAATCTAACAAATGCCTACTTAATCTCCATGAGTGGGTTCCTGCTTCCATTTTACCCACTCAGCTCTACTCTACCTTTGAAAGCCTGGTTTGCAAGTTGGTCACCTCTCCCACCTCCACCCTGACTATTGCCACCATATATACGCCTCCTGGCACTACCTCCCTTTTCCTCTCTGAATGGGCTGACTTCTGCTCTTTCTTACTTTCTTCCACCTCTAACCTTCTACTCCTGGGTGAATTCAACATTCAACTGGACTCCTCTGGCTCTGCATCCACTCTATTCACTGACCTCTGCTCCTCGCGTTCCCTCTCCATTCTCCCTACGGGGCCAACCCACACTGCTGGACACACTCTGGATGCCCTCATCGGAATTACCCAATCTGATCATTTACATTTGTTTGTTAGGTCTTTTTGACCTAATTGTAGGTGTGTGTTTTCACCCTCTTCCCTTTTGACCTACTTACCTGAACATGAGGAGCAGGGTTTGTGGGGGTGTCCCCGCTCCTCCATGTTCATGTAAGTAGGTCAAAAGGAGGATGCAGGGGTGTCCCCCGCATCCTTACCATCCTTACCAATGGAGGCGGGGGAGATAAATTGCTCGGGTCCCCGTTTTCAATGAACGGTCAAAACGGGGGCCCGAGCAGTTTTAATGCGGGCGAACAAAATGTTTGCAAGCAGATCATATACATCCCCCTCATACACTCTAACCTCTCTTTCTCCCCTCCACTAGTCTTCCTTCTTTCTTGGTCAAACCACTCTCTCCTCTCATCTGGGTACGATTAGCCCCCTGCCAGCCCCTCCCAAAAGTCACACCAACCTCATTCTCCAACACCTGCCCGATGAAACAAGTGACTCCGGCTGCATTCTCCTCCACCTTCCCACCCCCTCATCCCACCACTTCTGACTGGCATTCAGCAACCTCCATCTTTCCATCACCAACACTCTTGACATTCTTGCCCCAGTCATGAGAATCCGTCTGAAACCTGCCTCAAAGCGTAACACCTGGTACAACACCGAACTTGCATCCCTGAAACGAAAGTGCAGGGCAGCAGAACTTAAGTGGCAAATCTCAGGCTCATCCTGTGACAAACTGGCCTGCCTCCTGCTCCAAAGGCAATACAGACTCGCCATCTGTGCAAAGAAACAGCCGACATTCAGGCACGAGTCTCCGCTGCATCCAATTACAGAGCTTACATTTTCAAAATCTGCAGGGAAATAGCCAACCCCTCCGCAGTCTGCTCCTCCCCTCTCCTTCCCAGGCCCTGTGCAATGCACTGGCCTCACACTTTGCCACCAACACCATTCTGACCACCCTTTCTACACTCCTCACAACCGATCCCACTGCCCCACCACACTCCCCCTCCTGCCTCCTTTTCCGCTTTCACTCCTTTCACACCAGAAGAAGTTCCCAGAGCTGTCCGCTCCATGAAAGTCTCTTCTAAACAGGTCCTTGCTTGCTCATCCAGGACAATCAAGGATAACATTAGCGCCCTTGCCCCTGCTCTCACTGATTTCTACAATCACTCCTTTTTCACAGGATCATTCCACTCTTCCCTTAAGTACTCCCTTGTGCGCCCACTCCTGAAAAAACTTTCCTTTGACCCTAACTCCCCTGCCAGCGATAGCCCTATCTCCATCACCCCCTTCCTGAGGAAGCTACTTGAGAAGCTGACCTTGCCCCAACTTTACTATTATACTGAACTTGTTGGAGGCCTCCAAGACCACCAATCTGGATTCCGAGCATCCAGAGGCACGGAAACTGCTCTTCTGAACACCAGTGAAGAACTTCTTGCATCTCTGGACTCCAACTCCTCAATCTCTCCACTGCATTTGGCACAGTCAACCATTTTATCCTCATACAAAGGCTCCACGATACACTTGGTATCTCGGAACAGGCACTGGATTGGCTGTCCTCTTTCCTCACTAACTGCTCTTCCCAAGTTATCCTGGGCCCGTTCTCCTCTCCTTCTTCCATCTCCACCTGTGGTGTCCCCCAGGGCTCTATACTCTGCCCCAGGCTCTTTAACAACTACCTTGCTCTCCTTGCACGACTCATCTCCTCTTTCTCCCCCAACTTCCAGTGTTACGCAGACGACACACAGCTCTTCTTGCACCCTCCATCATCCCTGACTGCCTATCTGCCATCCAGTTCTGGTGTGCCTCCAATGATATCTGCCGCAATGCCTGTAAAACTGAGATCCTTCCCATTAGGACCCCTGCTCCCTCCTTCTTCCCTTCACTCGGGCCTTCCTCACTGGGCTCTCCCCATGCACCTTTAACTGAAGCCAGAAACCTTGGAGTCATCTTCGACTCCTCTCTTTCCTTCCTCTCTCACACTCAGGACATTGCCAAGAAGTCCAACTATCAGCTCTTCCTTCTCAAAGGAATTCTACCTTTCTCACTTTCCCTCAGAGGCTCAATGTGACTCAAGCTCTTGTTCTCTCTAGACTGGACTACTGTAACAGCCTCCTCCTGAACCTTCCTTCTTCCCCTCTGCGACACCTCCAGCTTATCCTGAATATGGCAGCCGAGGGACTGCATCTCTCCTGCACTAAAAAGTCTTCACTGGCTCCCGGTTGCTGCACAGATTAAATTCAAATCCCTCTGCATCATCCACAAGGCTGTCTGGGCCCGAGGACCACACTATCTTCAACTCTATGTAACCAAATACTCTCCCTCTAGACCACTTTGCTCCTCTGGCACCAATTATTTGTGTGTAAAGCGTTTTACCAAACAGAGGGCAGGGGTTTGCTCACTTTACTCTGCAGGGTCCCTCTTTTGGAATAGCCTCCCCTTCCCCCTGCGCCTGGAGCAGGATCTCCTAAAATTCCGGAAGCTCCTTAAGACTTTCTTCTTTTCCTTCTCCTTCCCTCCTTCTCTCCTCTGCTAATCTCACAGTTGCTTAATCTGTGTCCTTGGCCCTTATGCATCTTCCGGGCCTTGACCTCCCACACCAATTCTTCCCAGCTTCTGTCTTGCCACAGCACTTTCCATCTGCATTCCTTTCGCTCTGTAGAGTCACACTTACACCTCCCGTGACTCAGGATGTGTAGCACTCAACATTCTAGCACTTAGTCCATGGCTCACCCACGGGCTTGTGCTCCCCAGCACTTACCCCCTGTTGCCTCTTTCTTCTGCACTTGCACGTTCTGAACACTCACAAGGCATAGTAGGTTCACCCCCCTCCATCTTTCCCCTCTGCTCTTTAAATATTGTGTTGTAATTATTGTAATGTACTTCCCACCCTCCCTTGTCCCTGCCCTGTGGGCACTTTTAAACAGCATATTCTCATTGTATAAGCGCCTTACAAGCAAACAATCAATAAATAAATATTCCTCAAACCCAAAAGTAGTCAGTAAATTAAACTTAAAATGTACAAGTATAATAATATGCAGTTAAAATACACCAATGGGTGTCTAACTACTTTAGACATAAATAAATGCAGAAAACTAATATTCCTTAATTAAAATACACTGAAAACATGCCATCAAGTTTATAAATACTTAATGCATCCATACTAACAGTATACTACTGGTGACATTTCAGATAGTGCAAGAACTTTGAAAATGATTAATGGAAGGGAGGGGTGGGAGGAAGGAAGGAGAGGAACAGACAAGCGACTATCGTACTAGTCCTGACGACATTTCTGATAGTGAAAGGGGAATGACACTAGGTAAGGGAGAGAGAGGGAGAGGGGTAAATACTTAGAATATGCCAATGGGTATCTAATTACTTCAAACATAAGCAAAAACACAATACTAATATTCCTTAATTGCATTACCCTTACAACACAGTACCACACATACAAATGTGTCTCCCTTTCATAAATGTAACAGTCTAAAAAGAAATGAAGCAAAAGTTGAAGATAATGGAAATTTCAGTAACAGTAAATGCAGATTTTTTTTTTTCAATTCACCTTGGATGTTTCCCAATAGTTACAACAGCGTAACATGTGGTGCAAAACATAGTATATACAATTTATGAGGGTTGATAAAAGTAAAGGGATCTGTAAAACCTTAACTAATTATATCTTGCATACTATATTTTATCAAACACTATGTTTTCTTCTCTTTTCAGGCAAAGAACCAAGCATTATACCCTTCTTACCATGTCATACTGAGTTCACTATTGTGCACTATTTTCCCCATGTCCAGCAGCCACATAGGACACTGCTCATGGCCACATCAATATAGTTTGGCCATGTCACAAACAATCTATGCACTTCCATAGACACATAACTATGTATTGTTATTACAAATACACATAAATATAGTCACACTCTCTATAACATCAAAATGAATCACTGTTATAACATTGTACATAACACCTGCAAGTTCAGAATAAGTCAGCGGTCCAATTGTCGTGCCCGGGCCATGGATGGTAAAAAAGGCTGCAGATCAGCGACAACCCTGTGGCTATTTCTAACCCACAACAGTGCTTCAATTGTTCTGTTTCATCTCTCCCCCACTGTCCCCAGACAGTCTTTGATCCTCAAAATAACCTCAAATATGTTATCCAGAAGCATGTTGTGCTGCGTTGTACACGGGCGAAGTGAGTGGTTCACGAATCCAATATGGCATCAGTTTCAGAGGTTATGATGCATCTCATGCTTTTAATCAACCAATCAGCAGCCATGTGTGGTATCTGTGAACGTTACGCATCATCTAATTGGTCCAAATGCATCAGGGAACTCCGTACCAGGAAGTGAGCCTGCAGACCGGACGGGGATATCATCATTTTTTTGTACCTACTTTTTCACCATTTAAAAAAAATATACTGAACTGATTAACACCAAATTTGCAAAACCCTGCTTCCAGGAACAAGCCACCGCTCCTTGCGCAACTTTGGTGCACATCCGTTCAGCGGTTTGGCCTGTAGGCACAAGCACATTTTGTTTCCATTCATGTATATCCAGATTTTAAAAGTTTTCAAACCTCCCCTACAACCTTTCTGTCTTCCTGATGAAATCGCACAAAACTTTATGAAATAATTCAGAAGTGGCTGTATACTTTTTGCCAATTTTGTGAGGATTCGTCAAACACTGCCAAAGTTATAAACCGCCCAAAAACTGCTCTTCCGATGGATACAGCAACCTAACCATAACTACAGGGTCACTACCACAGACCCCGTCTCTCTCACACACACACAAACATACACACACACACATGCACACACAAGCACACACACGCATTAATTTTCTTAAACATTTCAGGGATCCTCCCTGTCTCCTCTGCTGTTCAATTTATACATTCGACCCCTTCTGGATATTTTGAAGCGTTATGGGTTGAATTTCCACTCCTACGCGGATGATACCCAGATTTTCATCCGAGTGGCCAACTTAGAGGAAGCACTTAATTGACTAGGCCAGTGCCTAGAAGAAGTAAGTGGCTCGATGTCAAAAAACGGTTCTAAGTCAAAGGATCGACAGTAAAAGGGTCGAGAGTTCAAAGGATCGACACCAAAGGGTCGACAGGTCAAAGGATCAAATTATTTTTTTTATTTTTTTCACTTTTTCTTTTTTGGGGGGGGGTTCCACCCCCAAACCCCCTTTTTGTTGCTAAAAATCACTCTTTTTTTCCCTAAACGAAAACCCCAAAAACATATATATTGAAAAAAAAAATGTGATCCTTTGACCTGTCGACCCTTTGGTGTCGATCCTTTGACCTGTCGACCCTTTGGATGCGATGCTTTGACTAGACACCCAAAAAACTATCTACAGCTCAATCCATATAAGGCCGAGCTCATTTTGTTTGGACCCAAGCATTTGTTGAATACTGCAAAGGACCTGCCTATTCCCCTGCTTTTGGGCAAAAACTTAAAATGTGTATGTCAGAGCCAAAATCAAAGCGGTGCACTTTGTTTTGAGATTACTGTGCAAAGTGCTTTCTTATATACTTACCGAAGATCATGAGGCTGTGGTGGGCGCCTTAACCACCACCGACCTGGACTATTGTAATAGCCAATTGCTGGGTACCCCCGCTAAACAACTTCAGCGACTTCAGAAAGCACAGAACACAGCTGTTAGATTGATGTTCAAGATGAGGAAAGGTGCTCATATATCTCCATTTCGTCACAAGCTACACTGGCTCTGAATTGAAGACCGCATTAGGTTCAAGACAGCTTGCCTCATTTTTAAGTGTGTGAATGGTATCGCCCCGTTATATTTGAGAGAGCTTATTCAGCCGTATCACCCCGTTAGGCAGTTACGTTCCAGTGACGGTCATCTATTGGCTATCCCTCATTCAGTATATAAATAACAGGCCAATAGAAGGTTCTCTGTTTTTGGTCCAAATTTGTGGAATTCTCTGCCACTTGAGCTGAGGACTATGAGCTAATTTCTTCAGTTTCACCGAGCACTAAAGAAGTTCCTGTTTAGATAGATATCCCTCATTATTATGGGGGCTTGATATGAATTCTGCTATATCCTCTATCTATTATGATTTTCACCTTCGCCATTATACAGTTTACTCTGTTCAGTGTGCGTTATAAATCAAAAAAATCAAATTAAATCAAAATTCACAAGCTTGCTAACATAACAACAATGTCCCCGTCATAACATTAAGATGAAATCAGACAAAACATCACCCTTTTTTGACCTACATCTTACACATCTTCACCACCACTTACCCCCCCAGAGGCTTTTCCATATTGAAAAAAAGTTTAATATGTTTTTGACTATGTTCTTACTAAGCTGTTTGCGGACTATGAGTACAGTGTGCCAATCCAGCATATTCAAAATGTTTGACGTTTTTCAACTGACCAATCGGCACCATTACGCAGGGTCTGCAAATGTTATGTCCCTACCTGAGGCCACCCAAAAATGCACTTCTTGTGGGGAGAGCCATCTATAGTATGGATGTGAGCTACCTAATATTCAAACAAAGCATTGCCCAGGACACAGCCATGCTACTACAAATAGCCACTGGTCTTGGCTAGTGGCATGCTCCAGGGCCCCCAGTAGATCGAAGTGGCCATTGATACTAAGATGAATGTTTATGAACGGAACATTTTTTTAAAATTGCTTTTGATTCCTCCTAGAGCCTCATCAGCATTAATTTATCTGGAACTAGATATGGCAATCGCCCAACCTAGGAAATTATCGGGCTGCATTATCTCATCTTATGATTTTAGAGGGGGGAAAGAGCCTGAAATGCTTAAGACATGTGAAATAAATCCTCCAGAGTGTGGCCACTCTTAATCTATGGTAAGACCCGCATTACTTGACTTTTACAGCAACAAATAACTTAAAAACTGTAGATAAATCTAGAGCTTACAAAACCCTTATGTTAGATGCTGCCAAATTACAGCTGGGCCCAGAGTGCAGGTTTCAGTCTGGATTCAAAACTTATTTTACACAATTACCACTCTTTTTGAAAAACCGGTGAATATACGTTTTAGATTGGGCATACTTCAAGTAGCTTCTTTTACTTATTCATGGAAGGACTCGCAGACAAAGAAGTGCCCAATGTGTGGGGTAAATTAATGAAACCATGTTAAACTTTCTTTTGATTTGTGACAAGACCACAACATTGAGGCACATCTATCTTAGACCAATTTTGAAGGAACTAGGGGATTTGCTCTACAATATGTGCTGTGAGGTTTCTGGGTGAGTGTTTATTACCTAATTTCACTTTCGCATTTGCCCGTTATATTCACTGGGCATGGTTGCAAAGAAGCAAAGCCCTGAAGCAAATATGCCATGAGCCTGATGATCGATGAATGTTTAGCAAGGTTCCGACCTGTAGTCGCCTATGTTTTATACTTTTATCGATTGTCCCTTTTATGATGGCTTTAGGACATGGAGCATATATCAGCTGTTTTGATTTGACTGTATTTAATGAGTGTATTGTCCTTCAGATTTACACAATTTTGAATATTGTCTTTGTTTATGTGTTATTAACTTGAAGGTGTAAACCGAACAAACGTTTTGAAATGGAATGTCTTTAGACAGTGACCGCTTTGCCCCCATTGGGAGTCTGCTGGCCTCCAGCAGCCCTGTGGAATGGTCCATGGGCCAATGGAGGCCTGGCTGGAAGTCAATAATAATAATAATAATAATAATAATAATAATTTGGCATTTATGTAGCGCTACGAACCCTCAGGTATCTGAGCGCTGCTTATTATTACCCACGGTGTGTGGTGTTCATTTATCGACCTCGGAAGGATGAAGGGCTGAGTTTGGCCCCGCCGGGATTCGAACCTGCGTTAGCAGGCTCTGCACAGATGTCAAAGCGAGCACTCTACTCTGAGTTTTAGGAAAGGTTTGAGACCCGGGTAAAGATCACGAACCTAACGGCCACCAAAGGGTATGTTTTTGTTATGGGGCATATTTCAACCATCTGGTGCCCTCCCACCTCACTCACCTTGGGTAAGGGTGATTCCTAGACTAAGCGGGCTGCAATATATCCAATTTTGGTGAATTTTCACTTTGGGTTCCGCTATCCCACCATGAAAATACACAGCCACAATCACAGACCACCAATAACAATTTCAGGGCCACGACCAGACAGAGTGGTTGCCCCTTACTGTATTCAAAGACCAGGGCCGTGCCCACAGATACATCTAAACCAATCAACTCTCTGAAAATGGGCAGGTAGATCTGCTGACTGGTTTCATGATACCCCAGCTAGCCATAACAGGATTAAGGCCTCTTTTGGCCAGATTTAAAACAAATCACTGGGCTGTCGAACATGTAAAAATAGTCTTTCTTGACTAGACTCTCAAATCCATTCAGAGGTTTAGGTTGCAGGTGAGAGCATAATTTGTCCTAAGAGAAACTGCACAGCAAATCAGGCCTGTATTTTATTTGGAAAATGTGCATCACAAATGGTGTGTGTGTCCTAATGGTGTGTGTGTTATAATGGTGTGTGTGTGTGTCATAATAGTGTGTGTGTCTATATACATGCTCATACTACCACCAGAGCAGTCTCTGCTCAGTCACAATCTCACTTCCCCAATCTCACAGCAGTAAGAACAGGCATGTAGAGAACAGGGTAGAGGTAGTGTCACTTACTATAGGCTCCCCTTCTGGTTATGGGTGAAAGCTAAAACCAGAATAGGCTTGGCGTCCTTCAGTACAGAGGAGTCACTAAGGATTGAGTGACTGCCTCCTTCCCACTCTGTACTTACTTGTGCCATCATAATAGAGGATGGCCAAGTATCTCTTTCGCTAAACCTAAAATTAGCTTGAGTCAGGCAGGTACAGAGGGGAGCAAAGTATCCCCTCAGGTGCAGTGTTAGACATGAAGGCATGACAAGAGGACTCCCTGTGCCCTAGAGTGATGCAGGCCCCTTGCACATTCGCAGCAGACTGTGGGCTGCAATGTAGTGTGAAGAATCCAGGAATTTGTCGCTTCTCCCCTAAGAGGAGCCACAACCTTTGAGGCTAGGGAGGTGAGCCCGCTAAGCAAAACCCTCCCTAGAGGTTTGAGAAAAGTGGACCCTCAGGGGCACAAGGACTCCCATTCCCACGAGGATCTCCCTATGACTAAAGCTTTGTCTCCATACATGACAATCGGGGAAGCTGATGTTGCATTCAGCTGTGGGGCTCAACCTGATACCAAAAGTGCCTTTGGATGCTTGCCTCAAGCCATGCAGAGTCAGCGAGACCAAGTGTGAGAGCGGAGGCAGCCTTATCTGAAGGCGAGACCACATGGAGGACGTGGTCGGCCCGGCGTCTGAGAAACGATGCAGAATCCAGAGCACGAGGGTTGAATGAATCCTCTGCTCGCAATGAAGGAAACGCCGAGCAGAGAAATGCTGCCGAACCCAAAACTTGCTTGTGTCCATACGGGAATACCAGAAAGCCATGGAGAACGCCACCGCTTCCGAGCAGATGCCACCTCCCTGAAGCAAACCGTGTGACATAGGTGGTGCCCGGGTTGCTCTTAGTGGAGGGAAGTGGAAACAACAGAGAGTTAAAGAGGGGGGACCAAAGGAATACCCTAAACCCATACCAGAGGCATAACGGTCCAGAGAGAGGGGAAGAAATGAGTGACAATAAGGGTTATGGGAGACCAAGAAACCCGAATATTGTAATCAGCCAAACGGCTCACAGAAACTACAGAGTATAAAGAGAAGCATATTTAAAGAGGTGTCACCAATACCACAAAGAGATAAGTGAGACATTGGGACACAGAAACCCCAGAGAGCCACAGGAGCCCAATAAGACAAGTGAAGAGTCAATTCAAGGGGAACACAGAGACAAGCAAGACGTGAACCTGGTGGGGAGAAACCCACCCAAGTGTTAGAGGGGGATTAAGGAGGTATCCTTCCACCTATGACAACTTGGAAATTTGATCTTTTCAGGAACTTGAGACTTTATGTTGCTAACTTGAGAAACCTTTGGAACTTTGACAATACAGACAAGAACTGTTGACACCAGGGAGAATTTGTTTTTACGAAGAAGCATTGGATGTGAAACCAAGACGGATTGCTGGATACCCTGAGAGAGATTGGGGTGAACAACTCTGAAGGCAGGACTACAGTGTGTGATATCAGCCCTTGCTGTCAGGTCACAGCCGGTGGGAACCGCTGCGTTTCATGTTTCGTTTATGAACAGAAACCCTCAGCGACTCCTAATCTGCCGTGCGGTGAGTCGCCTTTGCTGTTCTGTTGCCTCACGTTCTCCTTCATCTCCTGTTGCCGACCCAATTGGTGAGTTTTTGGAATGGTCTGCTGGCTCCCTGTATTACTGTGTTTGCTTGTGTTTGGATTGTCTGCCTGGTTAACTGACCATTGATTGACTATTGGATTGCCTTTGGAGTACCCTTTTGCTCTAAGTGTTTTTCTCCGACACTGTTTACAATATTTTTTGATGCTGCTTTTTTTTGATTGATATTGATTGATATTTTATTTCTATCACACTCGTACACAAGTGTTTCAGAGCGCGACAAGGCAAGGGAGGAGAACAGGGGAGAACAAAACAGCGATCTTACTAGGCCCAGTGACATTGAGAACACTCAAGTGCATGGGAGAGGGGGGAGGGGAAAAGTGCATGGAAGGGGGGAGAGGTGGAAAGTGCGAAGCAGAGGAGAAACAGGTAAATAACAATAAATAAATAATAAAGGCAACAAACAGTGGTAATGCAGCCAGCAATTTGCAAGTGCTATATTTAAGGCAGCAGACAGGGTAGGTCTGAAGTGCAGGAAGAAAAAGGCAGGGCTGTATGGGTACAGATACAGACCCCAGTGCAAGGGGTGGCCCGGAGGCAGTGCAGGAGGGTGGCAGGATGAGCAGGTACCTGGGCCCAAAAGACAGAGGGTGGCCAGGTGCACAGTACCAAAACAGAACAGATCAGCAGGGGAGAGGAGGAGGGAAGGAACTGCCTTCCTGGCTTTTGGATTTTTCTGGTTTCTTGGATTTCTGTAATTTCTTTGCCTTCTGCCTTGGAACCTTTTCGGATTGTACCTGTGAAAGAAGAACAGGACTGCAGTACCTGCTGGATTTCCCTATTCTTAGTTGTGCCCTTGTGCCATTCGGGAATAGGTCCCCTGCATATCATAGACTGTGTGGCAGGGATTGCGTCCTCGTGCTGTTCCGGTTAACGCCTGGACTTCCTTAACTGCTTGTCTGTCGTCAGCCAGCGTCAGGAGGTTTCCTGGTCTATGGCCTTACTTACAGATACTGGTAGGCGGGCTGAGAGGTCAGAAATGACAGGCAGACACAAAGTTGTAATATTTTCAATATCAGACATTTTCTAAGCTTAAAGGGGTTGGATAAATGCCTTTTTGTCCCTATCCTAAAGAGAGTTTCCCTACCTAGAAAACAAAAGCTAAAGATCAGTCTGTATCTTGTAATCAAAATGATATAAACAGTCCTTGTGTCCAAACTATACCTGACCCTCACACTTAAACAATGAAAGGTGCAAGGTAAATGGTCAGAATGTTTACTTAGTGAAAAGTGTATAGAAATAAGTATGAAAATTCAACAAATAATCCTTGAATCCAGGAGGGGTTCCCTTCCCCTAGATTATCTAAAGTAGGATATCTGTTCTTTAAAGTTTGATCCTTTAAGAGTAACTAGAAAGTCTCTTTCATAAATCACTTTCTTAAGGATGGCAAACAAGTGTCTTTTTCCAAACAATGATTCCTCAAAAATAGCAGAAACGTCTCTTCCCATAACAATGTTTGAAGGATAGCAAAATAAGTCTTTTCAACTTTAAAGGATGGAGAAATTGTCCGTTTTTCATAACTACTTCATAAATGACAGGATGGCTAAATTACTCTTTCACACTACTTTTCCAAGGATGGTTTCCTGGTGTACTCCTCTTTATATCTCCTGGTATACTCTCCTTCCATGGAACAGTTGTTATGTCTCATATGCTTTATGGATTACCTTGTATACTCCCCTGCCAGGAATTTTCAGCTCCCCTGTGTACTCTACTGCCAGGTATCTTTCTCCAAAAACACTTCTCTGCCGATGTGCTTTGTTCACCAGGTCTTTCTATGTGTTCACTTTCTTTCTTTCTTTCTAAGCATAACAGAGTTACACTCTGTTAAGATGGATTTCTGAACTCTGTCCTGGAGGGGCAGAGGTTCAGAAGGCCAGCCTAGTTTCTTGGAACAGGGTAACCTCTGGACAAGCCAGACCAATCAGGGTAGCGATCGCGGCGGTCAAGACTAGGTCTCAAGAGGGGTGAGGGTGACTGAAAGCCCGCAATGAGTACACAAAGCAAGGACACTTACAAATTACTCCAAGCAGGTGTTATATTAAAAATATATACACATATATTACAAGGCCTTTGTAACATTGACCGTAGCGAGAAATCACAATAAAACTCAAGTAAACCAACACATACCAATCCAATTCAATACATATACAAATACAAACAAGTCTAACGAGTTAGACGCACGAAATGTGTAGACCACCTAGATGGGGAGGAAAACAGGCAGTGCGAATAATAATTAGACCCAGTCCGCCTTCAGAGGCACCTAACTAAGAGGAAGTCCAAGCGCTACGAAGAGTGGAGCCTTGTGCTCAAAAGTACCTGCACATGCTGGTGCCAACAGGCAAAAGGGGAGTCTCTTCGAGGGAATCAGGCATTTTAGTTCGATGAACAAATGAAGATGAACAGAGCTCCGCGACTCAAGTGCAGCCTCTACTGTGGGCAGAAGCAGAGCGCGAGTACGGCAAGCCGTGCTGTTAGACACAGCGGGGAAAAGCGATGGGCTATTGCAGGAGGGTGACCAGTTCCTAGCGATGCTACTCACCGGTCCCCGATGCAGGCAGACCCAGGCTTCTCCGCGTCATTTTCAGTGCTGGCAGTTTCAGATACGAGCAGCGGACGTCTCAGCGTCGTGTAGATTCCGCAGCAGCAGAGTTGAGTTGAGGATGCCCCAAACGCAGTGAACCCGCACAGTTTGTTACCACAGCAGGGCAACGGAGCGGCCGTGTGTATTTCAGCCAAATGTACACTACTCACTTCAGACCTGGGAATGCCAAGTGTCCGAATCGTGTGAGAGGGACAAGGACTCGTAATACAACACAACCTGACGGCGGTTACAGAGCAAGACTCCTGGGTAGGCTGGTCAGTCTGCTGGATGGCCCAGAGACACTTCCGAAGGCTTACGTGCAGGAGATGGTGAAGATGCCGAGAATAGTTGTTCCCACTATTCCAAGGGTCGAAGTACCAGTACAGGCCTTCTCGTTCGATCCGAGGTAGAAAGGGTTTCACAAAGCGACAGCAGTGCAGAGGAGCAGTCCTTCAGTGGGTCACCAGCGATTCCTCAGTTCAGCCTCGTGGTTGCAGGATACTTGGCTCCTGTATTCCTTTGTTCGTGAGAACTCAGGAGATCGACCTGGTAGGGGTGTTTCCAGCCCCCTCTTATCCACGGTTCCCTTTGTGACAAAACGGAAGGGACCCAATGGGAGATCTGCTCATAAAACACTCACACCATACGTGGACCTATCACGGACCACGGTGTTCCCATGCATTTACGACACCCTAGACTCTCTGGCGCCCAGGATGTGTATTGGGACCAGACATCCCAGCCCACATCCTGGAGGCACACACAAGGCCTGTAGAAGCCCGCGAAAGCATCTGTGTTTCCCGGGAAAGTACATGCCCAAATAAGGAAGGCCCCGGGTCGGCTCGACCTGGGGGAGGTCAAGGGGGCAAGACGGTCAGCGGACAGGACAAAGAGCCTCGTGGTCTGGCCATTTTGGGAGCCAGGCCACCATTTTGGGCTAAGTGCGAGAAACGCATTTAAACGCCAAAAGGAGCTCAAAAACACAAGAAACGATCGCTGCCACCGGTCCCATCCGTGATTCACTTGCACCGTTCATTAACAATCTAAAGAGAGTATCTAGGGCCTGTAGAAGACTAGAGACCCAAGAGAGCAGTAATTTAGCTTACAGTGCTCTCTTGTGTCATGTTGCGCGAAAGCTGCAACATGATAAAGAAACTACGGAAAACAACGTTTCCCGGTACTGACTGTCTTAAGGGCATGTCAGTTTCCCCGTAAGAATGGAGCGAAAGCCCAGAGGAGTGCGGCAGAAGGCTGCACTTCTCTGGCAAAGTCTAGATCCTGGTGAAAACAGCAAAACGTTTAGGGGTTGCCATATGGAAGGAAAATTACCCACAATTAAGAAATCTTTCCTAACACACTCCTTCACTGCTTATACTTTTTTTGTTTCAGGTATTACTTGTTCCAACTTCCCCCATATTGACATCTCAAATATGGAGGTTTGAACACGTTTTTTCTGTTAACCTCTTCATTAACATCTCTTGGCTTGTGGCAAAACTTGATCCAGGTTTCCTCAAATTGACATTTCATATAAGCAGATTTGGACAACTTTTGCCTTTCTACTTCTTCATTAACATCTTTTGGCTGATGGCAATGCTTTTTCCAATGTTCCCATAAATGACATTTCATTTAAGGAGACTTGAACAATCTTTGCCTTGCCAATCTATTTGATTGGTATTCAATTTGACTATTCAATTGTTATTGCATTAGTTTGCAGACATGTCCCGGGAACCCCAACTTTTCTGGGCCGACTCAACAGTGTAACATGGGGCTGCAGCAAACTTCTTTCTATGGAAAGGCTTCCCCTGTGCAGAGCCTCTTTGGTTTCCGCTTCAGCTTTCCAACTCCTCGCTGATGGAACCAAGGCAGCTCCACAAGACTGTCAGGGTAATTCATAGATTTCAGCGCAGAGGCAGTGCATGCGAGCAGCGCAGAGAGGTAGCGTGCGCCAGCGTGCGCCAGCTGTGTGCGCTAACCAGCATTCTGGCGCACTGCGTATTTATGGAATATCAAAGCCATTTTGAGCGCTGGCGCAGAGAACATCCCGCAGCGCCAGTTACGCCCCCCAAGAACGCTCCTTGCGTAAGGATAAGGCATTGAAATCCCCAATTCAGCGCAAAGGGCCGCGCTAACCCTGCACCAGTTCACAGGGCCGGGACAGTGGATTTTGGGGGTGCGTGGGAAGTTTCACACGCGATAGGGCTTGGGCGAGTGGGGTACGTGTATTCTGAGGGGTGCGCGGGGAGCATTACACGCGATAGGCCTTGGGCGAGCGGGTATGTGTATCTTGGGGGTGCGCGGGGAGTATTATACGTGATAGGCCTTGTGCGAGCGGGGTATGTGTATTCTGAGGGGTGCGCGGGGAGTATCACACGCGATAGGCCTTGTGCGAGCGGGGTACATGTATTTTGGGGGTGCGTGGGGAGTATTACACACGATTTTGCTGGGCGAGCGGGGTATGTGTATTCTGAGGGGTGCGCGTGCAGTTTCACACGCCATTTAGCTGGGCGAGCGGGGTACGTGTATTTGGAGGGGTGCACAGGGAGAATCACATGCAATAGGCCTTGGGCGAGCGGGTACGTGTATCTTGGTGGTGCGCAGGAAGTATCACACGCGAATTGGCAGTGTGGGACCTCCCAGGTGTGCCCTCTCCCCCCTCCCCAGGCCCTGCAGGCAGCCCACACCACAGGGGACTACACTGCACCACAGGCCATGCCCCGCAGGCAGTCCATCCACCTTGGGAATGCCCCGCAGGTAGCCCATCCACCCTGGGCATGCCCCCAGCCAGCCCACATGTCACTATGCACCAGTGAGCACCGACTCATGTCCCCCTGCACCCCCACCCACCCGACAGTGACCGGCACCTGCCAGCAGGCCCCGACTCATGTCCCCCTGAACCCCCACCCACCCGGCAGTGACAGGCACCAGCCAGCAGGCCCCAACTCATGTCCCCCTGCACCCCTACCCACCAGGCAGTGTAAGGCACCTGTCAACAGGCCCCGACTCATGTCCCCTGCACCCCCACCCACCCGGCAGTGAGGGGCACCTGCCAGCAGGCCCCGACTCATGTCCCCCTGCACCCCTACCCACCCGGCAGTGACAGGCACCTGCCAGCAGGCCCCGATTCATGTCCCCCTGCACCCCCACCCACCCGGCAGTGAGGGGCACCTGCCAGCAGGCCCTGACTCATGTCCCCCTCCACTCCCACCCACCTGGCAGTGACAGGCACCTGCCAGTAGGCCCCGACTCATGTCCCCCTGCACCCCCACCCACCCGGCAGTGACAGGCACCTGCCAGCAGGCCCCGACTCATGTCCCCCTGCACCACCACCCACCTGGCAGTGACCAGCACCTGCCAGCAGGCCCCAACTCATGTCCCCCTGCACCCCCACCCACCTGGCAGTGACAGGCACCTGCCAGCAGGCACTGACTCATGTCCCCCCAACACATCATCATGATCCACAATCATGGCCCTCATGGCCACCCAAATCCCAACACACGCCACCCCTGCCCAAAGAACCAACCAAGTATTACATCCACCCCACATTGAAATGCCCATTACATGAAACAACCCAAATGGCATGTATGTACATCAACACATGTCTGTCACACACACACAATGGGTGCCAGTGAATGTGAAAACCCACATTGTGACATGCATGAAACCAATGAGAGAATACCACACATTGAAGTATGAAACAAAAATGTATTCAACACAAAATTAAGTGAATGAAATGAAAACACACAATAATGGAAATAATAAATAAAATGCAGCATGTTCCAAAATAAAAAAAAAATATGAAATCAGAATCCAAATAAATCCAAATGAAAATGTGTCCAAAGTCACCGTCCAACAAAGCAAATCCAAAGGGAAAGAAATAAGTAAAATCCATTGCTCCATGGTGAAAAATAAAATAAAAATGACGATAAATCCACTGTTCAACTATATACAAATAACAAATCCAGGGTCCATGAGCCCAACCATTGAAATGAAACCTACAAAAAATACTACCTAATGAAGAACTATCTACAAAAAGGTGGGGAATAGTCCAAGCGCCCCAAATGAAAGAAAAATATAAATGAAACCTAACACTAACTAACTATATACAATGGCGGAGGGCAAGTCCTACGGCTCACTTGCCAATTTCCCGGGCCAGGGCATCATCGAACTCCTGTTCTATGTCCTGGAGGCGGGCCTGTTTCATGGCCCCGAGGTTTTGCAGGGATGATGCCATGTCCAACTTCAACTCCCTGCGAATTGCCTCGAGGCACTCAGCCCGCCTCAGCGCCCTGCGCATGGAGTTCTCCGCCTTGACCATAGTGAGCTGTGCCTCTTCCGCCCGCCACCGCTCCGCATCTATGTGCTGGCCCAACCACTGCCACATGGAAAACACTCCCAATCCAAGGTCCTCCTGCCCTCCGGCCGATGCCTGCCCCTCTGATGTTGATGGCCCTGAGCCATCATCGCTCCCACCTTGAGCCTGCTGCTGCTGTGCCTGTGCCCTGGCTCTTGATGCCTGCACGTCCTCCTCCTGCTGGGGTGCAGTTGTTGGTGTGGCCACCCCTGCTGGACCTCCGACTCCCGACTGTGGCAGGGATGTGTCCTCCACTAGCCTGGCCGCTGGGTCAGAGGCAGCTCCACAGGGTACCCAGGTGATACATGGGCCGGAAGATGGCACGGAGTACGACTGGCGCATAGGGGGTTCAGGTGAGGAGGGGGTCGGAAGAAGGTCCAGCAGACGGAGGAATCCAGTCCTGGTGACCCGTCCCAGTAGGTTGACGCGGTCAAAGAGGCATCCAAGATGACATGCAGTGTCTTCACGAAAACACTGCAGGTCACCTCGCATGCCCCGTTGACGTAACACCATCCCAGCCGGGACAGACTCAACCCGGTCCCGGATTGCCATGTCCGCAGGGAGAGGAAGGCCAGTTGTTGTGCGCTCATCCCCTCCCTGAACACGGCTCTGGACGTAGGCATCCCTGCTGGTGCGGGATGATGCAGTCACAGGATCGAGGGCAGGATTACACACATGCACCTCCGTGGCGGCCTGTGCTGCCTCCTGTCCCTGCCCCTGGACTGCACCACTAGCACCAGTGGAATCCCCCCTCCAGACCCCATGTGTGTCCCTTCCACGGCCTCCTCCTCAACCAAACCCCCCACCAACCTGGATGACTCTGTGCTATCTTCCTCCATCGGACCCTGTGGGGTCTCAGCTGCCCCTTCTGCTGCCGAGGAGTCCACCTCCGACCTCTGCTTCTTGGACCTACCCTCGGCAGCTGCGGCCACGGACGCGGCTCCAGACTCCTCACTCCCCGACGAGATGACAACCTTGGAGGGGAGCTGGGCCTTGCGTCTCCAGCTGGCAGTGCGCTCCCTGCCGCTTTGCTCCACAGCACCGTCTCCGCCCTCTTCATCAGTTGACGCTGCAGACAGGGAGAGATAGAACACAGGCATCAGGGCACTCTACAATGGTCTGATACACACATGACAGTTGTACATGAGTGGCAGTGTCAAACTTCAAACATGGCATCACACTCCCCAACACACATGTCATTTCAACTCACACACTGAGCACATCAACAGGAATGTTGCACCAGGCAGCACCATCCATACACACACAACAGCTTGAGCTGCCGAAGGTGAGCCTGACGTCACATGCAACACGGGGAGTGCAGAACACATGAACACACGCCACCAGACATACATGCATCTGTACATCTCCACCACCTGTCGCTGTGATAACATTCCCATCCATGTCACATCTGGCAATCAGCCTCCTACATGTCAGTGTCACATGCATCCATGGTGTATCACAGTTGCACACTTGTCAAATACACACACATGCAAATGTACATAGTGCAGATACATGCAGGTGGAAGCAGCATCCATGTGTGACACCACAACCATGCCACAGTACATACAAGCGATTTCAAAAATGTGTGCACCCACACCTGCATTTGCGCCAAGCATGCTTACCAAGACATACACCATAGATGTGTCTCACACATGAGAGGACTCACATGCAGCAGGCTCATTTCCCTGTACATACACATGCATACATGGCCCTATATAGACATATGTACAACCTGCAGACTCCTGCCACACCTCATGCACAGCGTCCAATCAGTACACATGTACACTTACCGCTCGACTCCAGACGGGTCTGCCTCTCAAGGACCTGGAGGTGGAGCGCTGGGCGTATACGTTCCAGGACCCTCATTTGGTTGTTGGTTAGGCGGACCCGGCACCCCTTGGCATCCACTGCCTTCAAGAGGCGCTGGGCCTTGTTGAGGGTCCTGGACCTGAAGTCCTCCCAGCGCTTCCGGACGTCTTGAATGTCGCGGACTGCCACCCCCTCCACGTTGATGGCAGTCATGATGTCTATCCAGATCTTCTTCCGTCCTTCATTGCCGGCGCTTGAACTTCCAAAAGAGGGCATCATACTGCCCCAGGACTTGCTCCACCAGGATACCAACTTCACTGGCACTGAAGCTGGTAGCCCTCAGCCTCTCTGGCTGGGGGTTGCCAGTGGTGCCAGATGGTGTTGTGTCCGACATGGCAACCCCAGAGGCAGGAGTGGGTGGCCAACTGGGTCCTGGGGCTGGGCTGTGGAGCGATGGTATCCCAGTCGGGAGTCTTCAGTTCCAGCATCCCTGCAGATGGCTGACGTGCAGGCACCAAATAGCAGGGCACATGGGCAGCAGGCAGGCAGGCAGCAGCAGATGGGAGCGTGCTTGGGGCTCTGGGGGGCAGGAAAATGGCCTTCTGGGCAGGAGCGTGGTTCTCCGTGTGTTGTTGCGTGGCCAGCTTGATACAGAGTGATTTGGCACGTGAATAAACTGCACGTCAGCGTGTAATCCGAGGAAAGGCCCTTAGCGCGTAAGCGTGTCTGTGACATGATGCGCAAGGGCGATTCCCTCAACACGGGTCCATGTTGATTGTACACGTGCAAAAACTGCACGTCCGGGTGTGACTGCATGCAATTGGAGGAAAGGGCTATAGCACGTACGCGCGTAACTGACGTTGCACGTGTGGGCTGGCTTAAAAGGTACGCGTAGGACACCATTTTCTTGTATGTGCATTTTGTGTAGAGTGAGCGGGTGATTCTTGTACTTCTTGTCAGTTCACAAGCGATAACTTCACAATGGTTCCAGCAATGTAATCTGCTGCCCCAAGTAGCCAGGGTGAGGAGGCTGCAGGGGCAGCTGCAGCTCAATCCACCCCAGCCCTGAGTCTCCCAGCCAGGACAGTGTCGGTCCAAGTCCATCACACCGAGGTTGATCCTGCCAACATCACCCAGCAGCCAATGCCTGCAGTGAGACCTTTAGTCATCGTGCCTTTGGCAACTTCCAGTGCCCAGTCCGCCTGCGCTTCTGCCCCTACCAACCAGAGCGGCGTAAGCCACTCAGGGTCCGCACCACCTTCCAAGAGGAAGAAGGGTGCTCTTGCAGTACAGGCTGGGACCCCAGACACGGCTACCCACGCCGGCACGTCAAGGAAGCCTAGTTTCAATGATGCAGAACTAGATGCACTTCTGGGCTATGTGTCGGCCCATGGCTGCGAAATGGTGGTGACTGCAGGGTGCAAGACTACGACTGCTCAACGTAGGGCCCACTGGCAGACCATTGCGGACCACATTAGTTCCCTTGGATTTGTGAAGCGCACAGCTGATGATTGCTCTAAGCGCTGGAATGACCTGAAACGCAGAGCAAATAACAAGCTGGCTTCAAATCATGCCTCTACTCTGGTGACTGGCGGTAGGTCTCCACCAGAGGAGGAAGAACTCACTGAACATGAGTCTGTCGCTGGAACATTCATCACAGAGGATCAGATCCAAGGCGTGGGAGGCCTACCAGATCTTGAAGCCGATGTCCGGTGAGTGACCATGCATGTGTGTGCAATCCATGTGTCTGTTGCTTGGGTGATGTGTTCTGATTGAGTGCCAGGTGAGGCTGTCTAGTCATGACTGCTATGTGTCACCCATGTGGTCCCTCAAAAACGTTCCCCGGCCTTGTGTTTCCGTTTCACAGTATCCCTTCTGACCACAGTTCACATTTTGCACATGATTAATCCACTTGGCCTTCAGCTGTCCTCTTGCCACAACATTGTTCATACTCTTTTCCTCTTCATTGAGCCTGCTTGATAAATGATTAGCATATTTACCAGACATTTTTGTGGCCTAATGTCCCAAATGTGACTGAGTAATTTGCACCTACACATGGCCTGCACACTATCATTTTGGGTCCCTGTTTGAATGTTGAACATGACGTCGAAGTGACCAGAAATTGATGTATCCATGTGCCTGCCATCACTGCATCAGTGAACACTGGCTTTGGTGTAGCGTGTGGCACATGCGTGTTTTCTCACTCTTATTTACAAGTTTTATATCACGATGTCCATCTCACATGGATGGGTCCCAGTACTGATTAGCTACCATCTGCGTGTCCTTGTCAAATCTGCCATGGCTATGGTATGTGCCATCTGTGTGCTGGCATGTGTCATGTATGTGGATTGTCCATGCCACTCACAGGTTAATTTTTGATGCGACTGCTATCCAGCATGCAGCACATGTGTTGGTTTTCCATCTTGCAGTCATCAGTGTGTGCTTTTTGTCTCCCCTTCCAACTCAATGACAGTGCATGCATGCCAGTGATATTGTCATGTGGGACATATGTCATTTATGTACTGGATCTCTGCCTTGTCATACCTATGTGTGTGTGCTATGGTGCTCATGCCTGTTTCCATTTGTTATCATTCATGTTTTTGACGATGATGAGGCACTTGATGCTGTTGAGGAGGAGGCGATGGCGCAGACCCAGGAGGACTCACAGCCACAACTGGGCACCAGTGGAGGACGTGGGGTGGTTGTGGGTGAACATCTATTACTCCTACAGGCCATACTGTCCACGGGTGTCTCTGGGTACACCTCCGGAGACCTCTATGAATCAGGTGCTGAATCAGACATTGAGACATATATGCCGTCGCAGGTGAGTGTTTCTAGCAGGGATGCTGTTCTGTCCACCCACCTGCACCGGGGGTAGGCCCCTCTATGGAGATTTCAGTGTTGGAAAGTCCGCCTGTGGCGGTTATGGATGCAGTGTTGTTAAGACGGATTTCTGAACTCTGTCCTGGTGGCGCAGAAGTTGAGAAGGCCAACCTAATTACTTGGAACAGGGTAACCTCTGGACAAGCCAGACCAATCAAGGTAGCGATCGCGGCGGTCAAGACTAGGTCTCAAGAGGGGTGAGGGTGACTGAAAGCCCGCAGTGAGCACACAAAGCAAGAGCGCTTACAAACTACTCCAAACAGTTGTTATATCAAAAATAGATACACATTTATTTTAAGGCCTTTAAAATAATGACCGTAGCAAGAAAATCACAATATCACAATATTAAACCAACACATACCATATCAACACAATATATATACAAATACACAGTCGCAAGCGTTTAAAGCACGAAATATGTAGTCCACCTGAAAGGAAAGGAAAACAGGCAGTGCGATAATGCTTTAGACTCAGTTCGCCTTCAGAGGCACCTAACTAGATGGAAGTCCGAGCCCTGCGAAAAGTGGAGCCTTGTGCTCAAAGTACCTGCCACGCCGGTGCCAACGGGCAAAAGGGGAAGCTCTTCGTAGGAAGTCAGGCAGTTCGGGTTAGTGCACAGCAGAAGGAGAGCAGGTTCCGCAACTCAAGCGCAGCCTCCAAAGCGGGCAGAAGCAGAGCGCGAGTACGGCCAAAAGGGTGCTGTTTTTACACAGCAGGGAAAAGCAATGGGATACTGCAGGAGGGCGACCAGATCCTAGCTAAACTACTCACCGGTCCCCGAAGCAAGCAGACCCAGGCTTCTCCACGTTAGATTCAGCAGCTGGCAGGTTCAGAAGAGCAGGGAACGCCTCGTAGTCGTGTAGAGCAAAAAGACGTCCCAATCGACGAAACCAGCACAGTTTTGTTGCCGCAGCAGGACAACGGAGCGGCCGTGTGTATTCAAGCCAAATGTACACTCCTCCCTTCAGACTTGGGAACGCCAAGTGTACGAAGCGTGGGAGAGTGACAAGGACTCGAAATACAACACAACCTGGCGGCAGTTACAGAGCAGGACTCCCTGGTAAGCTGGTCAGTCAACTGGATGGCCCAGAGACACTTCCGAAGGCTTACTTGGCAGGAGATGATGAAGTCGCCGAGAATAGCTGTTCCTGCTATTCCAAAGGTCGAAGCACCAGTACAGGCCTTCTGGTTCGATCCAAGGTGGAAAGGGTTTCACAGGACGACAGCAGTGCAAAGGAGGATTCCTTCAGCGGGTCACCAGCGATTCCTCGGTCCAGCCTCTTGGTTGCAGGATACTTGGCTCCTGTATTCCTTCGTTCGTGAGAACTCAGGAGATCGACCTGGTAGTGGTGTTTCCAGCTCCCTCTTATCCACGGTTCCCTTCGCGCCAAAACGGAGGGGAGCCAATGGGAGATCCGCACATCAACACACATACCATACGTGGACCAATCACGGACCACGGTGGTCCCAGGCATTCACACCACCCCAGACTCTCTGGCACCCAGGATGTGTATTGGGACCAGACATCCCAGCCCACACCCTGGAGGCACACAAACGACATGTAGAAGCCCGCGAAAGCAACCACGTTTCGCGGGAAAGTACATGCCCAAATAAGGAAGGCCTAGGGTCGCCCGACCTGGGGAAGGTGAAGGGAGCAAGACGGTCAGTGGACAAGACAAAGGAGCCTCGTGGTCTGGCCATTTTGGAGAGCCAGGCCACCATTTTGGGTTCAGTGCAAAAACGTGCTCAGAACGCCAAAAGGAGCTCAAAATAAACAAAACGATCGCTGCCACCATTCGAGTCCCTGAATGACTTGCACCGATCAAATACCATCCTAAAAGAGTATCCAGGGTCTGTAGAAGGCTAGAGACCCAAGAGAGCTGTAACTTAGCTTACAGTGCCCTCTTGTGTCATGTTGCACTAAAGCCGCAACACGATAAAAGAAACTACGGGAAACAGCGTTCCCCGGTACTGACTGTCTTAAGGGCATGTCAGTTTCCCCATAAGAAAGGAGCGAAAGCCCAGAGAAGTGCGGCAGAAGGCTGTACTTCTCTGGCAAAGTCAAGAACAAGGTTAAAAACAATAGCAAAAAGTTTAGGGGTTGCCACATGGAAGGAAAATTCCCTACAATTATGAAATCTTTCCTAACAAGTGTCACACTCCACAATATTTGCTCCTGTTCCTGGGCCAGCAGATCAAAGGAGGAATGCAGTCCTGCAGCCTCAGGCAGTGCCAGCACAGCAGGTGCACATCGCCTTGCCCCAAACAGGTGTGGTGCCCGCCAACGCGGTGGATGTGCGCCACCAGGCAATACTGTGTGGGAGAACTCCATCTACACTATAGCAGCACAACAGGGGGCATTGTGTGAAATGATGGCTCAGGCAATGGATAGGGTGGCCACTTCCATTCTCCCCCCTGAAAGGCAGATGGGGCTCAGCAGCAGGCAACAGACTCCATTTGCCACTCACACAGGGAGGACATGTTGGCGTCCGACAGGGACCGACGGGCTGGAGTGGAGACTCTGTGCACAGCCATATCTGTAGAGTCACAGGCCCACAGGGAAGCCCTCAGGTTAGAACACAGGTCCCTCAGAGATACTCTGGGTGAACTTGAGGTGTCCAAGAGTACAAGGGCAGAACAACAGCTGGAGCAGCTGACACGCACACTCTCAGCTGAGCTCCAGGCAACCCGTCAGGAGATCCGGGCATCACGCGAGTCCATGCAGGCAGAAATGCATGCTACCCGTGAGATGCTGCATGGGGATCTCCATACCATCATCCTGCAGAATCAAACCTTTCACACCTGCATGCTTTCTGCCATGGAGGAGGAGCATGCCAGGGTTTTGCGTGGGCTGCCTCCCATATCACGGCCACCTTCTGATGTACCACCCGAGGGTGGTGACAGCAACGGCAGTTCTCCCACTGTAGACGTGCAGGCCATGAGCCCATGGAGGTATTTTTGTTTTTTCTCAACATCCACGCATGTGGGTGTTGGGGAGCACCCTGTACCTCGTCCCTCCTGGGTGGCCTCCCCACCCACCCCCTGGTTCACACATGGCCATTTTTTTTTAACAGTGTGGTGCTTTGTGTGGCTCCCGTATGCATCCACTGTGTATTTCAGCTGGACACATGCAGGCTTGTCCTGTCTTTGGGTTAGATGCTTGGGTTCCTGACACACACACCCCTCTTGCTTCCCCTTTCCATGGAATTGCAAAGGGTGTGACCAAGTGACAGTAACTTACACAGTGACATTGGGCTCCCATACGTTGTGTGGACAATCTGTGGTCAAAACTGTGTATACATCCCTAGTGGGTATTTCATGTGGAAATCTCCACTGCATGGTGGATTTATGTATGGTTCTACATCCCTGACTTTTTCCTTATATACATGTACCTTCTTCATGTCTTAACAAGGCCATCTACTTTGCAGATGCAGTTCATGTTGTATGCAGTTCACTGATACATTTGCCTTCCAGCAACAATCTGCAGTTGGAAGGGGTTGATGTGCTGCCTTAGTCAGGTTGTGACACTTGCACTACTTTTATTTTTTATTCTAATATATTGCCACTTTTTGACCATGTACTGATGTTTTCTCTTGCTGGTAAGTATTTGTTCATGTGTGTTGTTTTTGTATTCGTTATTGAGAGCAAATTGTCTGTGGCCTGTTTCCATTTAGGATAGTGCACTTTGTGACACTTGTGTCATGTGTTGTGCATTCATTTGTTTGCTATCACATTGCATGCCATGCCATGGTGTGTTGGGGAGGTGTTGGGTGACATGGCACTATTTTGATGTGGTATTTAGCAAGGGGGTAGTCCTTCGTGCTGCTTGAATTTGTGCATTTTTGTGATACATCATTGGGTGAATTGAGTAGTTAGGGATGCACACAATGTAGCACTTCCAGGTGAACAATCTCAGGCTGGTATGGTTGTGACAGTTGACTGTCCCTTTTGTCATCATCATTGATTACGAGCTAGTATGTGCCATGCCTGTGTGCACTCCGCAGGTGTGGTATTTTAGGTGAAGTAATTTGCCACAAGCTGGGGGGCGTGGCTACGAGAGCCATGTAGGAGGACGCGTTCCAGCGGAGCTCCCGAGATCCTGAACAGATCCGGGCAAATCAGTGCAGTACGACTGCTTATTGAATACCGACGATATGCATGCCAGCGTGTGAAGGTGCTACCCGAAGTACCGTGAACTTTTGGAGGTCATAGCAGCTACGACGGCTAAGATCGGAGAAGAAAAGTCGAGAGACGCTGAGAACAAAGGGCGACCCAAAATGGCCGACATAGGCCTGAGGCGGGATTGAAAAGAGTTGCGGGAAGACCTAACCAGGCCAGCGTGTAGTGCGCCCACTCATAATTCGGTAGACCTGCACATCCTCAGAACCATGTCCAGTAAGGCAGTGCGACCTAAGGCGAAACAGCCCACGCTGGACGACTTCACCAAAACGTCCCCAGGCCCGGACGCCACCAAGAATAAGGATGCACCGGCCGTGGGTGGCGCGACGACTTCGAGCTCTAACCAAGAAATCCTGGCAGCGATTGCGGACCTGAGAGCGGCCTGGGAGTCGAAATTAGAACTGGCTGTCTCTGAATTAAAAACGGCATTGGACCTCAAAGTTGGGGAGGTCCAGGAGGACGTCAATCTACTGAGACAAGACGTTAGGGTTCTGGCGGAGCGCACAGAGTCCCTGGAAAAAGAAGTTGGCCCGAATATGGCGGACTGTGCCACCCACAAGGCAAAACTGCACGCCCTAATCCAAAGGGTGGGCAACTTGGAAAATAGAGTGGAGGAGGCGGAAGGACGGGCCCGTCGCAACAATATCCGCATTGTGGGCCTACCGGAAGGGACGGAGGGCCGTGACCCTACGGACTTTGTTGAGACCATGTTGCTGCAAGAGATACCCGGAGGGGCCTTATCCCAAGGCTTCGCAGTGGAGAGAGCACATAGAGCCCTAACGAGGAGGCCGCCTCCCGGAAACCCGCCCAGACCCATCATTGCCAAAATTCTTAACTATCGTGATCGGGAAAGAATATTAGAACATTTTCGAAAAGGAGGCACGATCAAGAGAGGAGCAGCAAACATCACGGCGTACCCGGATTACACCCTAGCTGTGCAGCGGAGCCGCATGAACTTTGGGACTGTGAAACGGAGGCTGAGGGAGGCAGGTTACAAATATATGTTGCTTTACCCTGCAAAACTGAAGGTCATACAGGCGCATAAAACTTTATTTTTCGAGACCCCAGAGGACGCCATGGAGTGGCTCGACGCACAGGGGTGCCCTCAAGAATCGGCAGACCGGCCCCAGAAGGACTCGGAGGAGCTGCGGAAGACGTAAAATGGCATCGCAAGATGGCGCGACTCATGGACCCTGAGACTTGATTATAGTCGGTTCGGAACCTTCGATATGGAAGGTCAGTTGGTTGTACTGTTTGTCACAAACATTGAGATTATCATTGAACGGGAGCCCCATGGAGCGATACTCTCTCCCCACAATAGTTTAGGTTAGGTGGCCATTAGGGCGACCTCACCCTACTGGGCTCCGTGCACGGACCGGTGTTTGCGGAACCAGATGTGGGGGTGCCTGAGCTCTTTTGTTGAAGCTGGGCAACAGTTGGGGTGTGTGGTGTTGGGGGGAGGGTGGGAGAGGGAGGGGAAAGGGAGTTGGAGTTTGGTTGTGTGTGTGGTTAGTTTGGGAATGAGCTTATTCGCGGAGTGGCTGCAGTGGGACGCCTTCTGTGTCACGAGCACCGCTGGAGGTTCCCGTAAGTGGGGTGGGAAGACACATAGCTGCCATGGGTGACCTCAAGATTGCCACCTGGAACGTCCGAGGCCTCAATAATTACCTGAAAAGAAATAAAGTCATGTTGTATCTTAAACGACAGAAGATCGACATTGCCCTACTACAAGAAACGCACCTAGCCCAACATAAACTAGACCTTGTAAAGAAAAAATGGGGTGGTACAGTGGTGGGCTCCCCGTACTCGGCCTATGCCAGAGGTGTGCTGATCTGGGTGGCCCCGCATGTCCCACTCAGAATTGTACGAGAGGAGGTAGACACGGAGGGTAGGCTGGTAATACTGAGGGTACTGATTGAGAACAGAGGACTGAGTATTATTAATACATATGCCCCCAATCAGAATACTGCTGTATACTTCAGGACTCTATGTACACGCCTGGGCCCGTGCGCAGGGGAACCGATTATCTGGGGGGGGGACTTTAACTGTGTTCTTGACCCCAAGATAGATAGGTCCGACAGTAAAGTAGACAAGCCCACCCCAGCGGCCAGGGCTCTACGGGTACTATTAGACGACTATGGACTAGAAGATGTCTGGAGATTGAAACACCTCACGGCCTTGCAGTACTCTCATTATTCGGCCCCTCAACAGTTGCACACGAGACTAGATTACTTCTTTGCTACGCCAGAAGTGGTGATAACAACTACACAGGTTGAATACAGAGCGAGGGTCCTGTCGGACCATTCGCCCTTGGTGATGGCCTGGCAATATGGCCGCCCCAGAGGGCGGATTCCAACATGGCGCCTTCGGGCGGAGGCGCTCAGAGACCCGGTCTTTAGAGAGGATATTAGAGAGACGATTACAAGGTATTTTGAGGAGAACACCGGCAGTGTGGATTCGGCTGGTACACTTTGGGAGGCCTTCAAGGTGGTAGTGAGGGGCGACGCTATTTCTAAATCAAAGGGCCTTCAGGGGGGGGTTTTAGCTGAGCTGGAGAAAGTGGAGAAAGAATTGGAGCGTGAATGTACCAGAGGGGGAGGGGACACAGACCTCGTACTCGAATTACAACAACGATGCTCAGAGCTTTGGGAGCGGCTTTGTGACCTCAATTACAGGAAATACGTGGAGAGGCAACATGCAGGAGGTGACAAAACTGGTCACCTACTGGCATGGCTTTATAAGAGGGAAACCCCCAGGGCCCCGGTCATGATGATAGAAAGGGAAGACGGAGAGGAGGCTCACACTCAGGAAGAGGTTAATGCTGCTTTCTTAGATTATTATAAAGCGCTGTATGAGGACAAAGGGGAAGACAATCTGGATAAAATCAGGGACACACTGGAAGATATAGAACTGCCCAGGATTAGTGCAGAGGAAAGGGAGGAGTTAGATGGCCCCATTACGCTAGATGAACTGGAAGAGGTGGTGAAACGGCTGCCCACTTGCAAGACCCCGGGCACTGATGGACTCCCGAGTGAGTTCTACAAAACGTATAGCGCAGAGATACTCCCCCCTATGCTGGAGATGTATAACGAATCATTCGAGGGAGGCCGATTGCCAGACACGCTCAGAGAAGCGCTGATCGTACCACTACCCAAGCCTAACAAGCCGAGACAACATTGTGGATCGTATAGACCGCTGTCGATGTTGAACCAAGACAGTAAGATCCTGACAGCGGTCTTGGCGGACAGGCTGCGCAAGGTCATCGGCAGACTGATACACTCGGACCAGACAGGTTATGTCCCTGGCAGGAATATAACTCATAATCACAGGCGGCTCCACCGAGTGATAGAAGAAGGGAACAGAAGAGATGAGGAAATGGCAGTGATCTCCCTAGACGCAGTTAAGGCGTTTGATTCGGTGAGGTGGCCGTGGCTGTTTGCGGTCCTTAGGGAATATGGGTTTGGGCCAGGCTATATCAGATGGGCGAGACTTCTGTATAGCCAGCCAACGGCTAGAGTGCGTACGGGATCAGTGATATCCGATAAGTGGCAACTAAGTAGGGGTACTAGGCAGGGATGTCCTTTGTCCCCGATGTTATACATATTGGCCTTGGAACCCTTAGCGGTATATCTTAGACAGCAATATGACCTGGTGGGCATCGAGGTGGGAGGAAAGAGCCATTTGATATCCTTATATGCCGATGACTTGCTGCTATACCTAAAGTATCCGGAAGAGAACCTCCAGTATATTTTGGAGGTCATGCAGAAGTATGCCGAATTGTCCGGCATAGCGGTTAATCCCGGCAAGTCGAGCATGTTCCCCCTAGGGTATTATTCGAGAGTCCCCACGGAACGCTTACCGGTATTGCCCGTGCCTTGGGCAGCCGAGTCCTTCCGATACCTCGGAATAGACATATATCACACTGTGGGAAACGAACATCTGCATAACACCCAGGTTGCTGTGGATAAAATCCGTGCGTCTATGCGATTTTGGGAAAAGCTGCCGCTAGCGATGATAGGGCGAGGGGCGTTGCTTAAAATGGTTGTCTTGCCTAGACTGCTGCATTTCTTCAACAACATACCATACTTAATAGCTAGGAAGTTCTTTACCAAACTCGACAGTATGTGCAGGGACTTCTTATGGCACGGCTCTCGCAACCGAGTGGCGCTGTGGAAGCTACAAAACTTCTACGATAAAGGAGGGATTAAATTACCACATTTTGAGGCCTACTATGTAGCGAACCAATTGCAATATGTTACACAGTGGCTCTCTGATGAGGAATCTCCTGAGTCCAGGTTGGTTGGGACAGATTGCACCCCGTTTTATTTGAAGGAGATCATCTGGGTCCCTAGACAAGACTTAAATCTTCGCCCTGGTATGCTTTTACTTGGGTGGAAAATGTGGCGTAGAGCATGCCAGCTACTGGAAAGCCCGGATCCGTGTTCGCCGCAGGTGCCACTGGTTGCCTTGACTGCGGGGGATGGTCAACTTAGAAAAACGATTAGAATGTACTGGGAATCGGTTGGGTTGGCCACGTTAGGAGATATATGGCAAGATGGGGCCATCAAGGATTTTGCAGACCTAGAAGAAGAGTCTGGGTTACATGGGGGCCAATACGTTACATATCTCAGGTTGGTACGGATTATCCGAAAATCTTGGCCTGAGACAGTGTTAGCGGAGGATCCGGACGCCCTGATTGATATAATATATGACATATCAGAAGGCGGACACGAGATCTCCAGATTGTATGAGGTGGTGATGTCCCGAGTGGGGAAGGACTTGACAGACTTGAGACTAGAATGGGAAATGGAGGTGGGGGTTCAGATGACTGATGGGATGTGGGAACGGGCTCTGGGATATCATAAAAAAGTGTCCAGAAATGCTAGATTACAGCAAATCCAACTATACATCACACACAGAGCGTATATGACCCCCAAGAGAATAGCTAAGTTTGCGAACTCGGGCAGGCAGGCATGCCCGAAATGTAACGAGGAGGACGCGGACATGACGCATATGTTCTGGTCCTGCCCAGTAATCGAAGTCTTCTGGAGAGAAGTGTCACAGAAGTTGGCTGACAAAGGGGTCCAGATAAGCATTGACACGACCTGGGCTTGCCTTCTAGGGGGGTTCCCCAGACCGAAGAACACCAGACACCTGGGGAAACTGAGAGACCTAGCGTATATACTTGCTAAGAGGAGGATAGCTATGAACTGGAAGCAATGCTACAAACCTAGGATAGAGATGTGGTGGAGGGATCTCCAGAAATGGGCGGAAGCCGAAACCATGGTCTGGCAAGAGGCATGCAGTAAATGCGGGGAGGAGGATGTGGGCAACCTAGTAGCCTGGAGGTCATTAGTCACTGGTCTGTTTGGGGTACGAGGAGAACCTACTGCCTCGGAGGAGGAAGTCACCCGGCCACACCAGGTCGATACAGAACTACCCTGTGGATGAGCTCTTGGGGGGGAGGGGGGGAGTGTAGTGTTGTGTTTTGTTAAGTGTTTATTGTCTTACTGTATATAATGTCACAAGTTTGTTTATACTGTTTTCACTTAAAACAAAATAAAAATATATATAAAAAAAAAAAAAAAGTAATTTGCCACAAGCTGGGTCCGGGCTGCCTCACCACGTGCCCTTTCACCTCCCATGCACAGTGGCCGTGCATGTGGTTGGGGATGTGGGGGCACCACCATGTCCACCGGCACGCCCCGCCGGGTTGCAACATTGTGCAGGACACATGCTGCCACTATGATCCTGCACACTACTGGGGGCGCATATAGCAGCTGCCCACCAGAGCGGTCTAGGGAGCGAAAGCGTGACTTGAGCACTCTGAATGTGCGATCCACTATGCCCCGGGTTGCAATATGGGCTGTGTTGTATCTTACCTAGGGTGGTGTGGTGGAGTGCCGAATTGGCGTCATCATGTAGGTGCTCAGAGGGTAGGCATTGTCCCCTGGGGAGGTGATAATGGTTGTCATTACTGGGGCTTTCCCATTTCTCAGTTTGTGACATGCATGCATGTGCAGAGGCATTTATACTCACCAATTAGCCATGTGTCGCCATGCCGGCCAGCTTCCAGGTCCCGGTTTAGGGGTGACGTTCTGAATATGAAACTATCATGGCGGACCCTGGATAGTTGGCATATACTGAGGTGATGATTCCCTTGGCATCACATACAACCTGCACGTTGATGGAATGCCAATGCTTGCGGTTCCGATAGATATGCCCAGTGGCCCTGGGTGGACGTAGAGCCACATGGGTGCTATCAATGGCACCTAGGACTTTGGGGAAGTGCAGGTGTTCTGGGCATGTATATGTGCCTGCGGACTGAGGGGCGTGCAGTCATGATGGTCAACACCTGGTGTAGGCAGCGTGACTGCGTGGCCTGTGACACACCCCCCACTGTGGCACTTGTCCGCTGAAATGAACCAGTATCCAAGAAGTGCAGTACATTGAGCACCTTTTCCAAGGGGCTCAGTGCTTGGGAGCACAGGGTGGGTGATGTGAGGTCATCCTCCCACTCCCTCTCCAGGTCTAGGATTATGTGTGGTGGAAACCTGTACCTCCCATACACCTGGTCATCAGGCATCCCAAAAAGGCTGGTCCTGGGTAAAAAAATGTGGGGCCTGGCTATCCTCATCCTCCTGCGGTGTCCCACGACCACTGCTGTGAAGAACGGTATATTCATCATAGCGTCTGAGCTTGTTTGTTGTTTGCGTGCACTTTTATGCTGCGTGGGGCCGCTTACGCCTGCTTCCTGCCGGCGTACGTGTTTCCGGAATAGCGCGTCTTTTTTGGCGCACGCCTTTCCCCTGTTCGATTCCATGAATACGTGTTGTTAGCGCGCGTGTGGGCGTTGCAAGCATTTACCTCCTGTACTTTCCCCGTAACGCCCACATTTTCCTGCGTTGTTCCCCATTCCGCATGTTACGCCCCATGTTACGCCCACTTTTCTTGTGTGCGCTACGCTATGTGCGCTTTCCCTGTGCGCATAGCGCACTCCGTTTAGTGACGTGTGCGCCCGCGTACGCCACCCACAGATTTGGCGCACGTCCCAGCTTTTACTAGAGCAGCGCATTCCATGAATCGATCAACGGCTGCGTGCGCGGCTTTGGCACACGTGCGCTGCGATTTTCACGCTTGTGCTCCCCTTTTTGGTGCTCATTTATTCCATGAATTACCCCGTGTGTCTCTTATAGCCTTGTGCCAGCTGCTTGCGATGGTTCTCCCGGTGCTCTCTCACCGGTCTCCTGTTCCTCCAGTGAAGCAAGCCTCCAGGCAGTTGCCTGGAAGTGCTTCGCTCTCCTAGCACGGCTCGTCTCTGTGTCTCTCCTTCTGCTGTTGGTCCTGCTTTGCCTGCTCTGCAGCTATCCTCTCCTTTCCTGCATTGAAGTTCTTCATCAGGTTTAAATGCCCTGCACAGCTGATTACCAATTTGACAACTACACTGCACTTTGAGTTTGATGTTTCTTTCATTACATATTGACTCTTTCCTCCTCGTCCTCATCTCAGTACTTAAGGCTTTATGGGAGTTGGGGTGCATAGGAGTTTCAAACTTTTTCATGTTCCATTGCTTTGTATTTAAATCAGAAACATCAGAGACAGAAGATGTTATGCACATATTGGGTGTGGATGGCATTTTGTTTAGGATGTCTGACAAGAAGGGGTTTTAGGGTTTCACAACTGGAGGGGTTTGAATAATGACATCATGCCACCAGGAACTCTGAATTATAGGGTCTTCTTCACAGAGAAGAGGAGAATACATAGTCTTTCCTAATGCAGTCACCACATCTCCCCAACAGTCATCTCTTCCCATGTGATCCTCCCTTATAACGCAACCCTCAGGGTCAGGATCAAGTAGTGGCTGCCTTCCCCTGGCCACATGTGAGGAGACGTTAGGCTGAGTTTCAGTGATGACTCCACAGAATTTATCACAGAGGAGTCTACAGACATAGGTTCACTGCTCTACACGCACAAAATCCTCGTAGGGCATGGGTACTCAGGGGTGGTGGGGTGGAGTTGCAGTATGTTACATATATTTATTGTCACTTTTGTTTATTTTCAGCCTGTTTGTGCATCCTCCTGCCTTTTCACCTGAGCCCCTGGCCTAGCAGTGTTGTACTCACTATCCACAGGTTGCGCTCTTAGGAGGAAAGTCTCCCTAAGAAGGAGACCAAATTGTTCTCGCCTTGTGCAGGACCTCGATTCACAACACTCACCTGCCACATCTTGACTTCCAAAGCCATCCTTCCTGTTCGGAAGACCGTATAGTGGCATGACTAGCAGATCTTTGGTCCCTGTGACTACTGGATACCTGGGAGGCACAGGGCTATTCTTAGTCTAGGTCTTCACAAGGACATTCTCTTAGGTTCTCGGGTCTAGGTAGCGCCCCTAGCAAAACTATGGTGGAAGACTGGGTTAGTGTTTCTTTCTCTTTTACCCTGTGTAGGAGAGTTCCAAATCCTCCTCCTAAACTACTCTCCCAAACCCATCGAAATTCAGAGAGGGCAAGTAGGTGGTGTATTTTATATAAAAGGTCTTCCTGACCCATCAATCAGGAGACTGGAGAGAGGAGTGTAGGAAGTCCTGTGGGACAGGGCCAAAGGGCAAACCCCCCAAAAATGTTTTGACTCCCACTGAGTTGGAGAGTGTGCCAGGCCCTAACAAAATCAAGATCAGACTTACCACCTCCCTGGAGAACATAGGGTCCTCTAATCTGCAAATGCCCTGTGAATCCTCCTCCCCTGTAGAGGAGGAAAACCCTCAGAGTCTCGAGTCCACAACTTCTATGTCTTCCCGCAGAAATATTTTTTCTGTGGAAAGTGAAGGAGAGAAAGAACAACTCAAGCCTGAGAATGTAACAAACTGCTCAGAGGGGTTTGATACATACAAGCAGTTGGGGGAGATAGATCGAGAGGAGATGCCCCGGGATAGGGAACCCTCTAATGCTACTCCTGAGGAGGAAATAATGGGGGATTGTATACATCTGCATTTTTCTCTTAGTCCCAACGGGGAACACAAACGTTATTCATGCTGGGATTTAGGGCACCCTGCGAGAAACTGTTCCCTGAATGTTTGGCCTCCTCCAACATCCCCACCAAGTAAAAGCCCAGAGATGACCATCTACCAGGACAGAAAATCCTGAGGTGTCATTTGCCACCGTCCTACAAACTCAAACCTCGATAACATCACCACCTTTGGGAAAGAAAGGTACATCTAAATCTCTCCCTAAAGGTAGGAAGCCCAGAGGAAAATGCAAAAATAAATATCTATATGCGGGAAACTGAACCACCTACAGGGTCCCCGCCACCATCCAACATCAGAATGTTTTGGCCTATCTCAACAGTGGGAGCAAAGGCGGTACCATACATCAAAGGGTAATACCCTTGTGATGGAGACTAAGGGGGCAGTCCAATGTAACCATGGATATACAAGAAATGACCCCCTAAATCAAGTACTCATGACCATCTTGGGGGAATACTTGCATGTAGAGGTGGCAGTTATCCCAAAGCTACCCAAAGACTTGATCCTGGGTAGTGACATCCCACAATTCCATCTGTGGATGTTTCAGATTACTCAGGGGAGTTCTCAGAAAAAACAAGACCATGGTTTGGTTCTACAAGGGGAAGAAATCAGGGAAACCTACTCCCTGTTGTCATCATGGGAGGAATACCCAGAAAAACGCTTAGGTAACCATTCTGATTACCCAGCCAATCTAGAAAGGGAGGTAGCTATGCGTATGGAGATGTAGAGACCTATCAAAAAATTGTCCCACCAGGATAAAAGCACCAAGATAAAAGTTGCAGTGGTACCAGGTCTTCCGAAGGAAGTCATCATACGTACAGACTTCCCTACCCATCCAGGTTTAGTAACCCACCCTCCTCTGGAAAACCCTTCAAAGATATACTATCCTAGGAAACCTTTGGAGAACAAGAAGATCAATCTGCGTGGGTCTGTGTAAATGGTGATTTCAGAAGAACAGCAGTTTCGGAAGAGAGAAGCTCCAGTTTCACAGGAGGAGTATGTGATGAATCTGGGGGATTCGTCCCTTCTCCCCTAGGAGGAGCCACCCCCTTTAAGGTGAGGGAGGTGAGTCCACAGAGCAAAACCCTCCCTAAGGGTTAGGGAAAGCAGGACCTCACTGGGAGTGACTCCCATCAAGGCGACAAAGAGACCCATTCCCATGGGGAACTCCTTATGACTAAAGCTTTGTCTGCATAAATGGGAATCCAAGAAGCTGATGTTACATTCAGCTGTGGGACTCAAATTGATACTGAAAGTGCCTTTCGATGTTTGGCTCAAGGCAATGCTGGTCTCTCCTTGGGCTTGACAGCTGAACACAGACAACACTTCTTGGTTAAGGAGCAGGAATAAAGGCTCGACAAACCTTGAATGGAGGAGAAGAAGCAATTGGCAGAGGCGAGCCTCTGGCATAAGCACGTCACTGAGGGGTGGAGCCACGATGCACAATGGGGCTGGCTGTGGCACGGAGAGATGAAAGAGGCGAAGAGAGATGCTGCCGACCAGGCATAGAACTGTGTGGTGTCAGCGAGGCCAAGGCCGGCCAGAGTCTGCCTTATCTGGAGGTGTGACCACACTGAGGCCGTGGTGGGCCTGGGGCACGAGAAATGACCCTGAATCCAGACTGGGAGGGAGGAACAAATTCTCTGCTTGCAATGAAGGAACCGAGGAGCACAGAAACGCTGTGACGAGCAGAACCCAAAACTCGGTCTTGTCTACACGGGAACACTAGAAAGCTGTGGAAAACGCCACCACTACCGAGCAGATGCCACCTCACTGGAGCAAACCCTGTGACGTAGATGGTGGAGATTGGAGGAAAGACCATAAAGTAAAAGGAGGTGAAGGAAGGAATGCCCTACCCCCATACCAGAGGCATAAAGGCTTGAAGAGAGAGGAAGAAATGAGAGAGAATAATAAAACCCAAATATTGTAATGAGCCAAAGGGCTCACAGAATCTATCGAGAACCAAGAGAGGCATATGATATTATATTATATGATATGGCATTTATAAGGAGCCTGTACACAAGTGCTTCTAGGCATGACAAGACAAGATGGGGGACAGAGGGAGGACAAAACAATGATCTTACTAGTCCCTGTGTCATTCAGATCACGCAAGTGCGAGGAGAGGATGGGGAAAAGTGCCAAAAAGGGGGTGCATGGTGGAGAAGTGCATGTAATCAAAAAGTGCAGCCTGCTGGTGGCTCAGTGCAGGTAAAGGAAAGTGCAGCCAACAGGTGGCTTTTAAGTGCAGTGAGAGGGGACTGTAGAGGGTACTGTAGGGTTACAGATACAGACCACAAGTGTTGTGGGAGCCAGGCGGCAGTGCAAGGTAGGTGCAGCTGGACATGCAAGGACCTGGGCCCAAGTTCAGAGAGTGGCGAGGTAACCAGTGCATGGACCAGATGGGTTATCGCCATGGGAGGGGAAAGAGGGATCACCAATACCCCTGGGAGATAAGTGAGACATTGGGACACAGAAACCCCAGAGAGCCAGAGGGGCCCAATAAGACAAGTGAAGAGTCAATTCAAGGGGAAGACAGAGACAAGCAAGACGTGAACCTTGTGGGAAGAAACCCACCCAAGTGGTGGAGAAGGATTAAGGAGGTATCTCTCCACCTACTGACAACTTGGACATTTGAACTTTTCAGGAACTTGAGTCTTTATGTTGCTAACTTGAGAAACATTTGGAACTTTGACAAGACAGACAAAAACTGTTTGTATGGTGGAGAAGAGGGGTGGTTTGTAACTTATGATTCTTCTGCCACCTTTCTCTCTGCAATACAAATACTACAACATTTAAGTTGGCATGGTTTTTCATGCAGGCGCAAATGCTGTGGATTCCTTGGAGTTTGCCTTCTTTTTACACCAGCAAAAAGCAGGCAGACTCCAAAGGAATCCATTGTAAACTCTGATTGTCATGTGAACAAGCCAGGCAGCATCTGCTTCATTTGCATGGCGAAGTGCAAATCCCTTTTTGCACTCTGATGTGCAAATGAATTAAATTCAGCAGCGGCGACCTGTCTATGCTACAGTGCAAACATAACAGGTCCTCGCTGCCAAAATACACAGAGACCCCAATATGAGCTCCAAAGAGTTTTGCAATTGCAAATGATCTACAGCAATGTATTGTGGCAAAAGAGTCTGTATATCGATTATGGATAAAACGCTCCTGCCCTAACGTTAGACAGGTCTCCAAATGTATTGTTTGCTGTTGCTTCCGCATTACCTTGAAAGACCACTAGTATAACTTAATTCACAGACAATTTATGTGCCGTTTCTATGATTTTGAGTATTCTTGTGGGGTGCTGAATATACATTGGAGTACACTTTATGTATAAACCCTGCCTGTTTTCTGTATGGTTATTTAAGTTCTATGAGCATAGCATGAGGTGTGCTCCCAGTAAGGCTAGGTCTCTAAAAGCCTGGGTGGCTGTCTACTGATCACTAGACACCCATAGTTCAAAGGTCCTGCATGAGAGAATATTCTTTTCTGAAACCTGTCTCCTTATTTCCAGCACAGACCATATCACTTTTTTGAATCCAACAAATCTGAACAATGCGCACCTCTTTCATGAAAACTGTTTCGAATGGCTCTTTGGTACTGTTCCTCTTCACTAAGTCCTCCAGTATATAAGGAAAAGTCCCTTTGTGTATTTTGCCGGTAATGATGGTTTCTGTGATCCGAGTATCCTGCAGGTAAAGTATGAAAAATATTAAGTTTAGGAAATAGAATTCATAAAATCCACTTTTTGCCACAGAAACCTATTCTCAAAAACTCATGATAGGCTTGTGTTAATCAACAGAAAAGAATCATCCACACCATGACCATCCCTTATGCAGTTCTTCATTGAGGGATATGTCTTGCCATTTATTTTACTTGCAAAAACAAACTTAACTGTGCACTAAATATTTGGCAGATAGGCACTGCACTACACTCAAACCTCAGCTGATTAGTCTTTAATCTTCTTTTGCCCACCAAGTGTGTAAAAACATTGACTACTATTTTGAAGTGGTTTCAGGGTCGTATGGCTCCATGGCCTGCAACATGCTCTCTCCTCTGATCTTGCCCATCCCTCCCCAATCCTCCTGAAAGGTGAAGAGTCACTATGTGGGCTGCCGAACCGGCCACTGATGGCACACACGGTTCGAGGGGGAAATAGAAGTTGCAAGAAAAGAGGTGACTCCAGGACTCAGCGCCAGTGGAAAAGTAATTCATTGTTTTATTGCACAATCAAAAGATGTTTTTGCAAAATTAGCCCTCTACTTGGTGATAACACGTGTTTCGGCTCACCTGAGCCTTTATCAAATCAGGGCCGATATTTGAACAGTACAGTCCATATGACTGTAGTCCAGTAAGTAGTAACTGGGACAGATCCCCAAAACCAATATTCCTGCTGTTCCAAATCTAACGTGTCGGCTGCACCCGGACAACAGTCATATGGACTATACCGTTCAAATATCGGCCCTGATTTGATGAAGGCTCAGGCGAGCCGAAACAGGTGTTATCACCAAGTAGAGGGCTAATTTTGCAAAAAAACCTTTTGATTGTGCAATAAAACAATCGATTACTTTTCCACTGGCGCTGAGTCCTGGAGTCACCTCTTTTCTTGCAGTTACTCGTGGGCGGTCTGGGCTTAATATCCAACCAAATCCAGTGACCCGCGACAACTTGTGGAATTCAGTGAATGAAGAAATGACTTACCTGGACAAATGATAGGGATTGTAAGGGGCCTTAAAAATAAGCCCCACATATCCGTTTGAAACTAGGAAATAGAAGTTGGTCCACCATCGGACCACATGTCCATCTGCGGCCCAGGTTACATTGAAAGATGTAGGAAAAGGGCAGCTCTTGCCCAAAGTCACTAAGAGGTGGGTTCCCTAACTTTTCCCGTTTCACAGTGGGCCAGGGCCCGAGCACACTACATGATTCTCTTACTTGGGGTGAGGTCGTCATGTGGCCCAGCTGGATGGCTCCTCCTTCTTTTCCACCAACAGGGCTGCTGGGAAAGGACACATTGACTCCCACACTTGATGGTACGAAGCCTAGAGATTGGATTGCTAGCATGGCCCATTAGAAGTCTTTTCATACATCCCCTCCCAGTCTTCCCTTTCTTCACCAGTGGGCTTATTGGGTCCCCTGTATGCCACGGATATTCAGGCCTCGTACCAGTAAGGTCAGTAAAAGTCACTGTCACAATATTTATACCCAATATTTCAACTGGAAAGTCCTGTTTGCTTGTTTCCCAGAGACTGGCGGCCCTTGCTGAGGTGGCGTGTTCTTGTACTCTTCAGTAAACATATTATATGATAGACAAGCTTGAGATAACACTTCTAAATCACTAGGAATAGGTAGGCTAGCATTTATAAGATTTTCTTCAGAAAATCTGTGCCATTGCAAAAACTGTGTGAGTATGGCCAGATGTGGACCTCTTGCCTTCTTTTCCTAGAGAGTCAAGATGGGTTGCACTGAGGAGGCTTAACAAAGTCAGAACATGTCTGGGGACACTTGGTATCTCTCAGATGAGGGGGGGGATGGCCTAAGGGATCAGGTGAAGCTGCCCCTTTTGGCGTGTATGTGGAATGATTTACATAAGGTTGGTCTATTTCCACAATGACACAAAATAAAAGGAAAACAAAGCAATCACCCCAAATAATTCCAATTAGTTTAGAAGCATGAGATCAAACATCTCCAGCAAGTATACATTCTCTTTTTTTTTGCTCCTGTCATTATGTAACCAAGTTCCTTTCTACATTATATGTGGAAATACTGGAAATACGTTACCTTTTTTAGAATTGAGAATGCATGGTTTTGCCACACAGTCTACTTAGCAGATCATTGATAAGCATTGTCCTGAGCACTTCGTTTTCATATTTCAAAAGCCATCAGCTTTGTGAGTAGGCATTATGTTAGATCATTTGCAGTTTTCAAAGACATGCCTCACTAGCAGAATATATGGCAGAACTTTTTTAGGTGTTCAAAAGCTGTGATATTGCTTTGCAGGTCAAACGGAAGAATGTCAGCAGAATGTTGTCCATTGAACTGGCAAGCATACTTCAACCTTTCCTATTCACGCCCCTCACCAACTCACACAAATATACATACACACAGATCCCTAAATTTGGGTGGTTTCTGTGTTTGTTTATGTTGCAGAACAAGCCTCCTGACCCTCAAAGGTCACCTATCTCTGAGCTAATACAGTGTAAGGATCCAGCCCTCCACCCCTCATTCTACCCGAATGAATGCCACATTTTGAGTGAGTTAGGTCCTGAGCGTAGCATCTGCTGCCTCACCTGCTTCCATGGAACGCTTTCATTTGTGTCTCTGCATGACTGCTGTCCTGTCCCCTTCAGTGAATGATCTTTGTTCAACTTCTGTGCAGCAGGATTCCTGGTGGACATGTGCCTCTCTTCCTATTAAGTATTGCTTCTCCATCATAAATATTTAGTCACATTACATTGCGGGGAGGCACTGCATCATGAAATCAGATGCAAACCACATTTTACAGAGATGCAATTATTTCTCCTAATGCATGCACAAGCACTTTGGTCATTGCAAAGCATATTAAAGGAGCTCCAGACAGATAATTTAAGACCTAGAACACATTTTCCCATGTGTACCACCTAATCTATGCTGCTGTTGTGACCCAGACGATCTATCCCAGCTTTCTGTGCAACATTGCCTGTTTCAGAGCTGCCCTCCCTTGCACCATCAGTCTGATGATCTTAATTCCTTATTGAACTGTTGGCACATTTCCTCTTCTTGCTGGGACTGCTATGCATTGAACAGACCAGCAGTTTCTTATGTGGTTTGTTTTGGAAGCTATGGACAATGGTCCTTTTCGTCCCATTTCTGTTCTTCTGGATGTTTTTGGGCTACTCCACATCTCATGTCAGGTATATTTTTACCTTATTCAATGTAAGTTTGATTACACATTCGTTCGTTATTCTATTCTGTTTCTCTGTATTACTCACAAACGTATATTTTTTGTTTCACATAGCTCAGGGTGATAAATGGTCCTTCTATTGCCACCACCTTTACCTTGATCCACAGATCTGATAGTCTATCAAGCAAATGATCCAGGGAGAGACAGTTGTGTCTCTCAGGATCATGGAATCCGCTCAAGCCCAGAGAGAAAAAATTCTCCCTATGTCAAAGCTTGTTTACAATTATTAGCTTTATCAAATTCTATGTTCAAGCTGCTCCCAACTTGCCTATTTAGGAGTTTCTACATACTACGTTTAGGTACATTTAGCAGAGCCTAAGACGGACATCAATCTAATGAATGTTGCAGGTGGCATTTCAGGCTCTTCCATTTTCGTTCCATTTTAAGTGGTTGGGGAGTGTGATCAAATCCATTATTATTAGGCCGGGTAGTGGGTGGAGAGTGAAGACCACCCGCTATGTGATGTCAACTTCAGAGGAGGTATACAGCAGATTCCCCAAGGTTTACCTGTATAATTGCTCATGCTGACAATCACCCTCACACAGAAGCAAAGATGCAGTGTTTTGGCCAGTTAGCTGGGCACACGCACGCACATACTGCGAGCATGGTCCATGAAGTACAGAGGGAGAGAACCACTGGCTACTTGCTCTTGGCCCTCGAAGTGAATAACATGTCGCGACTTACACCAGGCTTGAAGATTCTGAGAACACAGTTCGATAATGAACAGCCTTCATCGCAGAGGCAAGAGACACACAAGTGGAAGGAGAGGCCCATTGCAAAATCAGACTGCTGGCATGACAGGGCTGCCTGATTCCTAGATGTGGCCTACACATTTATACCCTTGGCCAGAGGATGCAAAGTTCAATCACTAGTGATTAGACGTTCATTCACTGCTCCCGGGGTGGGAGTGGGGTTGAACGACATTAATCAATTCCCAGGTCCAATCAGTGAGTTTGCACTGGTGTACTCAAACACCTAGCAGACCCAATTACCAAAAGTCCACAGTAAAAAGGGGCCCAACTTCAGGGATGGGGTTGGACAGGGATCTGCAACCTTGTGTTTTCCAGATGTTTTCAACAACAACTCCCATCAGTCATAACCAGCATTATCAATGGTGAATGGGAGTTGTAGTCCAAAACATCTGGAGAGCTGCAGGTTGCAGACTTCTGGTGTAGGAAATCGGAGACTGTCAGAGAGAAAGAGCAAAGAGCAGGACAAATGGGTAAAAGGAGTGCAACAGCAGACAGAAGGTAAGACGGACTGCAATTTGCAAGGGTGTGAAAGCCTTGGATTGTTTTTTAATTACTAAAATGAGGCAAGTGATTATGTTTCTGGGAGGGCGACCTACTAAGCAAACTTCAGTGTTATAGAGCTCAAAGTCAAAATCATAGTGGGCTCATTTGCCCTTTCAATGACCAGTCCCTTGGCATCTTGAGCAACTGCCCTGCAGTGGCAGCAGGGCAAATTCAAAGGTTATGACACGGTGGCTACTAAACAATTATACAGTCACAGCATTTGGAGGAAAAAAAGATATCATATTATTGTCAGCTTAGTGAGCAGTGCTTCAGGTATGACAGAGCTGATTGTATTAGCTGTTAGGCCGCAATTTCTACAAAACAGCCATGTGGGACAATGACAAGGAAGTTGCTTCTTTGATTCCCCATGAGGAAGTCTCACACCTTTCTCCTAGGACAGAGGAACCCTCCCATGGCAGTCCCTTCAAACCCATTCTTCAAAGGCAGTTCTTAAATAATAAACCCACTTTTACACCAGGGTGCTGATCACTGGAATCCTTTTGAAGTAACACCAAAAAGGTAACGGGGACTAAATTTGACTTGGAGCATTCATCACTCTGTACTCAATTGTGGCAACTAGGATAATAGCAGATAAAACCTAAACACATGACAGCAATTGTGTGTTAGAAACATTGCATTTACTTGCACAAATATATGATATATTTCATCACATTCAAAGCACAATAGAATCATAAAGTGCTTTCACAAGTGTGTGAGGGATTAGTAAGTGAACATTATTCACCAAACTTTATCTTTTCATGAGAAGGACTATGCCACAAAATATAGACAATATTTGAAGACAAGTGATTTATTCAATACCTTGACCTTTTTTTTTTCTCGTTTTTAAAAATGTGTTTATTTGTTTTCAGGTAAATTGAAAAAGGAACACACCAAAACAAACCAAACAAACAACCAACAAGAAAGAGATATGTCAGAGGAAAAACATTTCACATGTATACTCTTTCCAATACAAGAGCAATTTGGGTGGAAGAGAACATAAACGCAGAGCAAAATCACTGAGATCAACTGCGGCTGTCGAGGAATTCAGCTTAGGGACCTGGAATACATCAATAGAGGTTAAAAGGAAAATCATCAGCATAGCGTCCGTTTACTGTACTTGCTGTGCCTTTTAATTACAATCACGAAAAAAAACAATTTCCATTGTTGATTTATCAGAGGGCTGTAATCATTTGAGAGGACAAAATTAATGAAGGGATCCCATATAAGCCTATATTTGTTCATAGTATCGGAGAGCGCAGCAGTGATTTGATCCATGGCACAAATATACCACATTTTGTCTCAACACATATGGCGCCAAGGGGAATCCGCTTTCTTCCAATAGTGGGCGATGGTGAGTTTAGCTGCGGTGAGCATATGGTTGGATAAAGCTGAGTGAGGGGCGCCAATGGAAAAAAAATCTTGTTTGTCTATGTCTCCCAATAAGACTACCAAAGGATCTAAGGGAAGCTGAATGCCCACTTTCTTGGATTAGGGTTAACAACAGCTGCCCAATAGGGTATAATTAAAGAACAAGGAGAGAGGAGTCACATCAAAGGGTAGGAGCAAGGTCTAGAGAGTATGAGGAACCTCATGTGAAAAACTGGTGTCATCGGTGAGGGGTGAGTAATAAGCCGGTATCTGCAAGACTCAGGATAACCAAAGTGGAACACAGCAGGGTGCACCTTGGGGGTCGGCATGGTGACGGTAACAAAGGTAGAGAAGCCAGAGGAACTCTCATGGATTCCTGTCTGAACTCCATCCACCGCATATTAAGTTGTGTGTCTGAGAAATCGAGTATCATTTAGACCTGTGCTGCCAGTAAATATTGGTGCACCGCTATTCCTCCTTGTTGTCTCGAGCGGAGCAGAATTGTCCTGGATATCCGAGAGATTTCCCCAGCCAAATAAAGTCCCAGATTCTAGATGGTAAAGTTTTAAGAATGTGAGTTGGAAGCAACACTGGGAGGGCCTGGAAGGCATAAAGCAATTGCGGAAGTAATTCATCTTGACCGGAGTGCACCTGTGCGCTTCCACTGATCGAGGTCTTGGTAAAGTTTGCAGAGAAGACTCGGATAGATGTGTAGATGTGTCAAAAGAGAGTGTCTTGCGAGTAAGGTAAATCCAAAGATATTCCAGCCTATCCTCCTCCCACCTAAATGGATGGGGTCCAGTCGGAAAGCCTGCTATTCATTTTAATAGACGCATGCAGGCAAGCATAGTTTGCTCAAATCAATTTCACAAAGTTAGGCCCAAAGCAGAAGGCAGTTAAAACCTCTGCTAAGTATGACCAGCTTATGCTATCGAAGGCTTTGATTGCGTTGAGTGATAAAAGAGCCATCGGTATCTTCCTTTTTTTGCACCAGTCTACTGCGTTAATCACCCTGCAGATGTTATCATGTGTTTGGCAATTAAGGATACATCCCAACTGATCCGGACCAATCAGTTTAGAGAGCAGGGGAGCGAGACGGCTGGCCAGGACCTTTGAATAGATACGGGCATCATAACTCAAGACGTCTATAGGCCTATATGGCGAGCATTCTTGAGGATCTGTCCAAGGCTTGAGCAGAAGGGTAAGAGTGGAGCCCGCCATAGGAGTGGTTACACTGCCGGTCACTACAAAAGTGTAAAATCGCTCTGTAAGCGACGGCCCCAGTTGGGGTGCACATTATTTTATAAAAAGCTATAGAGAAACCATCTGGGCCTGGGGATTTACAAGAGGGAAGCTGCTTAATGGCCTGCAGAACTTTCTCCTCATCAATAGGGCCCTCCAATTGCAACCTGTCCTCTGGCAAGAGAACAGGGAGGGGCAAATAGTGGACAGAGTGTTGCTACTGCCTGATGTCTAAGTCTTCCGCCTGAAATAAAGAGGAGTAATAGTGTGTGAGAATGTTCAACTTATTTGGTTTATCAGAGCGAAGTTCACCATTGGAAGCCCTAAGACAATTTATATGGTTTCTAGTCCGAAAATGGTGCAACTTACAAGCCAATATCATATCTGCTTTGTTACACTTACAGTAGTAAAACGGCTTAGTGCGTAAGAGGGATTTAGTCGCCTCCCCTGTTAGTAGGGTTTCCAACTTCCATCTGGCTGTTCTTAGTTGGTGATAGGTTCTCTGCAACCCATCCGTTTATGCTCCTGCACTAGAGCTAGAACCTGAGCCTCAGGGCAGATATCTATGTGCGCAATAGTCTACGATGCGCAGCAGCTAAGCCAATAAACTCACCCCGAATTACAGCTTTACTCACCTCCCCGGTGTCATTAAGCTGAAAGTACTGGACAATATGATCCCTGATTTTCTCATCTATAAGGGGGTCCAGCAGTAAAACATCACTGGGATGTAAGGGATGGGGACTAGGATGTTGATCCTGCCCCAAATTAACAATTAGTGTGAGCAAGGCGTGATTTGAATGGATTTTACACCCAATAGTGGCTTCCTGGATAGTGTCTAACGTGGATAGTGGAGAAAAGAACATATTGATCCTAAAATAATAACCATGCACGTGGGAACAGAAGGTAAAATCCCTGTCAGTCGGATGGAGGTGTCGCCAGGTATCCCCCAGGGCCAAATCCTGAACCCCCTGTGAAAGTGATCCAGAAGAACGAATGCATGCTAGGGAGGCCACACAAGAGCAATCCTTCATTGGTTCGATACTAGCGTTACAATGGCCCCCCTAAGAATAGTTCCCTTCCGCAAACTGAGCCATGGATGGAAAGAGGCAGTCAAGAAAGGAAGATTGTTGGTCGTTGGGGAACTATATTGAGAAAAATGTAACAGGGGTCCCCTGCCCAAAATGCTCGATAAGCCTATATATTGCCACTCTTTGTAAGCAAGCACCAGTTATTTGGTAAAGGGTGTTTTTGCATTGGGTAGATTTGCAACTCCCCTTTGCTTACTACCCCCAGTAGCAAAGAACTGGTGAGGGAATTTTCAAGAGACCCAACGCCATTCATCTGACTGCTTCAAATGGGTTTCCTGGAGGAGAACCACATCTGGGACACAGTGTGCAGGCCTATAAAGCAGCAATTTCCTCCAGGGGGAGTTAAGCCCTTGTACATTCAGGGATATTATCTTAACAGACAGTGACATATGTGACGAGGTAATGTTCATCAAGACAGCAACAGATTAGCATGTAATTCCATTCAGCATCAGTACAAGGTGTAGACAAGCATTTCATTTGCACTTTATTTTGATAAACATTAATATGAGAAAGGAAGTGCCAGTCCCGGAAAGCGTAGTTCTGAATCCCAATTCCAGACCCACATAACACTTCAAATAAAATTATCTTTAACCCCAATGCATTTGGGCACAACTCTTCCTCTTTCAATGGAACAATACAATCAATTTCATAACATGTGAAACAGAGAAGCAAACCACTAGTACAAGCATGGCTTCATGGCCAAAATAGCCCCTTAAAGGGACCAAGGAAACATATGTGACTTTAGCCACTATAAAGGAACAACCAATGAGGGGGGGAGCATGTAGCTCCTGACCTAAAGGGGACATTGACAAGGCAGCTGTAGCACTATAGGGGAGTGGGGCGAATTTGTGGATTGACAAAATGTCCGGACTGTCTAAAACCGCTCAAGCCAATGAGAATGACCAAGCAAAGTAGTGACAAGTGTCCCAACCCCCGCGGAGCACCACAAACGATAGAGGAGCAGGCAAGCGTTCAAGACAGGTCTTCCTGCCGGCATCTCTCAAGGGCTCTCCATTGCTTCTGCGTACTCATATGCAGGCCCATCGGCTTGCGTGTCCATCGACGGCAATCAGCTGTGTCCCCGGAGCGACTTGAGGCGTTGTCAGTGGAGACGGAGGTCCCAAGCAGGGCAGCTGCATCTTCTAAAGAGGAGACTTGACATGGGGCATTTTGCGGATCAAAAAGAAGTTTAAAATAGAAACCCCATCTCTGTGTAATCGAGTGATCACAAAGCCAAGTGGTAATAGGAAACATAGCTTACGTTTCTGGAGAGTATGTTGCACAAGGTCCTGAAAGATATTGATTTTTTCACCACAAAGGTGTAGTCCTCAAACCCCTTTGTCCTCATCATGATATCTTCTGTTACATGGAAGAAAATGGACCCTGGTCAAGATGTCTGGAAGGAACCCTTTGCTTTTCTGGTAGGTAAAGAACACCATATGTGTCTGGTCGCGGACCAGATCAGCCCTATCTGGGAGGTCAAAGATCTTGCGGAAGATGTTTTGCACCTAAGACATTAGATGTGCATCAGGAATAGACTGAGGGACCCCGCAAAGCCTTACATTGTTCCAGATCAATCTGTTCTTCCCATCTTTGATTTTCGATAGCATGAGCACCAGCTGCTCCTCAACTGAAGTCAGACACTGTTCCATATCTGCCTGATCATTAGATATTTCCATTACTGAGACTTCATGTCCGTCAACCTTTCTCCCATCGGTTCCACATTCTTATTGATCTCGCTCAACGCCCGGGTGAAGTCTGCTTTGCACGCTGAGATAAGTTCAAGTCCCTCTGCATAGTCCACAAGGCTTTCTGGGTCCGGGGCCCCTACTATCTACAATGCTCTATTCCCAAATTCTCTCCTTCTAGAGCCCCCCGTTCAGCCTCCTCCAACACTCTGGGGGTGAGTCGCTTTCCCAAACAGAGATTTGGTGGTAGATCCTTATCCTCTGCAGGTGCCTCCCTCTGGAACAGCCTCCCTGACCTTCCTCTTCTCTTACTCTGTCTCTCTCCCTCTCCCCAGCTAACCTCCTTTCTCTTTGTTTCTTTCCCTCTTTCTTTCTTTTCCCTAACCTGCTCAGTTCGCTGACCGGCTGCCTGGTGCACCTCCAGAGCCTCACAGGTCCCTGACTCCCCCGCCAGTCCTGAACTTGCCTCCGGGTCTCTGCACTCTGCTTGGCACTACTGCAATATGCTCCATGAGTGGGGCAACCACTCTGCACTAACTCAGGCCCCTGCTGCACTGGACGCACTTTGTCCCCCTCCCCCTACCTTGCACTTCCTGTTCTGCGCACTTGCACTACCTTGAATGTACTAGGCCTAGCAAGTCTGTCTGTCTGGTCCACCCTCTGTCTCCCCTCCCTTGCTTGTTCTGGCCTGAAATATTCATCCGTAGGCGCATTGGATGACCAACTACCAAGCAATCTGAAATGTCGCCAGGCCTAGTACTGTAGTACTGTAGTTTATTGTTCTGTATGTTCCTCCCCCCCGGCCCGATCCCTTCAATGTTTGTCACACACTTACACTAGTAGATATGCCCCTGGCCTAGCATGCTAGTTATGGTTGTTTTGATCATTCAGAATCTTCAAAGCCTCTCAGTCTTTAGATTTTGGATGAAAAGAGCAATGTCCGCCTTCATAGCTGGTGTGGCTGCTTCCTCCTAATCCAGCATGTCCTGGGAAATAACGGAAGCAGCTACCTGCGCCTGTTTGTGATGGTCCGCCGCGGCCCAGAACTCCTTGATGTCAGAGGATTTTGATTTCCTTGGCTTACCCAATGGCATGATGAAATCCTGCAGCTCTCTCTGTAAATGCTGACCTCAGTGTTCCTCCTGGCAGACAACAATGACAAAGTAGAGGAAGGGGATATGTCCTCATAGGGAAGCAGCTACTGCTGACCACACCACAGGCTCCTAGGTAGAGCAGATTAGTGCTAAATTAACTGCCAAAACATGTTTGTCCACCAATGGAATATCACCTCACCTATGGGTTGAGTCCTGGCTGGAAAATAAGTGTGGAAAGTTGTCTAGGAGCTGGAAAGCAGCACCCCACAAACAGCAAGATTGAAGCTGAAGGTGCAAACTCGGGTCACATAGTCGTGGGCGGCTCAAACTGGCCCTCCATGCTGCTAGCTGAGCACTGCAAGTACGCTGACGTTATGTAAAGGTGGGCTCTGCCCCTCTCCGGAGCTCAGACGCGTGGCTGCCCCTCATCCACCAAAGTAACAAACGCAGCGAGTAAGCCATTTCCCGGGCTGATGATAGGCCCACTACAGGGAAGGAAAAGGACCGCAGCCAAAAGTCCACAGCCCACTTCAGAGCCCACCCGCACAGACATCTGCCTTCACACTGCAGCTCCAAATCCAAGGGAGCGGACAAGTGGCAGTCCCATCTTCTCACCTCACCCGCAATGTGCTGCGGGTGCCCTGGATTAGAGGGCTCATGTCCGACCGCAGAACAGGGTATAATTCATGCCGGCAGAGACCTCAGAGCCCCAGATTCCTCCAAAGTGGTCTCGAGACAGTCCCCTACCAAGTGGCACCACAGCTATCGTTCATGCTGCATCCCAGAGCACGGAAATCTGCCTTTGCCGTCCCGGCAAGCAGGATCCAAAGGAGAGAGCGGCTACATGGCTCTCCGGCTTGGCTATGCCCCACTTGTCTTTTTTTTTAAAAACATCACTGAGATGAGGTACTCCATAATGAGGGTTAATGTCTCTTCTTGATAATCTAATATCATCAGAGCTCTTTATAACTGGTCGACACTGCATGTTTCATTTGCGATATATCAGAGTAGGATGCATTGCAAATGAGGGAAACATTTCTTGTATACAACTAAGCAATGAGGTCCTGATGAAGGCCATTATTCAATTGGAGGGGGGCATGGTTTTGACATAGCCTTGCAAAGGCCGAAATATGGACTCAAACTCCGACTCGACCTGCTGGAAATAATCGACTTGCTGTTTCGTAAGCAGACTTGACACTCCACAAGCATTGCCTCACCACCAACTGAACAGGAGACCTGAACTGCTTGCCTCACCACCAACTGAACAGGAGACCTGAACTGCTGGAAGACATGGAATAGAGCCACTAGACCATCTCAAACACTTTGAGCCTGTGCCTCGAGCTGACTGGCCATTGGGAAAGCACATGTCTACTGTCTAAACATCAGCTCGACTACAGTGAAGCACCTAGAAGCCTGGCTTGACACTGTTAAACCCCAAAGACAAGAGGCAAAAAATATTTGAAGAGGTTCTGTACCCCTGGTCAGCCTTAAAGGAACTTAGTGGGCCTCATTACGACCCTGGCAGAATGGGTTAACGGATGCCGCAAATGGATGCGGACCCGTTAAACCCATTCCGCCTCATTACGAGGTCCCCTTGCGGGACCCGGTAAGGACGCCTGTTAAAACCAGGCATCCTTACCGGGTCCCGCGAGGGGACCAGGGAGCTAACAACGGGCCGGTCGTAATAGGCCCGTTGTTAGCTCCCTGCACCCATTCCTACTGAGCCCTATGGGGGCTCAAATGGGAGCTCAAAGGGAATGGGGAAGGTCCGGACCCGGGTTCCATGAGGGAGGAATTACCGGGCCCTCCAAACTCAGAATGGCCCAGTAATTCCCCATTCAGGGAACCCGGACCCGGTTTTGGTGGCAGCCATGCCGCCAATAGAGGCATGGCTACCGCCAAAGCCGTAATGAGGCTCAGTGACTTTTAAACTCCCCTTCTTTGACTTTTTAAAAGAACATATCCGTGAACATTGACATTGTTGATAAAATCATTAGCCGGAGCATCCCTGACAAATAACCCAGAGTTTCCCTTTATACCCAAAGTCTGCATTATTTAGGGTTCTTTTACGGGGTGGATTTGCAGTGTTTTTAATTGGTTGTGTGCATTGTTAGTTTTTATTAAAGTTCCTATTTTTATAGAACCTTGGTTGGGCATTCTTTTATTTTGGTACCTCTGTACTTTTGTAATTTGTGTTGAAACTGTATCAGCCCACATGCCTGTTGAGCCGATAAAATGCCCTTGAGCCATGTTATCAAAAGAGGAAAAGATGGTATACCTGTTGGACTGTGCCTGTTTCACCTTTATGATTGGGATCACTGCTGCTTTAGTAGTAGTGTTGGGCTGAGTAGTAGGTTTAGCCACTAATCTCTGTACTCATAAAGAGGACTACTCATTTCGTAAGAGAAGGAAAAAAAGATGAGATACAATGAAGGAAGGGAAAATAAACCATTTGAAGGAAAGAGGAGGGCAAAGAAAAGGGAGCATTTAAGAGGATGTAAGAAGGCAAGATTAGGGGAAGAGAGGTGTTTTAGAAGGAAAAGATCAGGAGGAAGGGGGGGTAATTAAGCTAGAGAGGAAGAGATGGACAACTGGACACAGGAGGAAGGGAGAAGAAGCTAGTGAACAGTGAGGTCCAGGGAAGCTTGCCAGGTCTGGCCAAGTCCAGAATGCCAAAGGTGAGGAGAGATAAGAGGAGGAATGCTGAGTCAAAGGGATCTGAGTTGGTGACAGGTCTGTCTACCAGGGCTGAGGCGGTTGAAAGCCTTGTTATCCTGGGGGAAAGAATGGGCAAGATCCAGTCTTTAATACCCCCTTCAAGAGCAGACAAGAGTGAGCAGTGAGCTATAATTTGGATCTGGTGGGACTTGCAAATCAACCAAGGAGACTAAAATCCACTTGTCTATCCATTCAGAGTCATTGACTGCAAAGAAAGAGGCTCTATGGGTACTGTAAGGGAGGTATGGTATCAACAGTAAGGCAGACACATGTGACCACAGTTCAAGGGCGTTTAGTGAACTTTAGTGAACTTTCACACGGGTGACATAAACACCTATCTAAACCTAAATCTACAGATGGGAGCAAGCTACGGCCATCAAATAATAATAATAATGCAGTCCTAGGGGAGTCTTGTCAAATTAAAAGAGGCGTATACTTAAAAACCTATTGCCAATCCTTACCACTAATTTACCAAAATAAGGTGGGTTAATCTTTATGAAAAATAAAGAAGTGTTCACAAAATGATAAGTCAGGATATTTGAATCGCAGGACTCCCTTCTCCACATTTTCAGCACGGGACAAAGCGTTTCACTCGAGCAAAGCACACACTCTGGCTTCTGCGGCACAAGGATACAGTTCCATTTTCTCCATTCAAGACCTTCTGTGTCCAAGCATCTTTACTTCTTGCAAGACTCTTGACTTAGAGGGCCTGGTATACAGAAAAAACAACAAGAAAACATTCTTTTCCTTTTACAGCACTCAATTTGGGTGTTCACCCTGGATCACCCTCACCGGGCTCAGATCCGTTTAAAACTATGTTCAAATAATTATTTCTCGGGTGCTGCACGGTTCACCCCAGATCCCCCTCAGCCGGGCTCAGATCCCTTTCTTTCACTCAGTTAGTCTCCCTCAGCCAGGTTTGGGCCAATTGTGATGTACTTTAAACTATCGAAGACATTCGTATGTGCACAGGGTTTAGCTTGACCTGTTGCATGACCACTTTGATCTCAATATTCCCTTTTCTCACACTCAGCATCAGTTGGATACCTAACAGAGACTTCCGGATGAGTACCCACATGGTGCCGGATCACTCAGTCTGTGGTGTCTTTATTGGCCTCCAAAAGTTCAATTATGAAGTTCAACTACTCCTTTTGGTTTCCAATTATATCTGCATCGCTCTTTGCAAACGACTGCTAACTGTTATCTTTGTACAATGTTGCCGCTTGCAACCTTGGTTCAAAACACAAGCTGGTTTGGTATCAGTCTCTCTGACTCAACGGCTAAGCTGTCTTTTCTGACACCGCTTTGTTGAAGGAGCCAAGGACAGTACCACAGAGACAATCGCTCCTCCCAGCCTTGGTTATCACTGGTCAGGTTTGATCAACTTTCGTTCCTGGTCTTCGGTTTCTTACTTTCTAAGGCTCATGAAAGTAACGGTCTTCAGAGGTCACGTGTACTTCCCTCCTTGCGACTGTCTCTGGTCTCGTCGTCTTTCTCCGTGTATTAAACTGCCATCTTGAAACTGCTGTTTCCTTGTGTGGTGTGCATCGCTCAGAGTGTGCTTTCGTGCTTAGCCTTTTATCCGTGTGGGGAAATGTGATGGAAGTCAGGTGTGTATAATGATCAGTAATTGCCTGGCCTTGCCTGTCCATTGTATTGGGACATGTCAGGTATACAGCTCTGGTGTTAGGCCGTTTTCGCTGGTAGGATGGGGAAAAGGTGTTACAGCGAAGGGGATACCACATCTCACTATCTGATGTCCCACTCCCCGAAGACCCTTCATCCAGGTGATCCTTTTGCCCTAGTCCACCCCCAGGAACTGGATCCAAAATCGATAGCCGTGTCCTGGCCACCTGGATGACAGAACCCCGGGGACTAGCAGTGAGACACCTTCTGATTTCTCACAGTACCCGAGTTAGCCTAGAGGTTGAGCCTGGATGCCAAAGACTAAGAAGAGCTGAGCTTGGGATAAGCTCCTACAATATCAGACCCAAAGGGGAACGAGTGCCATAAGAGTTATAGCCCTTGGTGTGGGGCTAGAAGGAGAACAGCCTGAAAATACACCCACACAAGCTGGGGGAAGGAATAGACTATTGATGGCAGAGGGATGACTGTGGTCTAGGATGGCTATCCCTTTTCCTAAAACTTACAGAGTACATAAGGGTCACAAGATGAAGAGGCAGGGATTTTGCATGCTTTCCTCGGTGTCTCAGTGAGCCCAACTCAGAGAAATGGGCAGACCCTAGCTATTGTGTTAAGGAGAAGCCATTCTGACCCATAATTAGTGCTGACTGTCGCAACCTGTACTTGAGCTTAAACTCAAAGTAACAACCCTATCAGGGACTGGCTATGAGCCTTGTTAACATTATCTGCACTTTATTTTGGCTCCTATTCTAGTGTGAACAGTACAGTACAGCTTGTTTGGGCACCGTAAATTGCATCTCAATTTCTCAGTTGATCGCTTTCATGATGATAGGGAGTTACAACACCGTACAAATATTTTCCTTTTTGGAAAGTTTTGTATCTTAAACCAGGTTGCAGCAGATCTTATAGCGATATGGTTTCTTTGCCTACCTCCTGTGGGGCAATCAATCTCCTTCAACATAATGGATAAGTAAAGTAAGGCTACAAATCCACTTCAAACTAACTCTTGCAATTTGAAGTAACAGGTTAGAATGCAGTTTCGTAGACTTGCACCCTTCCCATCAGTAACATTAAAGCCACTGTGCTTAGAAGATAGTTTAGAAGATGAGTACCAATTGAATTATATATATATTGTAAGAGTGCAGAAGAAGGACTCTGACACAAAGGATGCATGTTTGGGGCTAAAACGTTTATTAGGTTGAAAAGCAAGAGAAAGCCTACCTTTGCCTATTCCTAAGAGGGGTTTCCCTGCCTCAACTAAACAGCTACAGTGACTGTCAGGATGTCTGTAAAAGTGTGCACCATCCTGTGTCAAGAAAACCCTACTTTTGGCCCTTAGAATGGAACCTAAAGAATAACGTAGTAGTGTTCTGATACCAGGAGAATGTCTCCCTTCTCCTGGGTTATGGTTCAAGTCTCCACGCCATGTTTCCTTGGTAAGCCAGGAGAATGTCTCCCTTCTCCTGGCAGCCAGTCTCAAACAGCCTTGGGGAATTACTCCCTATCCCAGGTCACACAGTTACAAAACAATATTCACTTTGTAGTGCTAGGCCCTTTCAGCCGGTGACAAAGATTTCATGAAAAAAACAGGTAACACCAAAGGCTTGTTGAGGTCGAATTCCTATGGAACCTTCGGCATGAAAGAGGGGTGCAACTGCAGCATCACCCTCGATTCGTGCAAAGTCAGGTATTATTATTATTATTGTTATTATTATTATATTATTTATAATGCACAGCCAAATTGGCCTGGGGGCATTCGGGTGCAGAGTGTGACCAGATATATCCACCCTTATCGGATTTTAACCAGATTATTTAAAAAGGTGTGTCTTGAATTTGTTTTTAAACTCCTTAATCATCCTGCAATTTCTTATGACAGGGGGCAATGCATTCCATTTAATGAGGGCAATTGACCAAAAAGCACCCTTTCTCACTAGTTCCAGCAAGGTTTTAGGCACCTGTCGGTTCCTATCTCCGTTAGAGCGGAGTGAGCGCAGATTCTATTTAATTTTTAACCTGTTGACAATGTAGGGTGTGGCTTCCCCAGCCAGTGCTTTATATGTCATGGTGAGTAGTCTAAACTCCACTATTTCCTCAATTGGAAGCCAGTGTAGCTTTCTTACCTCCGACACATGTGCATACTTACGTAGACCCATGATAGCTCTTATTGCGCTGTTCTGCAATACTTGAAATGTATTTACTGCAGCCGTATTTCTGCCAAAAAGGAGTGAGCCGCAGTAATCAATTTTTGCAGATATAATGGCCCTAGCTGTCATGCATTCTGCATGGCGACGAATGTGGGACATCTGGAAACGCCATTTGCGGTTCCATCACGTCGGCGGCCGTCCGGACGCAACGGTCTAGTTGTTGCATCCAAGATGGCCGCTGCGTCTAGTAGTGCTGGTCCGCTTCTCCTCTCTCTGCGTTGCACCTTTGTTTCCCCGTGAAGGTAACGCTCCCGTGTACAGTTCTCTTCGCTATGGCCTTTTGCTTGTTTCCTGCCTTCTCTTGGGTCTCCTCTCGCTCCTTTCTTTCCGACGCTTTCGACGTCTCCTTTGTCCCTCCTTCCCCTCCGCTTTCGCCCTTGCTGCTACCGATCTGGATTTCTCTTGCTGTGCCTTACCTTTGTGTATACTTACCCTCCAGGTGCTCCGTGTCTTTTGCCCTCTGGATCCTCAACCAAGACAAGCTGTTATACTCGGACTCAGCCTGCAACTACACGCAATACTCCAGATCAGCATTCTCGCAAGTGGTACCAGCTAGCAGGGTTTTTTCTGCCAAAAGGCTCTTTCCCTGCTCAGGAACCGGCTCCCGGGAGTCCCCCCTGTTCGGTGTTCAAATTACCGACAGCGTGGCATCCCAGGCAGCTCGTCCCTTTTTGCACAATAAAAAGGCCAAGAAGAAGACAAATGTAAAGAGGCAGGAGCGACTTAGGAAGAAGACAGAGTGCCGAGACAGTTCCACTGAAGACTCAGGTGAGGAGGAAGGGAAGGGAATCACTACCGAGCGTGACACTAGCAATGGTTTCACACCCAGCTTGAGAGAGAGAAAAGGTTGTATGTGTACTAACGGCCTAATATAATAGGCTGATGCTGTCACCAGATTATTCACGTGAGCTGACATTCTCAGGGTTTGATCAAATGTAAAACCAAGAATTAAAATGTTTTCTTTAACCTGAATGTCATGGCCTGTGATACAAAATGATTTGATAGTCTGGTGCCAATTTACTAATTCTAGCTTTGGAGCCAACCAGCATAAGCTATGTTTTCCCGTGATTGAGAGCCATGCCATTGGCATCCATCCAATCACAAATAAAATCATACATTTCTGCCCCCAGTAGGGCGTCCTGCTCATAGTTCCCTGAAAGTGTAATAAGGCACTGAGAATCATCAGCATAGTTAGAAAAGCAGATATTCTTTTTTTCCAGAGCATCAAAAAAAGGGACAGTGAAAAGGTTGTATAGTATTGGAGACAATGCTGCTCCCTGGGAATACCGTAGATCATTGCTATAGGGTCTGCCTCCGCTTGCTTACTACATACGTGCATTGTCCTTGAACCTAGGAAAGACTGCATCCAGTTTCTTGCAGTGGCATTGAAATTAGCTCTGTTCTCCAGCCTCTCTAAGAGGAGCTGATGATCGAACAAATTGAATGCTGCTGAAAGGTCCAGGGACCGCAATAACATGGTGGAACCTTAAGTTTTGACATCATATTGGACTGTACCCATAACAGAAGCCTGATTGGCAATTATTCAAAGTTGGGTGTTCCTTAATCTATCAAAATGAATGTAGAGTTAGTAATAGGCTAATAGTTTTTTTGCCTCTCCCGGGTCCAGATCGGATTTGGAGTAATCCAAGAGCCCTTTAGCCTAGTAGGAAGTTTGCCCTCTTTAAATGATGAGTTGACAATCTTGGTTAAAGAACCAATAAGCAGGGGCGTGGCCTGGAGCCGACCGTACGGCATGGCTCCTTAGGTGCTACTGGAGAACCCCGTCGTTGGAGCGAATTTCCCACAGAACAAAGCGGTCGCTGAGCTGCCCTTTCGCTCAACTGCACCATGAACACCTGCTGCTTCCGTTGAGCAGGGTTGGAGATGACTTGGAGCAACCCTGTGGCCGTGGGAGCCCCGCACTCTCCCCAACAGATCAGAAGGGTGAAAGCCAAAATGGCGATCGGACTCCCCAGTGACCGCAGCCGAAGTGTGGGAGGGGCAAACCTCCATTAACGCCAGCAACACCAGCCATCCATGGGCGACGAGGGGACTCGGATCTAACCCCCATCGTGCTGCACCAGCGTATGAAACCCGTGCAGAGCCTGACATCGTAGCAGCTGGAGATCCCGTGCCGGCACTACTGTGGGGGAACCTGCGAGTTGACAGCCACCGCACACAGCCAAGGCCGAACACGGGTGCGCCGCCCCTCGCCCGAGCCAGCGCTGCGGAACACCGAGCCGACCCCGGAGACTGCACCTGAATGGTTGGCTCAGCCCGTCTGGGGATTCCTGAGGCTGGAAGCCACCAGGAGAGCCCCCGACGCACTCCCGCGGTGCCCGCTGCCCGCGAAGCGGGAGGCGCCGGGTCCCGCTCCGGCTCCCCACATCTTTACCCAGCCAGACCCACCCAGCCAGATGCAGCGGCGACTGCCCAGCGGACGGAGATCCTGAGTCAGGGACCCACCAGGAGAGCTCCCGCGCACACCCACGGGGCCCCCTGCCAGCGAAGAGGGAAGCACCGGGACACGCTGTGGCCCCACCACATCTTTACCCAGCCAGACCCACCCCACCGGACGTGGCGTCGGCTCCCTATCAAACTCTGAGCCGGCTCCGTGGACTGCGTCGGAATGCACGGTCCAGCCCATCCAGGGATCCCTGAGGCCGGGACCCACCAGGAGAGCTCCTGTAGCACACCCGCGGTGCCCCTTCCCACGAAGCGGAAATCGCTGAGGCCCGCTCCAGCTCTCCCGTCTTCACCCAGCCAGACGCGACGGTGTCTCCCCAACGCACCCCACACATTGCGTTGGGGGTTCTGGAAAGGATTGCGAGACCCTTCGGCCAGGGTCCCCGCCACGGCCCGGATGCAACGCTGACCTGTGGACCCTCGCTCCATTGAGGCCCCGGTGGGGGAGGGGCACTCCTCCGCTCCACATCTTTAGCACCCAGTGCAGCTGCAGACCTAAGAGCTTGCGGACTTCCATCCCCACAAGCGGGAGACCAGGAGAATCTCCTCCACATCCTGCGGTCCCCAAGCGAGCGACATCCAACAGGACCTTAGGCGCTGAGCTCTCACGGTGAGTGCACCCGGCGCTGCACCCCCAGAGGCTGCATACACTCTAGTGCAAGCCTGGAGAACTCCCGCCAGCATCTCCCTGCTCGCCTAGCCCCTGCCTGGGAGGTCTGTGATCCGGCGGCCCGGGGGGCTCGTCTACACGCGAGTTGCCTGGCACAGAAACGGCCCTGCTACCCCCTACCTCCTTCTGGACTCGCATGCTTCTTTTGGCGCCCTCCGTCCACCGCCCCAGTGGTCCCCAGAGTCAGTGCAAGAGCTGGGGCCCACCTGGAGTCTGAACCTACTCCTGGGGAATAGTAATACCTAAAACAGTACGCTCGCCTGCGAACTCACAAGCTAACATCAACATCCCCTTAAAGCCAGGGACAGCAACACCTGCACACCCTTGTTCCGAACCTGCTGATCCCCCTTCCCTACGCCTCCGCCTCAAGCCGGACTTCCGTAGGGTTTTGACCCCATCTATCACGCCAATCACCTCTCCTCCTCTCCGGCGGATCCTGACCTCCCGGGTCCTCCCATTAACGCCGCAAAGATTGGCGGGCCGCTGAACAACCCATAAAGCCATCCCATGCTCTCCTCTCCACCCGCACTGGCTGACCTGACCTATGAGGTGGAGCTCGCCATTTTTCCCTGGCACCAACCCTGCTTAGCTGGGTTATACCTGGCATCCTTGCATAATTTACTATTCAATACTACAGCAGTCACCCTCATCCACCCCTGCCACACGGCAAAACCATGGCGAAGAGTGGGAAAGCGGCGAAACAAGCAGATATCGCAGCAATGATGTCCAACCCGGGGCAAAACAAGGCGAGCAAAACCAACCGCACCACCACAACAACTCCCAGCGCCCTCCCTTCACCGGAGCACCCGCAGGTTGAGCATTTCGCTACCAACACAGACTTAAAAGACCTCCAAGCAGCCCTCACCAAGGAGATCAATAAAGGCACGGAGGAGGACACCAAAAAGATCGCATCTCTAGACAAAAGAGTGGAGGAAGTGGAGAAGCGCACCGAGGAGGTAGAGAATGGCCTATGTGATAACACCTTTGAACTAGAGTGCAGCTTGAATAGAATAGCAACCTTAGAAGCCAGATGCAACGCACTCCAGAATAAGCAGGAGGACAGTGAGAATCGCTCCAGGCGCAATAATATTCGCATCCGCAGAATCCCCACCTCAATCACCAACGCAGATCTCGAGAGCTTCGTTAGTGATCTATTCAGATTCATTACAACTCTCCCCGACAGCACCCCGCTGGAAATCGACAGAGTCCATCGCACAGCGCCTAGGCAAGCCTCTTCCTCTCCACCGGATGTACTCGCCCGGATTCACTTTTTCAAGGTAAACAAATTACTTTCAGAGGCGCAAACATCGCTCTGTTCCAAGACCTTGCAAGCATAACCCTCCAGAAAAGGAAAGCCCTTCGTAACCTCATGGAATGGCTTCAAGAAAGGAAAATACAATACAGATGGGGTCACCCCACATCTCTGTGCTTCGAATGGGAGGGGATGCGCAAACAAATCCGGAGCCCCAAAGAGGCAGACCAATTTCTGGGAATAAGATCAGCAAATGAGGACTCTGACCATGCATCCTGCTCTCAATCCCAACCCAGCTCACCCTCATCCAATCGCTGGTCCTGTGCTAGCGGGCAGGCGCAAGCCGCGAGGCCCCCGGAGGCAACGCAATCCAAACTGATCAGAACCCCTCAAACATCTCCCTGTAGCCGGCTCGCTAGACCAATGTCTCTCTCCGCACGGCGACCCCGTGCGCCTCCAGCCTCTCTCAGTTCCTCATCCTCCCCTCATCTCACACGGAGGGTACTAGGTCAACGCCTGGCTCCCCGGGGACCACCAGCGGACCCGCGTTCTGACACTCAACCCTGGGCCCTTGTTTCCCACACTGCCCTGGGCTCACCTCCCCACGCCTTGGGCGGTCTCTCTGTTCATCTAGCGGGATACAATTCCCCGACAACGGAGTCTACCAGTAACCCCACGAATGAGCTTTATGGTCTCATTCTCATTCTTACAGTTTTGGGGGGGAACAAAGGCAGTTTTGAGCCTTGAGAATGGTTTACCCCCCTGAAGTCCCAGTTAACAGTTATAGTTCTTTTTGTAGATATCGGTAATTACAGCACTCCAACATGCTCCCTTAGGAAGACTCCAAAGCCTTGCAGCCCTTGCATAAATCACTCACACAACACATGCTTTACACCTAGAACTATTAGGCCGAACAACGCTAGGGAGATTCGCATCCTGACTTGGAATGTCCAAGGTTTCAACTCCCCCAAGAAGCGCAAATCGGTGGAGCACAGGCTAGCAGCTTTAAATGGGGATATAGTCATTCTCCAGGAGACTCACCTCCTGCCAGCTGACGAACACCGAATCAAGTTCAAGTGCTTTAAACAGGGCTTCTTTGCCTCTAGTGGCGAGAAAAAACAGGGGGTTGCGATCCTACTAAGTGACAAATTCCCTCTATCCAACCCCACAGTCAAAAAAGACCCGTCGGGCAGATACCTTTTTATCTGAGGCCTCATTGCAGAACAGCCAATCACAATTGCGGGGATCTACGCCCCGAATGCAAATCAGGACAAATTCATAGATGAGGTACTTCCTCCGCTACTAACCTTCACCACAGGGTATCTCCTAGTCGGGGGGGACTTTAACTTAGTCCCCGACCCCATGAAGGACAAGTCACTTCCCCCATCCCACCCTGACTTCTCCCGAGCCCTTGCATTTGCCAGACTCCTTAAAGAGTCAGGCACGGTCGACATATGGAGGGTAGCCAACCCCGACGCTCACTATTACACTTTCTTCTCTAACGCACATGGAGGTCACTCCCGAATTGATGTACTACTTGCCACCAGCACCTTATTCCCATGCTTTAGTAATATCGAAATCCACACAAGAATGGTGTCCGACCATGCGCCCGTCTCGGCTGACCTCTCTATCTTGGGAGGCCCTGACCCCCCTCCTAGGTTCTGGAAACTTAACGACACCTTACTATTAGATCAGGGGCGAAGCAGAAGAAGCATTGATTAACTATTTCAAGGAAAATCAGAACCCCGAAACCCCAATTGGTCTGCTATGGGAGGCCATGAAACCAGTCATAAGGGGAGTTTTAATTAGTGCAGCCTCCGAGCAATTCCGAGTCTCCAAAATCCTCACACAAACACTAGAGTCCAAACTATCCTCCCTAGAAAATGATCTCAAGACTAAATATTCTAGAAAGGTGGACAGGGAGCTAAAAAAGGCAAAAAGGGCCCTAGAAATGCACTGAGCCGATAGCACAGCGAAGGCTCTGGCATATACGAAACAATTTTACTATCACAAAAGTAATAAGGCGAACCTGTTGCTGGCCTATACACTGCGGAAAACCCACATCAGAAACAATATAGCTAGCCTTAAAGGCCCAGATGGAATAAGCAAATTTGCTATCCCAGACATAATTGAAACCCTATTGGACCATCATAAAACGGTCATGCAAGGGCCACCCACATCTCAGGAAGACAGAGCCCAACAGCAGCGCTATCTGGAATCCTTTCACACCCCCACAATCTCCTCCCCATTAGACTCCCTAAAAGCCCCAATATCCTCAGAGGAAATTCTAGAAGCCATCACATCACTTAAAAACACCGTCCCAGGCCCGGACGGGCTCACGCCTAAGTTTTACAAATCGTTTGCTCACATCCTGACCCCACAATTAGCAGTACTATTCAACTCATTTCTATCTACTAAGCAGGTAACACACTCCATGGCCGAATCAACTACCATCCTTCTGCAGAAGCCGGGAAAAGACCCTGAGCAAGCAGCTTCATATAGACCAATTGCCCTAATGAACACCGATGGAAAAATCTACTCCAAGGTTCTAGCAGCTAGATTAGCCAGGTTTCTCCCCATGCTAATTCACAAAGATCAAACAGGCTTCATTACGGGCAGAGGGACTCATGATAACATCAGGCGCACACTCAACATAATCGAGTCCGCGAACAGAATGAAAATTCCGCTCCTAGTAATTTCTCTCGACGCACATAAGGCGTTTGATCTAGTGAACTGGGACTTCATTCGGAACACTCTCTCACACATGGCCCTCGGTCGCAACTTTACAACTTGGCTAATGGCATGCTACGCACATCCATCAACGCAACTCCAAGTCAATGGAAGGAAATCGACAAGCATCTCTATATCCAGAGGGACCCGCCAGGGGTGTCCGCTGTCTCCCTTGGTGTTTGCCTTATCGATGGAGCCACTCCGCCTCAATCCCAATATTAAAGGGGTCACGGTGGGCGGGACTGAACACAAAGAGGCGCTCTACGACGACGATGTACTTCTCACAGTCACAGATCCAGCCAGCTCGATGCAACCCCTGCTCGAAGAATTAGAAGCATTTGGCGCATGTTCCGGGTTCAGGGTGAACTATGATAAATCCTCCGTCCTCCCGATCAACCTCCCAAGGCGCCAGGCAAATACTCTTTGTCCCGATCTGCCAATCCCGTGGGCTCACACCTCATTGGAGTACCTGGGCGTTCACATCCCCAAATCCAGCCTGTTAATCTACAAACACAACTTCCCTCAATTATTTAAAACGCTACGCTCAGACCTGAAACAATGGGACAAACAGGAGATCTCGTGGCTAGGCCCGGTTGCCGCGGTAAAAATGAACCTGCTCCCCAGAGTGCTTTATCACTGCCACGCGCTCCAAACTCATATCCCTGAAACGGATCTTGCAGCCCTGCAGCGCGATATTATGAAATTCATCTGGGGAAGCAAAAGACCCCGCATCGCCAGGAAAATCATGACCCGCAGCCGACAACTCGGAGGTCTTGGGGCCCCGGACATCACTAGATATCGGCGCGCAGCTCAACTCGGGCACGCCTTCGCTTGGACCTGCTCAGGGGATCGCCCAGCCTGGCTGCAACTTGAAGAAGCGTGGTGCACGTCCCCCTTATCAGACCCGCCCCACATTCAGCCCCGGAACACCCCGCCCGCAATATCTACGCTGCCAGCAACCTGCAATACAGTGGACAATTGGAAAGCTGCAAACAGAAAGTGGGGAATCAAAAGCTTGTTGGGTCCACTAACCCCGATCTGGGGCAATCCTGGCTTCTCCCCCGGCCTTTGCCGCCGAAGCTTCGCCAATTGGTCAGAGGGCGGCCTCCACAGAATCTCAGACTTTTTAAATGAAGGCCAGCCGCTCTGCTTTGAGGACTGTAAAGCGAAGTTCAACATCACCGAGGAGGAACGATTCCGGTACACTCAATCAGGCACTGGATCTCACAGCGCTCTGTTAGAGAACGAGGCTCCAGGGAGTTAACACCCCTCGAACTATCACTAACGGCATCCCCTCCAAGAGGCAAGATCTCTATCCTCTATAAACTCCTAGAAAAAAACAACCCTGAATCAAAGGAAAGGTACATGCTGAACTGGGAGCGCGATCTTGGGCGCCCCCTGGACATTGAAGCCTGGGACAAATTTTGGACAAGACTTCACCAGAGCACCCAGTGCGTTACCAATAGGGAAGGAGGATATAAAATATGCTTCAGGTACTATATTACGCCGTCCCAATTGTATAAAGCGGGGGTGCGACCCTCACCGAACTGCTGGAGGGGATGTGAGCAAGAGGGGTCACTTTTCCATCTCCCATGGGACTGCCCAAAAGCGGCGCATTATTGGAAGGGGGTTCTGACACATATCCGAGCAATAACAGGCCTCAACATCCCATGGGACCATGGAATCATATTACTAGGAGATTCGGGGGAAGGGGACCTGCCAATGTCAGGAAACGCAGCCCGTCTCTGCACCCACTTACTATTGGCGGCCAAGATCGCCCTCGCCCGTCTCTGGAAGCACCACGAGAGCCCCTCTATCCCACTCTGGTGGGCTAAGTGTTGGGATATTATTGTTGCAGAAAGAGTCACTGCATCCCGCCTGGGCAACCTTAATCCTTTCCTGAACACTTGGGCCCCATTCATAGACTATGCGGATCGTTACCCTGCCCTCACACTGAAGCCGCCCAGTGTCCGCTGGTTGAACTGAATCCCGCATGCCTATAGCTCGGCCCACTTCAGAACCATCCCCCTCTTCTATTGCCTCCCTATCAGAATATCGCTATGAATGAGTTGCATACTGAATTTCACCTTTTAATATCCATTCTTCCATTGTAATGAACTGTGTCATCACAATCTTGTGCTAATTCCGTCGTCTACTGTTTAATTTGTTTTCCTCCTTTTCTGTTTGGTTCATGTTCTGATTAATATTGAATAAAATATATATTTTGAAAAAAAAAAAGAACCAATAAGCAATTCTGAGCAATCTTTAATGGCTGTAGCTGGGAATAGGTCACATTTACAGGTTGACGGTTACAATTTAGCGAGAATGACCCTTAGTTCATCCTCTGATATGTTCTTGAAGCGAAACTCTGGTACTGTTTGTGATTTATTCATAGTAAATGCAGGTTCAGGCGATTTCATAGGATCTGATTTCCTGTTTCTTTCAATGGCTTCTTTGATTTTGGTCATCTTTACAGTCATCGTTTTTTGGATACGGGTGCACCATTCCTGATTTTTTTCTGGTTCTATTCGGTGTACGGCATGTGGCTTTTCCAGTTCCCTTAAAATAGTAAACCTTTCTTTGGTGTCATATTGAGCTCCCTGAATACGTACCTCATAGAGGCAGTTGTCGCACCTAAATAGATAAATGTATCCTCTTCCCTTTTAGTGTTCCTCCATGTATATAAGGCTTTCTTCTTTAAAATTCTCAGATGTTTAATATCCTCCTTAAACCATACATTTTTTATCCGAGTCATCACCTTACATTTTTTTAAAGGCGCCAGCTTATCAATGGCCTTTGTTAGTGTGTTCAGGAGGGTGTCAGTCAGAACTTCTACATTCATTATAGATGTTACCTCTTCTTGTGCTATGGGAGTTATCCACTTTCTCATAGCTTCCTGTGTCACCCTCTTCATATTTCTAGAAGCAATCCAATTAAACTTAGTGGCCTTCAGTTTTGATTGGGCCGCAATAACCACCCGGAATTTGATAAAGGTATGATCTGACCATGGGCATTCAGAAATATTCGGGGAACTAATTGCCACATTAATAGAAAAAGCCCAATCTAGTATGTGTCCCTTAACGTGTGTGGGAACTTGTATATAATGTATAAAGCCCAAAGTCTTAGTAGATCTATCAAGTACCCTGGCCATTGTGTCTTTTGGGTTGTCGTTCCGGAGATTCAAGTCTCCCATTATAATCAATTTGCTCCTCGCGGTTACCTGCGCGAGAATCAGGCTATTAAGCTGTACTATAAAATCAGGCATATTATCCGGAGGACGATATCGCAGCAAAACATTGAGAATGGTGTTAGGGTCTAACCTGATTTTAACACACAGAGTTTCACAACCCTCAATATCTTGTATGTCACATTTCCAGATTTCTAGGGAATTTCTATAGATGATGGCCACACCTCCTCCGTTCTTATGAGTCCTATTGGTACATAAGGCAGTGTATCCTTTAGGAGTGGCCAGTGCCACTGATGGCCCAGATGCATCATTTAGCCAGGTTTCTCTCAAGACACAAATGTCCAAGTTCTTTTCCAGTATATAATCTGCTGTTTCTACTGAATGTTTCACCATAGATCGGGTATTTAATAGTAGAACACGAAATGTCTTGCATGTTTCTTTTTTATTCTCAACAGTCCTATTAGGGGTGCTGCGTCCATTAGACACCATGTTTGTATGTGTAACAGAGTCGTTTCTGCATAAGGAAGGACACTCAGATTATCCTCGTAATCCAGCATCGCCATAATAGTGTTACATGGCACTATTTATTCAGCTAATGGTCCATTAGATACCATGTTTCTATGTGTTAGCAGAGTCTTTTCTGCATGAGTAAGGACACTGAAATTATCCTCGTAATCCAGCATAGCCGTAATAATGTTAAATGGCACTACTTCGTCAGCTGAAGGTGCATTGTCTAGACACTGTACATTAGAGTCCTTAAAGTTGGGACAAGTATTACAAGCTTGCAAATCTTCCATTAAGCCCCCCACCAGTACACCTACCCCTTCCGTCAGTCCCGAAAGTGTTTTGCATTTATTAAGGACTGATCTCGCTGCTTCTATCGCAGCCATTACTTCCACAATTCCCATGTTGCAGATGCATTGAGGAGGTCAATAAACAGCGGGAACTCAGTCTCTGTCGTCCTGGCACAAACTGGCTAAGCCCATCTGCGCCGGAGCGTTTGCGCCGAGTTTGTATTAAAATGCGTGGCGGAAACTACAATACACTAGGGAATTGTAGTTCCGCATCTTATAACGTAGCGTGCGTGCAGAGAGCTTTTCTATGATTCAAACCGCACAGCTACAAAGCAGCTGAAATCAATTAAAAAGGTCTGTCTAGCAGTTCTAAAAGTATGTATCAGAAGAATAACAGTAGTTAAAAGCTTATCAAGTTAAGAGTTCCAAAACTAAAACACGGAGTAATGGCACACTAAAATCAAATATAAACAGGTCACAATGTGCAAATGAGATGAGCAGCAGTGCAACAGAATAACGACCTCAATAACAATTTAAAAAAGACACCAAACAAAAAAAATGGTACTGTTGCTTGCAAGATAGGGCCTGGATCTCACCTACCCTCCTAGCAGAGGTGATGGGCACAAGGAAAGCCGTTTTCCACAAGAGGAACTTGAGAGGTGCCTGATGCATCAGTTCGAAGGGGGCCCCCATGAGCCTTGTCAGAACCACGTTGAGTTCCCACACTTTGGAAAGATCCTTCACCGGCGGGAAAGATCAACAAACTCCTTTGAGGAACTCCATGATGAGTCAGTGAGACCACAGTGAAGATCTTTCTGGAGACCTGGTGTAGCGGGAGAAAGCCACCAGATGTACTTGATAGAAGCATGTACCAGGCCGTCCTTTGCCAAGGGGAGCAAGTATGGAAGAATTTGCGGGGCCATGACCCTCAGCTGGGTAATCTTCTGCAACCGGCACCACCCATCGAAATGTTTCCACTTGTGACCTTAGCACTTCAAAGTTGACAACGCCCTGGGCTTGGCAAGGATCTCTCTGCAGTCCGCAGGCAACTCGTATCCACCAAACTCTAGGGCTGCAGGAGCCAAGCCCTCAGGTTCAGAGATCCTGGGTCGTGATGCAGGATTGCGCCTCCTTCTCTGGTGAGAAGATCCGGAACTACCGGCAGCTTGACCGGAGGTGGCGCCAACAGACTGAGCAGGTCCGGGTACCAAATCGTCTCGGCCACGGTGGCGCAATGAGTATCATTGTGCATTGGCAATGTCTGAGTGTGTTGATGACTCATTGCAGGAGAGGCAACAGAGGAAACGCGTACAGGAACAGGCCTTCCATGGTAAGGAGAACGCATCCCCCATGCTCCTCGGTTGGTGGAATCTGCTGGCAAACTTCTGGCATTTGGAGTTTGCCGCTGTCACAAACAGATCGATCTGGGGCCTGTCCCACTTGACGAAGATGCGGTCCACCTGGTCCTGCCGAAGCTCCCACTCATGGCAGGATTGCAACTCCCTGCTGAGGGAGTCTGCAATGGTGTTCTTGACTCCCGCTAGGTTAAGAGGAATGAGGAACATCTCTTGTCTGACGGCCCAGCGACACAAATCCTGCGCTTTCTTGGAGAGCGCTGGGGATTAAGTGCCCCTCTGTTTCCTGATGTAGAACACTGTGGTGGTGTTGTCGGTGAAGATCCTCACCACCTTGCCCTTCAGAGATGGAAGGAAGGATTTGAGGACCCAGAACATTGCCCATAGCTCCAGGATGTCGATATGGAGATCCTTCTCCTCCGGCACCCACAGGCCTCTGGTATGCAGACATCTGGTGTGCGCTCCCCAGCCTTCCAGGGAAGCATCTGTGGTGACCGTCTCCTGGTATGGAGGGTTTTGAAACCCCAGGCGACGTTGGAGCGGACGCCCGACTACCATATCGAACTCCTCGTCGAGCGGGATCTTGTCCGCAAAGTTTCCGGACACCTGTATCCAGCGAGCATCCAGGAACACCTGAAGAGGTTGCATCTGTAACCTGCAGAGCCTGATGAGGTAGATGCAGGACGACATCATGCCGAGCAATGACTTGATGGTTCACACTGTGGCGGTCTTCCTCGACAGCAGCCGCTGCACCTTCCCTTGAATGGCCGATACCCTCTACTCCGAGGGTGATGCCAGGCAGGACACTGTATTGAGTCTGGCTCCTAGGAACAGCGCACTCTGCCATGGTGTCAAGCAGGACTTTAGATAGTTGATGGAAAATCCCAGATCCGTCAGTAGCTGGACGGTCGCCTCTGTGCGTCCGACGCCCAACTCTCGCTAGTGGCCCAGATGACCCAGTCGTTGAGGTACGAGTATACGTGTAGATGAGCCGCAGCCAGTGCCAGGCTTCATGAACACTCTGGGGGCCGACTTCAATCCAAAAGGTAGGGCCCTGAACTGGTAGCACTGGCCTTGCACTACAAAACGCAGAAACTTCGATGTGCCTTGTGAATGGGGACGTGGAAATAGGAGTCCTCCAGTTCCAACGATGTCAAGAAGTCTCCTTCCTCCAGTTGGCCGAGCATGTGCTGCAAAGGGACCATCCTGAACTTTTGGGACTTTAAGTATTTGTTGAGACATCGCAGGTCTAGGATGGATCTTCAGCCCCCTGTTTTCTGTCTGACCAGAAAATAGCTGGAATAGACTCCGCAGTGGCGGAGCCGTTGGGAACTAGTTCTATCACCCCTTTCCGCAGAATTGCTTGTACCTCTTCAAGGACCTGAGGAATGCGCTGCTCCCGACGGGTAACCAGAGGGATCCATGCACACATGCGTTGAAACTCCATGGTGTGTCCCTGGGCGAGAATGTCCAGCAGCCATCTGTCAGTGATGATCTTCTTCCACTTGCTGACGAATCACATCAGCCGGCAGCCCACTCGGGTGCACGCATGAGGGCCCGACGTCACAGCCAGTTCAGGCCTGTTTCTGAGCTGGCTTCCAGCCCTGCAGGCGACGGCGATGCTGTCCTCCACTACCGTAGGCCTGGGAACGGCCTCTGTAGGCTTCCTGGGTCATGGATCTGGAAGGCTGATGGTACAAAGAGGAGAAACCTTTGGAAGACCTGCTTGACTTTCCCTTGGAGGAGTGAAAAGAAGAGCCCTGCTGCAGGAGAGTGCCCAAGGAACGGGCCGTCTCGGTATCCGCCTTGATGGCCTGGAGGGAATGGTCGACGACCTTCCCAAACAAGTTCTCTCCGTCGAAGGGCATGTCCAACATCTTCGCCTGAACTTCCTGCTGGAAATTCATGGCCTTCATCCAGCCTTGCAGACAAAGGCAGACACTGTTCCCCATCTGCCGGAACCCTGTGTCGTTGACATCCAACGATCAGACGCAACTTTTCCCTCCTGGAAAAGAGCGATTGCCTCCATCCTCTTATCGTCTAGGAGGAACTCCAGAATATGGTCCAGCTTGTACCAGAGCTCCCTGTCGTACCTGGCTAGGATCGCCAGTGCGTTGGCCACCTTGATTCTGGAAGATCACAGGAACAGTGCCCAGTGGCATCCTCTTCTGGATCTCTGACATGCAGGTGTGAAGGGTCGACAGAATGTCCTGAGACACATCCCTCGGTTGAGCTGGCGTGATCGGAAAACTGGGCCCTGCCCTGTCATTTACGTCGTCGCTGTCATCTCCGTCATCCACCGCTTCCACGTCCTCCTGGATCGTGTGCAAGGATTCCTGGTCTTTGTCGTCTGTGGATGAGACCCCCATGGCTTGTGCCACAGCCTGGTAGGGCTGTTTTGGGCCTCCTCGCCACCCCCTTTTTTCCCCCTGTGGGGCTTGAACCGGGGCCTGAGCCGGTTTTCCCCCTTTTGGCGTGCCAGCAGACTTTGCCAAAGTCACTGTGGCAGTGTCCCGCCTAGGGGGCAAGGATTCTTTCTGTGCTGCAGGGGCTACCTTCGCAGGGTCAGCTCCCTTAGTCGTTGTTAGAGCAACTGCCACCAACTCTATCGTCGACAAAGTCTTAGCCTGCGCCGATTGGGCCTGCTTGGGCAGTTTGGCCTTCTTCTTCTCCCCCGTCCAAGGACTCTCTGATTTCTCCTGCAGTTTAGCCGGGGTAGATGATTTCCTTTTTGAGGAGGAGCTCGATTGCTGGCTGGCAATGAAGGCAGAGGGTGACGTCAATTGCGCCCTATCCACCTTGGGACCCGCTTCCGCGGCAACCCCGGTTGACTCGGACTTGCGGTTCTTGGCATTGTCTTGGGCCCCCATAGATGAGGCACCCTCAAAGGACTTAGAAGACCACTCCTCGGACCGGCCGGTCTGGATGAGGCATGACCCTGCTCGGGTCACGGGGCAGAGGCCTTAGCGTGAAGCCACGCCAACAGCCTACTGTGCTTGTCCTTTGTCGTCTTCTTTGAGAACCCCAGGCTTATCTCGCACTCCACCTCCTTATGGTCCGGGTGCAGGCAGTAGAGGCATTGTAGGTGCTTGTCTTCCACAAACACGTTCCATAGCCCGCATTTGGGGCAGAGCTTGAAGAGGGACATTCCCTCCTTCTCCATGGTTGGAGGTCGTGAAGTAGGCCTGATGGCCTTCTGGAAACCTTGACGATCTTCGCCCTTGAGCGGCCATGAAATTCACTGACAATGGATCCCCGTTGTCAGGAGATGGAGAAAAGAGCACACAGGCTCTTTTGGAACAAAAATAGAACCTTTTTCTGGTAAAAAAACATAGAAGTAGCTCACAGAGCAAACTCGAAGACTCCAAACACTGAAGCGTGCAGTAAAAGTCTGAAGAGGAGGGGCTTAGGAAGAGGGCTGTCATTGGATGGGGGCAGTATGACCCAGAGGAGTGATTGGTTCAAAGAAGAAATACAGTTTGTAAGGGAAAATGCGGGCGAAATATATAATATAGATTCAGTTCAAATGTACCGGGTTAACCAAGGGTTAAATAGAATGTAGATCCAGAAGAAAACAACAAGCTGATACCTTGATTAATTTCATGGAATGTCTCCATTTCCTCAGGCAGAGATTAAATGAAGCATTTCAAAAGCATAACAGCATTACAGCTTACATAGCCCGTCCTACATATATATATATATATATATATATGTATATATAATACATTACTCACCGTAATCGTATTTCTGATGCTTGTATCTGCTTAGATTCACATGCTGTGCATGGGCCGACATCTAGTGGAAGCTGCGGAGTATTACAGTTTGTTTTTCAAAACTTAAAAATGGGCTTCGACACAGGGCGTGCCAGTAATACTATCCCTAGTGTGACGCCCACTGTACCCATGATCCCTCACGCGTCTAGGACCTTCAGATTGTATATTTTTGGCATGAGGTAGCATGAGGAGTAGCGTGAGTACAGATTATCCAAGTAGATAGATAGAAAGATAAGACTACAAGCATCCATGCACCTTCTCTCAGAGGGGAGGAAGGGCGGGTTGCATGTGAATCTAAGCAGATACAAGCATCAGAAATACGATTACGGTGAGTAATGTATCCCTTCTGAGGCTTGTGAATCTGCTTAGATCACATGCTGTGCATAGATTAGCGAGCAGTGTTAGAAGAAGGAGGTGGGATGTGAGAAGGGTCATGAGCAAATAAATGTCTTAGAACCGCTTGTCCCACTTGAGTATCTGTCTTGGAATGGGTGTCAATGCAGTAGTGCTGAGTAAAAGTGTGAATAGAGCTCCACGTAGCTGCTTTGCAAATGGTGTCAAGGGGTACATTTGCAATAAAAGCCAGAGTGGCCCCAATGCCTCTTGTAGTTTGGGCTCTTGCCGTGAAAGGCAGAGTTTTTTCAGAAAGGGAGTAACACAGCTGGATACAGTTTATAATCCACTTAGAGATGGCACCTTTAGAGACGCGATCTCCCTCTTTGCCTGTAGCTACGGAGACAAACAGTCGGTCTGTTTTCCTCAGCGGTCTGGTTTTGTTTACATAGTATAGGACCGCCCTATGCACATCTAGGGTGTGTAGTTTCACCTCAGCCGAGCTTTGTGGGTCTTGGAAGAAAGCCAGAAGTTCGGTGGACTGGTTCACGTGGAATTTGGAAATTAACTTAGGTGAGAACCTAGGCTGTGTTTGTAAAACCAGTTTATCTTTATGGACAGTAAAGAAAGGGTCCTGCACTGACAGAGCCTGAATTTCACTGACCCTTCTTATAGACGTAATGGCTACCAAGAAGGCAGTTTCATATGTCAGGTGTTTGAGACTGCTCTTATGTATGGGCTCGAAGGGAGGGCCCATGAGTTTAGCAAGCACCACATTAAGGTCCCACCCTGGTGGTGGGTTAGAAATTGGAGGGTGAAGTCTCTTTACTCCTTCCATGAAGGCTTTAACCACTGGTACATTTCACCACAATACTTTGTTATGCGAGGTGGTGTACGCTGACAGAGCTTGCAGGTGTACCTTCAGTGAATTAAATACCAACCCTGCGTCCAGCAGGTGGAGCATGTAGGTGACTATAGTGGAAGGAGTGCAATCAACTGGGTTGATTTGCTTATTCTGGCACCAGTTAACAAATCTCTTCCATTTGTCAAAGTAGCAATAGCTCGTGTTTGGCTTCCTAGATTCTTTTAGGATGTCCATACATCTCTGAGGTAAATTGAGATGTCCAAATTCTATGACCTCAGGAGCCATGCTGCCAGGTTCATTGAGTTGGGTTGAGGATGTACAGTCTGACCTTGGTGCTGGGACAGTAGGTTGTACCAGCACGGGAGCTTGATGGGTTCGTACACCGCTAGTCTGGGTAAGTGTGGGAACCACGGTTTCCTCGCCCACATGGGAGCAACTAGGACGAGCGCCATCGATTCCCTGTGCATCTTGTTGACCACCTTCCTGATGAGGGGGGTTGGTGGAAAAGCGTACGCAAACATCCCTGACCAGTTTATCCACAGGGCGTTCCCCTGGGAGTCTGGTTGTGGGAACCTGGATGCGAATCCTCGGCACTGTCTGTTTTCGCTTGTGGCAAATAGGTCTATTTCTTCTCTCAGTGGGGAAACCCCACTGAGAGAAGAGATCTTCTACGATTTCTCTGTGTAGACACCATTCGTGTTCTTGTGGCAGGGGATCCCTGCTCAAAGCGTCCGCCAGAGAATTGAGATCCCCTGGAACATGTTGAGATGACAGGTAGATGTTCCGTCTGAGTGCCCATATCCAAATTTTCTGGGCAAGCTTGGACAGATTTGGCGAACGAGTCCCTCCTTGCTTGTTCAGGTAAAACATTGTTGTTGTGCTATCTGTCAGGATCTGCACTGACAGGTTTAACAGGTAGGGCTCGAACGCTTGAAGAGCTCTGAATACTGCCAGAAGTTCTAGCAGACTGATAGGATTCTTGGCCACTGAGTGAGACCAGAGACCCTGAGCTGTGTGGTGGAGAAGGTGTGCTCCCCACCCTGACAGGGATGCGTCTGTTGTGACTACAGCCTGTATCTCCGGTTCGTAAAAGGGTTTCCCCTTTGACAGGTTTTCTCTTGTCCACCAGTGAAGACTTTGTACAAGTGTTGGCGAAACGACCACTAGATCGTCCCACTGACCACTTGCCTGAGACCACTGTTTCGCCAACCATTCTTGCATGGGACGTATGCGCAGGCATGTGTGGGGGACCAGGTAAATACATGACGCCATCATGCGCAGCAAACGCATCGCTTTGCGCACCGTTATCTGGCGACCGGCCTGATATAGCGGAATTTGCGGCATTAGATTCCGAATTCTTTCCTCTGATAGAAAGGCCATCCCTTCTTGTGTGTTTAGGACAGCTCCTAGGAACTGTTTGGAGGTGCTTGGCACCAGACTTGAGTTTTTCTCGTTTATGGAGAAACCCAATTCGAAGAGGAGATCGATAGTTCTTTGAATATTTGATCTGCAAATTACTGGGGTCTCCCCCGTGATGAGCCAGTCGTTCAGGTAAGGGTACACTGGGATTGCCTCCCTGCGAAGGTGTGCCGCTGCCACCGCCAGTACCTTGGTGAATACCCTTAGAGCCGAGGCTATACCGAAGGGCAGTACCTTGAATTGGTAGTGCTGACTGTCCACCTTGAAGCGCAAGAATCTTCTGTGCGCTGGGACCATGGAAATATGAAAATAGGCATCTTTCATGTCCAATGTTGCCTTGTAATCCCCCTTTTTTAGGAGGGGGATTACCTCTTGGAGAGTAGTCATGCAAAACTTTTGGGGCTTGACATACTTGTTTGCAGGCCGTAAATCCAATACTGGGTGCATTGTCAAATCTTTTTTTGGCACAAGGAAGTAAGTTGAATAAATACCCTTGTTTACCTGGTGTCCCGGGACGAGTTCTATCGCGTCCTTTGCTAGAAGATTGGCGATCTCTTCGAGGACGATCTTTTGGTGGTCTAATGAATTTACTTGTTGTCGTGGAGGGTGGTTTCGGGGACGCTCTAAGAGTTCTATGCAGTATCCTGCGGACACTGTGGACAGCACCCATCTGTCTGATGTGATCCCTTCCCAAGCTTGGGTGAAGTTGGTAATACGTCCCCCTAATGGGGATGCATGAGAAGGGACCCTGAACGGAACGTCACTTTTTTTGCGTGAGGCGTGCCGCCGCCTCTATTGGGGCTGCCTCTACCCTTACCACGTCCCCTCTTGTTACCCCTGCCATAACCTTGGGTAGACTGCTGGTTGTTGTTATTCCATGGTGTACCCTGCCCCTGGGACTAGTTGGAGCCTCTTTGTGAGTTTTGGCCGCCTGGGTGACGAAATTTGCCATTCCCTCTTTGATTGGGGGGTTTGTTAGTTAACTGGCCCAGGGATTTGAGAGTCTCGTATTCATCTTTTGCATTTTTTAAGGCGTCCTCTACCTCCTTACCAAACAGTAGATCGTGATCCACCGGTTTGTCTATTAAAGATGCTTGTGTCTCGGGTTTAAACCCAGACTGCCTTAGCCAAGCATGTCTTTTGATAACAGTGCTCTCTGCTATCAGTCTGCCGGCGTTATCCGCGGCATCAAAGGTTGCCTTAAGGATGCAACCGGACACAGCTCTTCCCTCCGACGCAACCTGCGCCAACTTGCTTTTTAAAGGTTCCACGGCAGAGTCAATGAGCGCCACAACTTCTTCCCACTGATGGCAGTTGTAACTCGCCAGTAGGGTGGTGGAGTTGGCAATCATTGCCTGGTAGGCGGAAGTGGAGGCTACCTTCCTTCCCAAACCATAGATCTTCTTGCTCTCCTTGTCGGGGGGAGCTTCAGACGATAAGGGTGTCCCGCCCTCTTTCGGGTATTAGTCACTACCAGGGAGTCCGGCTTCAGTTGCCCCCTTATGTAGAGTGGATTTGATTGGGCTGCCCTGAACAGTTTTTCGATCCTGGGGTTTACTGCCCTGGTGAGATTGGGATTGAGAAGGGAAGGGTCTATTCTCCTTTGTATTGACTTGAGAATAGGGATGGCTTGGGCAACAGGTCTCTTCTCTCCCACTAGTTCCTCGGCAAAGTCCCTCTCCTCCTGTGCTCCCTGCATATTTATGCGGAAGTGTTCAGCCGCTCTAGATAAAACCTAATTTAAGAGAGGTTGGTTGTCGACAGGAGAGTCGGTAACCGCAGGTTCCTTGTCTACTGGGGAGTCTACTCTGTAGATTTCTGTGTCACCTTCGTCCTCCTCTTGGCCCTCGTCATCCCCAAAGTAATCCATTCCAGTATGGACGTCCAACGTGGCCAATTCTGGAACCTCGTTAAATGATGGATCCTCATCATATTGAGAGTATGGCTGAACGTGGTAAAGGTCAGAAGACCTACTTTGCGTTGGCGCCTCAACTCAAGGTTTTTTACCAGGGGGTTGCGGGTCCTTAGACGCTGAGGGGGTTGCCCCGTCAGAGGTATAGGCGAGGAAGTGTTGTGGATTTTTGGCATAGAGTCTGCTAGGGATGACATTCTAGACATAACTCTTCTAATTCTTTAGAGCTGGGGATTACCCTCTCCTGGGAGTGTTTCCCTGCTATATGGCCTTGTGCAGGGGTCTTGGATATTTTTTCTGTACATTGTGACTTGTCCTTATGTGTCTGTGGTGCAGATGAAGGCTGAGAATGTTTTTTCTGCTGTTTTCCCCCCTCCCCGTGACTGGAAGAGTGCTTCCCCGGTGTTTTCACCTTTTCGGAGCTCTTCGACATCTGGCGTCGAGATTCGGGGGTAGTGTCCCTTTCCTTAGTGAGTGGAGGCCGGGGCACGGGAGCAGCCGTTACGCGGTCTGCTGACGCCGACTCCTGGAGTGTGGCCTGGGGATGGTGGTCGTCTTCGTCTCCTGACGATCGAACCTCCGTTACTTTAGGGAGCGAGGCACTCTTGGCAACAGTGGATGGTTGCCTGGTGTCATGCGGCAATCTTGATCGAGAATGCCCAGAGGACACCGATTCGGTGGACCGTTCTCTGCGTGCCTCTCTTCGAGAACTCGACGAGCGCGCCGAGTCTCGGTTGGACTTCGAGTGCTTAGTGGATGTGTTGTGGGTAGCGCTTGTGTCGCCGGGGGTGTTCCCCATAGCTGCCCTGCCGGACAACCATCCAAGGTCGGGGACTTGCACTTGGCTACCTCTCCTCACGTTGCCCTCGCCGTCCGATAGGGTGGCGTCGCTGCCATCACCGAAGGCGCCCTCCGCTTCCATGGCCTCTCGTTGCCTGGTGTGGTGGGCCCAACGTTTGATCGAACGGTCCTTTAGAGTCTTCGGTTTAAACCGACTACCCGCTCTGCAATTCGCCTCGGGGTGGTCCCTTGGCAAGCAGAGGTTACAGGTAGCGTGTCTGTCAACCCAAGGGTACTTTCGGTTGCACTTAGGGCAAAATTGGAAAGGGGTACCCTCCATACGCCCCCTGTGGCAGCGGGCTAGTGTGTGTAGGAATATATAAGAAAATGTATATATATATATATATATATATATATATATATATATATATGTAAAAAAAAGGGACTGGAAACCAATCCGGGTTACATCGGCACTCCGGCTATGATGAAAGCGAAAGGCTGGATGTCTCCAATAAATCCACACACAGGCTTGTGTACCGTGCAGTCAAAGTGTCCTTTATTATTTAAAATACATGGACAAAGGAGGCAGCAACGGTCTTGGATGCAAGATATATAGAGTGTTGAGTATGTACCACCCCCACTCTCCATACTTGTAGGGGCTGAGACCAGAGGCCTTCCAAGGCCCGGGCCAAGGCCAGAGGCCTTCATAGGCCCAAGTCCGTCGTGCAGCTCTCGACGGTTGTTTTCTTCTCCGGGCCGGCGTCGAGTGTCGAACTTCGGTGACTCGACGTTGGGATGTAGAAAATGGGGAAATATTATGATTTTTTGCAAAATTATGGCTAAGGCCAGGGAACTCCGCGGGATGCTTCCGACCAGTATGGCGGAAAAAAACAATCTGAAGGTCCTAGACGCGTGAAGGATCATGGGTACAGTGGACGTCACACTAGGGATAGTATTACTGGCACGCCCTGTGTCGACGCCCATTTTCGAGTTTCGAAAAACAAACTGTAATACTCCGCAGCTTCCACTAGATGTCGGCCTATGCACAGCATGACAATCTAAGCAGATTCCACAAGCCACAGAAATATATATATATATATATATATATATATATATATATATATATATATATAGAAAGGAAGGAGGAGAGGGCGAACCGCACTCCCGCGGGCCAATAGCAAATTGCAACTCCAACAAAAATAACAAAAAAACACCATGTAATGGATACACATGTTTGTTTTAATCATTTAAAAAAGGCAAAGTTGTACAAAAAAATAAATCGCACAATGGGCAGCAACACAAGGACAGACAGAGGCAGGACGCCGTGGTGCACGACCTGCAAACAACGCGTTTCGCGAGCACTGATCACTATACTTATATAGGCTTAAAATCCTATCAAAACTATCTATTTTTCCTACAGTCTGTGTTCCTGATTTTTCCTCTTTCATACATAAAAGGTAATATCCACCCTGGCTTAAAATGCATCACAGGCTGAATCAGTAGTAGGGGCAAGTTTAAAGTGTTTTTCAAATAAAACCCAGGAAAACAATACATCACACAGTTCTTTATATCCTACTAGGTGTATCCATGCTTCGCACTGTAATTCCTACTTCAGTCCTAGTTTGAAGTGTATTTAATGAAGTAAACCAAAGCTTCTTTGTAGAGAATATTGCTAGTCTTTCCCGTGTGAACAAATTGTCTTTGTTTCCAGCTCTGGAGCAAGCCACATAAAGCGGACCATGAGAAAAGCATGAATTCCATAAATTGGTTCCAGCTACTTTGAGTTGGAGCGTTGAGATTGTGCAGCAACATTATTGGGGTCCCAATCTACAGCCGAGGCAGCAGCGACCTCAATGTAAGTGCCATACGTGTACAGCTGAAGCATGTAAGCTTTGTACTGTTGAGATGGCATACAATCATCAACTTCAGTGGGAAATAAAGTTTCTGCAATTATCATGAGAGATTTGCAACAATGTGATGGACAACGTCATTGCGGACACTATTGAAGAGACTGAACATTTCCTGTCACCCGCATTACTACAAAAGCACTGTCCTGTGTCAACTGCATGACTTCCAAACTGAGTGCCGCTAGAATGCTGATAGTGTGGAAAGTTTAGGAACAATGAACTGCTGAAGTTTTCATGAACTGCTGAACTTTAGGAACAATTAACGTAGAACTACTGCAGAACTACAGCGTGACGAGCCATAAGCAGGGGTAAGCATTGCAGTCCGCTGAAAAAAAAAAGGAATTCCGAAAAAGGTATATTTTATACTTGTTACATTGGGCCTCATTACAACTGCGCCAGTCCGGAAACACCGGTGCCAGTAAGCCTATCAGCACCAATGTTTCCGAACCGGTACAGTATAACTCTGCTGACGGGTGCCATCCTGCCCGCCGGTCAGACCTGGCGGGCGGAACGGCACCCGCCCGCAGAGTTACACGGAAAAACCAGCACCGTTGTTAATGGTGCCAGTGCTTCCGTGGTCCCCATTCCCATGGAGTCCTATTGGACTCCATGGGAATGGGGACTTATAAAATTACTGGGGCCTGACTTCCCGGCCGCCGGGGTCAGAATACCCCAGTGTTACCGGGAAGTCAGGCACTGGTAATTCATTACGGGTCCGGCGGCAACCTGCTGGGTTTACCGGCACAGTTACTGGCAGACCCGTAATGAGACCCATTGGGCCTCATTACGAGTTTGGAGGTAGCCATGCCCTTAATAAGAGCATGGCTACCCCCAAACTTGGGTCCGGCTCCGGATCCTGCGAAAGGGGAATTACTGGCTCATTCCGACCTTTGCGGGCTCGGTAATTTCCCTTCCGCGGGACCCGGAGCCGGTACGTCCCCATTCCCATTTGAGCCCGCATAGGGCTCAATGGGAATGGGGAGGATGGTAGCAGCGGTACCGTTCATAATGGTACCATTGCTGCCATCATGTTTTGCTTGCGGGTGCCATTCTGCACGCCTGGTCTGACCAGGCGTGCAGAGCGACCCCTGTGAGCAAAACTCGTAATGTGGCGGCATGGTAACAACGGCGCCGGTAGCACTACTGGCGCCATTGTTGCCTTACCACCACAGACTTAATGAGGCCCATTGTCTACACCATGGAACCTACCCACATGCCACGTTTCAGGTTTGTAGCATGTTGGGAAGCTTACTGACACCCTTGTTTCCGGACCACCACACTTGTAATGTAATGAGGCCCACTGTATGTTAATACTGGTGAAATAAAAAAATATTCTTGGTGTTTGGGAAGAAGATTGTTTGAGTTCTTAATATTACAAGTGGGAGAGAAAGAACATTTGTTGAACAATTCTGAAGTGTTGGAACGTTTGTTGTCAAGTTGGAGTTTCAGAGAACTGTGTTGGAACTTTGCTATAAAACAGGATTTCTTTATTTCTTTTGGAACTGTGGAACAGAATCCTGCTTGAATCTGGGGAAGGGAAATTCCCCCAGATTATAAGGAGAGACTGCTATCATATTGTGTACTTAACTGTTATATTTAGTTGTCTTTGAAATGCCAGGCATTACCTTGTTGAGTTACTTTATGTATAAGTGTGAGTTACAGAGACTTTTTAGAGTGTTTCCTTTAGTTTATTTTAGGCAGGGAAATCCTTGTCAGGGTACGGATAGTGAAGCGGGTATCTAACCTTTTCAGTTACAAAAATGTAATCTTTTGAAAAACCTTCACAAATTTGTCCACCTTACATTTCTGACCCCTCAAAGATAGCTCTGGCTAACATTAGGCAGTTGTCAGGATTTAGGAATTGTCTACTGTGGTTGATGAGTTTAGTTGTGGAAGATGCTAAGGTGTTAACATGTTTGGACATGTTCAGCTTTGCATCCAGGATGACCACCTAGGGTTTGTACATGCTTGAAGACAGGAACGGGTATGCTATTGATGGTGAAGGTTGAGAAAGCTGTGTCAAGGTTGTTGAGGCTATGGGCGGGGCCTACGATGTGTAGTTCCATTTTGTCATGGTTGAGGCAGAGGTAGTGGTTAGCCATCCATTTCTGAATTAAGCTGTAGATCTGGGTGATGGCGGAGGAGTCTTGGGAACGGTATCCTAGTTGGGTAGAGTAATCTGGGTGTCATCAGCGAAGTTGCTGTATGGGATGCCGAGGTGATCTTTGTAGTTGAATAGGGGTTTGGTGTACATGTAGTACAGGGTCGGGGAGATGCAGGAGCCTCTCAGTACGCCATACGAGACCGGTGTAGGGTCGGCAGCAGCTTCATGGGAGGATACCTCTGGATGTGCATTTGCTCAGGAAGGATTGCACCCAAGAGGTAGCCAGCGGGGAGAAGTGGAAGTTTGAAATCAGATTTTGGCACAGGATGTCATGATCAAAAAGGTCGAAGATCGCTGAGAGGTCAAGGAGGAGCAGGATAGCGATATTACCTGAGTCACAGATGCAGTCTAGTTGTATCTTGAGGTCGAGCAGGGCAGTTTCAGTGCTATGTTTGGGTCTAAAGGCTGATTGCCGGGAACCTAGTAGGTTGTGCTGCTCAAGAAAGGATTGCATTTGGATGTAGACTGTGTAGTCCAGTATTTTGAGAAGGAAGGGGACAGTTGTGATAGGTCAGTAGTTGGTGGGGAGGCTGGGGTAGAGGGAGGGTTTCTTGAACAATGAGTCTACCCACGCTTCTTTAATACATGAGGGGAGGGTGCCTGAAGTGAAGGCGACATTGATAAGTCAATGATGGTAGGGACCAGGATTTCAGAGCAAAGTTTGATGATCTGGGGAAGTATTTCCTTTGCAGTTGGAAGGTTTAAGGAGTTGAATGGTTTTGGTAACCTCAGCGATGGTGACAGGGGAGAAGTTGAAGGTGGTGGTGTTTGACGAATAGAGGGGTATGGTCAAGGGTGTAGGCATGAGTGTAGGAATGAGTTTCGGTAGAACCACATTTTTAGTGGCGAGCTGGGTATTTTTGCAGCGACTTTGACCTTCAGCTTGTGGATTTTCTCAGAGAGGGCGGCCTGAATGGACATGCACCAGTCTTTGTTTTTGGGGAAGGAGGAAGTGGGTGGGGCAGGGTTTTATAACTCTGAGTATAGTGAAAAGCTCTTTGGCATCAGAGCTGGCATTGAGGATCCTGATGTTAAAAGAATTTACTTTGGAAGAGATGATAGCATGTTTATATTCTTTGGCAGTGGGTGAGAAGCCGTTCTTGTTAGCTGGGTGCATAGTTTTCTCCAGCGATGCTCTAGAGCGCGTTTGTGTTTGTGGTGTGCGAGAAGATCTTCTGAGACCCAGTTATTGGGTCGTCAAATTTATTTCGGGATCTTGGATTTAATGGGAGCGTGAAGGTTTAGTTGTAGTGGGGCTAGTAGAGGTAAGTAGGCAAGATAGGGTGCGGCCAGTATTTCATTTGTGAGCTTGCGTGTACTGCGGATGAGGATTAGGGTAGCATTGGTGAGGGGATAGTAGCTCTCTGTGAATGTATTTATTTATTTTATTTTATTTATGTACATTTTTAAAGCGCTCACAAAGCCCGTGGACATGGAGGCGCTGTTACGGGAATTGTTTATTACTTGCGTAATTTTTTTTTTCTTAGTTGTGTATTTATAACACGCTTAAATACCCAGAGGTTTCTAAGCGCGAACCCAGGGATCGAACATGTGTTGCTTCGTGTCATCTTGCTTCCAAGGCGAACACTTTGCCGCTGAGCTATCCTCCCGGGACATGATGGAGAATTCAATCTGAGAGTGGTCGGACCAAGGTAGAGGATTAATTGTTGTGATGGTCAGGTTGGTGTTAAGTGCAGTAATCCAATCTAGTATGAAGCCCTGTGTGTGGGTTGGTGAGGAGACTAATTGGGTACGGTTCACTTCTGAGAGAGTTGTGGCGAAAGCAGTGGCCCTTTTGTCTAATGGGATCAGTGAAGCCTAGATTGAAATCTCCAAATGAGATGAGTTTGGTGTTGGGTTTAATGAAAGAAGTGAGATGTTTGTTTCTGGGGGTTTTTGGCAGTTGGGTTGGCAATAAAGGAGTATCAGGTATTTATCCATGCAACATTTCATAGCCTGCAACTGAAAAAACACCTTCAGTAAGACTCCAATAAGAATCAGAGCCAAACTTGAATCCATAACAATCCACACCCTCTGCATAACCAAAGACTGGAAAAAGGCCCACGTGTGCAAAAATCCAACCACTGCGAATCAGAACAAAGAAATCCTTCCCTCAAGTTAATAGAACGCTTCAACGATGAGACAGAGCCCCCAACCACAATCTCAGCAAACAGCCTCACCCAAGACAGAACCCCAAGAAATGAAAACCCAAAAACACCACCCCGGCTGCGACACAAAAAAGGATAGGCAACAACATACAAGGAAAAAAGACACACAGGGCCTCATTACGACCCTGGCGGTACGGGGTAAACGGTGCCGTAAAAGGTGCTGGCGCCGTTTACCCCGTACCGCCTCATTACGAGGTCCCCTCGCGGGTCCCAGGAAGCAACACCTGGTCGAACCAGGCGTGCTTACCGGGTCCCGTGAGGGGAAGAGGGAGCAAACAACGGGCCAACTCGTAATGGCCCGTTGTTTGCTCCCTCTCCCATTCCCATTCAGCCCTGTGGGGGCTGAAATGGGAATGGGGAAGGACCGGGTCCGGGTCCTTGGAGGGAGGAATTACCGGGCCTTCTGAACTCAGAATGGCCCGGTAATTCCTCATTCTGAGGACCCGGACCCAGACGCGATTTCGGCGGCAGCCATGCCGCCAATAGCGTCATGGCTACTGCCGAGGTCGTAATGAGGCCCACACTTTACTACTGCTTACTCAACGTAAGATCCATGGCAAAACACTAAACAAATGTATGACCTTCTAAGTGAGGGTGTTACTGACACACTTTTCTTCTCAGAAACATGGGTATCAGATAACTGTAGAACAATCGCCCACTAAGCCATACCAGACAATTTCAAATTAATACATGCCAACAGAGACAACCGAAGAGGAGGCGGAATCGCAATTGCGCACAAAAACCACATCAGCACCACACCGCTCCCCTCAAAAGACATAGAAGACTGCAAATTCCTCCTCATCAAAATCAAGCTAAACTACCAAGCCAACGTGCTGTTCCTTCTGATCTACAGACCACCATCCCACAACCCGGACTTTGCATCAAAGCTCACTGGCTCCATCACAAACCTTTCCATCTACCATGATAACTTAATCGTCCTCAGGGATTTCAATATCTGAATCGAAAGAGAAAACGAAACCACAGCAAAGTCACTCAGCGCCCTTCAGAAAACCTTCCACTTTAAGCAAATAGTAAAGGGATCCACCCACAATGCTGGACACACCTTGGACGCAATCTTCTGCAGAGGCAGACTCTCTACCACTTTCTCACCAGTAACAATGATATGGAGTGATCACCACCTGATCCCATTCACCGTCAATCTCCCAGCCTGCATACTGCCCGAAAACACAATACTGCACGCTACTAACAAAAGAAACTGGAAGAATCATCTTGTCCTATAATCCTTAAGAGAAGTGCTGGAATCAACTAAACCAAACATCTCTGAGCTAAACAGAATTACCCCTGACTCAGCGGCAAAAAAACCTGATGCCTGTCTCACAGATGCTCTAGACCAATTAGCACCAGCAAAACCTTTCAATGCCACTGCAAAACAAATGGCAGAAGGGTGGTTCAGAGAAGTACTGCAGGAACCCAGGAAAACAAACTGAAAACTGGAAGAACTATGGAGAAACCATTACAATCAATCTGACAAAATAAAATACCTACAACTCTGAATATACAAATCTGCAGCCCTTAAATTAAAAAACGAAATACTACGTAACAAGAATCCAATCAGCGACAAAATCATCAAAGATATCAAAAACCCTACATCCTGCAACAAAGGCGTCATACCATCCCAATCACTATGTGACAACATCACTAACCACCTTAGAACAAAAATAGAAATAATACAACAGATCATTGAAGCAAGCCACGCAACAACAAAAACGCAAGTACAAATATGGAACCACCAACAACCAGCGAGCCACCAACTGCAACAACTCTCAACCAATTTGAACACATATATAAAGAAGTCTTCACCCCACTAATAAATGACAACAACCTCGCCGGATCTCCCCGCGATCCATGCCCCCAGGCATATGCAATGAAATCCTCAGCCACAGCACCCCAGCATCTTACTTCCAACTACTGATTAACCTATCCCTAAGCACAGGAATAGTACCTAAATCTTTCAAAGCAGCGCACATCATGCCACTCCAACAAAAACAAAACAGGAAGAGTGAAGATTCCATCAACTACAGACCTATAGGGAATGTACCCTACCAGGCAAAGATACTGGAGAACCACATATACAAAAATCATACTCAACCATGTAGAAGAAACTAATCGAATACACGACCACTCGCAAGTTGGCTTCAGATGCATGAGATAAACGGAATCAGCACTTCTATCCATAAGTGGGACAACCTAAAAATAAATGCATACAACGGTACAGAATCTTCCCTCATACTACTGGACATATCAGCCGCGTTCAACACAATCAGACATACAGCACTAATCGAGAGACTGCAGGAATTTGGCGTAAAAGACTCTGCTTTGCAATGGCTAAAATCTTTCCTCACTAACCGAACTGAAAGAACTGAACTGCTGCCATTTACTTCTAATACCAAAAACATCTATTGTGGCTTGCCACAAGGCTCTAGCCTCTCCCCACTAACATCTATATTGTCCTGTTTAATTAAAATCATTTGAAACCACGGACTGACCGACTACAACGGTTATATGCAATTTCATCACTGGGAAAAAACATAGAGGGGTACTCGATATTTTTTTAGACCCAATAAACACCCTTGCCAACACATTTTAGGCTGGTGCAATTATATAACAAACTCAAGTCCTAGAATATTTGGGGCAAGTGTTAAATAGTGGGTTAAAAAAATAAATTTTATTTCAGTGATGAATTCACTGGGTACCCCAACAACTGCACAGATAATACCCAACTCCTCATCAATATAGTCTTAACCTAAGACCCAAACAACACCCTCAATAAATGCCTCAATGATATAAACAGCTGGGTGACAACCAACAACCTCAAGCTAAACCTGACTAAAACAGAAATAATGATCTCACCCCCAGAGGATAACGCAACAGACACACAACTGAACTGGCCACCTAGCATGAGAACCCAACCAGAAGCATTTGCTGTGATACAAATCTGTGAATACTCATGGAGAACGGACTCTCACTAGAACCAGAACGCTATAGTAAAAAAATGCTTCTACCTCCTGTGATTAATTAGAGGTATCCTCTCCTACCACTCCTTCCTACACTGAGCCCTCACAATCATCTCCCTTATGTGTATCCTTGCTGCAGTGTTTTGGATGTGTTAGAGTTTCTCAGTGAGCATTCTGGCATTCCAAGACAGAGGTTGATTCTTGATAATACTGAGACTAAACAGAAGAGACCACATCACACCAGATCTGAAAAGCCTACACTGGCTCCCAGTAAAAAATACATGTACTTCAAAGTCCTATGCATAGCCCACAAATCACTACACAAAAAAGGAGCTCAATTTCTCCAAGCCAAGATCAACCACTACCAACCAGGAAGAAAACTAAGATGAAGCAAGCAATGACATCCAAATAGAAACAAAACATTACAAAAAAAAGGAAATTTGGGGAAACCACATCCTCACGTCTAATTACAAATCCATGGAACACAAGGAGATAAGAATGACAGAAGACCACTTCACCTTCAGATAACAACTGAACACTGGGCTATTCCACTCACAGTGATTAACATAAAACGGGCTATGATCACAACGCAGTGCGGCTCGACATGGCTGTGGGTCTCTTTCTCTAGCCTTACCGTATGTTGCCTGTGCATGTTGCTGTTGAGAAGAGACGCGCAGGGTGAGGGCAGAGGAAAGAACTGTCTGGCGTAGACATTCCCCCGGAGTTCGAACATCTTCCTGGAGCCCCAGAGACCGGGGTGAGTTCTTTGCAACAGCCAAAGGTGAGCGTGATTGCGAGGCAAGCATGAGAGGGGGAAAGCCTGAGGACAGAGGCCGAGCCTGGGTAGCAAAGTGGTGAGTGCAGACCTCCCCCCGCGCCCACCCTCCATTTCTCTCTGCTTCAAATTTTGCCCACAGCTTTCCCCTTGTGGGAGTATTCAAATGGGCCTTGGCTCGCAGATTTGGGGTTAGTGGAGGACAAGTGATAGACGCAGTCTGCAGTCCGCAGTTTGTGGGCTGATCAGAGCGAAGGCAGCGTGATATCTCAGGTGGGTTCGGCCACTTGCTTGCACGTAGAATGGCCCTGCCACTGCTTTAGACTGTGCTGTGTGTTGAGTGTGGTAAAGGGAACCCCTCTCTACTTAAAAACAGATCCGGGTTTGCTATAACTGAATTACAGTACCACCCAGTTCACTCAAGTTTGAACCAGCTAAACATACGATCTATGAAGGGGAAAAACAAAAGATACCCGCTTAGAAGTGAGGGAACCGTACTGGCGACTAAGGGGGCAGGATTTATCCCGTGACCCATGGACAACACGGCGGAGGAACAGGTCCCAGTCCAGGGTCTGATTACCACTTTCTATCCGCAAAGACAAACCAAAACGTACTCCTGAGTACTGCTGCAGGACCCCGGTTCTGGTGATCATGCTGTGGCGAGGGTTACACCAACAGAAGAAATCATCTGTGAACTGTCAGGCCCTATATATTAAATGTTACACAATGAAGGGAGTGCTCAATTACCTCTCTCTTAGTCTACCTAATAAGGTGGTCAGATAGAAACTCAACAAAAGGATAGAATTCTTTACCCATGTATCATATGTATTGACAAAAATTTGTCGTGCCAGAGAAGTATGTATAAAAACACATTTTAATCAACAATTAAGTTCAATACATCATGTGGTATATGCTTTCCACAAGGAATTAATGCCAGTGGTGGGTAGGGTTAGTAAGTGACAATCATATTTTCAAAATACAAGTACGATATTAATGCCAGAATTTTTGACAAAGGAGCAAACTATCTAAATACAGATGACAGTTTAAACAGATGTTATTTGTAGAAAGACAACGTTATTTAGAGTGTCAGTGGGATGTCTACATATGTTTCGGCTAAACAGAGTCTCGTGAACACCTTCCCTGATGTTCCGCTGTTGTTATTAAGAGCCCTCTTCAGGACAAAATGTTGTTTTAATGGGATGACGATACATTCATAGGCTCCAGTGCCCGTTTGTCAAATTTCAATGGGAGACTACAAAACAAAAAATAAATTCATAAAATTATAATGGATTGTCTAAAGTAATGTTTTAAAAACAGAGACATGTTAAAAAGAACTTTCTTAGGCAACGTTCATATGTCTTAGGACTGTTTTAGTTCCTGTATACAAAGAGTTTCACTGACCTTTTGGTCTTATTGTTGGTTAGACTAAAGTCTATCAATTTTCTTCAGGCGGTTTATTCCTGATTACTTGTTTTTAGATTGGAGTAAATAATCTACTCGGTTGCTTTTGGATCTGTTTCCCTTTTATAGAAAAAGGCTTTTCTTCTTGCTGAAATTTTTTTAATGCATGGGACCTATGGGATGAAAGCAGGCATTCGTACAATAGGTTTACAACCTTATAGTTTAGTAACCTGCTTTTATATCAACGATTCTGGTATTAGCCTACCTCTTCCCAGTTGTTTCATGCACGTTTTAGTGTGCCGTTTTCTTGACAGAGCCGTTCTCTTGCCCTTCGTTCAGCAGCTTTAATGCTGTGTCGACATCCACCTACGGATGCAATCAGACACATAAACTTTTAATTTTTCTATTTCCCATGCATGCTAGGTCAATAGTTAGTTAGCGTGCATGTTTTGCTATTTTTGCTAGTCCTGCCTTTCAACAACAAATGTCTGCATAATATGAATCGTTTCCCTCTTTCAGGTTTTTCTTCTAAATGTGAAGGTTGCACATACATCGATTTCGTTTGTTTACCTGTTTTTCCTTATTTTTCTGATTCAAGTGGACGGGCGTAGTTATGAATCCTCTGCGCATCGCCTTCCAAATCCGAGTAAATCGAAGGTGCCGCGAACTGACCGCAGTTATGTTTTAAAGCGATCATGTGATCACGAACTTGCGTGATGTCGTATTCGTAGAGGCGCTGTTTCCTGAGGCCTGCTTCCTTAGATCTGTTGATTTCCAACTCAATCCCAATACCACCATCTTGGAGTGGTGTTGGTGAACTTCTGTGTCTGTCTTTATTATACAAGACCAAAAAACTAATATCAAAGAAAAACTTCCAACTAGACAATCTTGGTCCATCCGAAAGACAAGCATTAAAAGACCTGCAAACCAACCCCTTGTTCGATATCAAACCTGCGGACAAAGGTGGGGGCATAGTCCTATGGAACAAAGAAGCGTATAATGAGGAAGCAAAATCTCAATTGTCTAATCAAAAATTCTACAAACAACTGCTGGGCGACCCAACATCAAGATTAAAGGAAGAAATATCGAGTCTGATGACACATGCCCAGGAACAAAGGTGGATAGATCACGACGAAAAAATGCTCCTGATTAACTCCAACCCCACCATTCCAGCATTCTATCTGTTGCCAAAGGTACATAAGAACAGTGAAAAACCACCAGGAAGACCGATTGTGTCTGAAATAGATTCCATTCTTGAACCCATGTCCATATATGTAGATTGGTTTCTAAGACCGTGGGTGTTGAAAATGAAATCCTACATCAAAGACACTACTAGCATGATCAATACTCTGGAAAATATACAAATTGAAAACGGTGATATCTTGGTCACGCTTGATGTAGTAGCCCTGTATACTAGTATTCCGCAAGCAGAATGTCTTCAAATTCTAGAACAATATCTCAACCTACGGAATATAAACAACAAGACTGTGCCCACCGCTTTCATCCTGGAATGCGCAAGGCTGGCTCTCACGGAAAACTACTTCCTATATGAGGATATTTTTTTTTACAACCAAAAACATGGAACAAGTATGGGTGCAACATTTGCACCAGATATAGCCAACCTATACATGGACTACATGGAAAACAATTCTATCTACCACAGCGACAATCCTTATACCACCAACATCAAAGCCTGGCACAGATATATAGATGACTGCTTCATGGTATGGAGAGGCTCTGTGCCACTCCTAGCAGAATTCCATCAATGGCTAAACCAACGCAACTGCAACATCAGCTTTACAATGGCCCATAGTATGAAAGTGATCCCCTTTCTAGATCTAGAAATTAGAACACAAAATTACGGCACGTTAATTACCAATCTGTTCAGAAAGGAAACCGACAAAAACACCCTGCTGGAATATCAAAGCTTTCACCCAGTCAGTTTAAAAGCGAATCTACCCATCGGCCAATTCCTGAGAGTCAGGAGAAATTGCACCCGTCTGGAAGATTACGAAACACATGGGAAACAATTAAAACAACGACCCAAACAAAGAGGATATCCCAAAAAACAAATAAATGTGGCGTACAAAAGGGCAACAAATCAAAACCGAGAGATATGTCTTCACCCGGCTAAAAGTACAACAATGGAAAAAATGACCTGTGTGACAACTTTCAGTCCAATAAGTCATCATTTACGTAAATTAGTACTGAAAAACTGGCACATTTTAAAAACTGAAGATTTTTCACCAGCACCACCGAGATTTGCCTTTAAAAGACAAAACAACTTAAGAGACAACCTTGTACACACATATCCTAAAGAAAACAAAAAAATGGACACACAAAGAACATTGTGGAATCTACCAGCTGTCACCGGACACTTTAGATGTGGCAATTGTTCAGTCTGCCCCCTAACCAAAAATTTGAAAAACATTACATTAAATGGTAAACCTTGGCTTTTCAAAACATTTACAAATTGTTGTTCTCAATGGGTTGTGTATGCCATCCAGTGTCCATGCCAATTATTGTATATTGGCAAAACCAAAAGACAAATAAAAATCAGAATCGGAGAACATAGAGGGAACATCAGAAATCAAGCCCCCAACAAACCTCTGGTGGCTCACTACATGCAGTGTAAACACAAACCAAACGAAATGTTTTGGTTCATAATTCAAACAATCCAAGCATCAAAAAGAGGAGGAGACAGAGATTTGGTTCTTCGCAAATGTGAACAAAAATGGATTTTTAATTTAGACACTGTCAAACACGGCTTAAATTCAGCAGTCGAGTGGGGAATTTTCTTTTAACTAATTCACCCCTTATAACACGTGTTCTAAATAACATGCATTTGGCCGACCATCATTTGACCATCTATAACCATCATAAACAAATGGCTTCATTGTGCTTGCACACGTGGTTACACCACACTTATTTTCAGGGTGGTTTCTTAAAAAGGGTAAAATTTACTAGGGTATCATACCCGCAACGCATTTGAAAAACTAGTTACGTTATAAGCAAGTTTTCAAACGAACAAGTTGTGCTAACAAACACCGTTCCAAGATGGCGGACTTGGAAGCAATTCAGCAACTATTGGATCGCTGCATTATGCCTTGTATAATAAAGACAGACACAGAGGTTCACCAACACCACTCCAAGATGGTGATATTGGGATTGAGTTGGAAATTAACAGATCTAAGGAAGCAGGCCTCAGGAAACGCCGCCTCTACAAATACGACATCACGCAAGTTCGCGATCACATGATCGCTTTAAAACATAACCGCGGTCAGTTCGCGGCACCTTCGATTTACTCGGATTTGTAAGGCGAAGAGCAGAGGATTCATAACTACGCCCGTCCACTTGAATCAGAAAAATAAGGAAAAACAGGTAAACAAACGAAATCGATGTATGTGCAACCTTCACATTTAGAAGAAAAACCCGAAAGAGGGAAATGATGCATATTATGCGGACATTTGTTGTTGAAAGGCAGGACTAGCAAAAATAGCAAAACATGCACGCTAACTAACTATTGACCTAGCATGCATGGGAAATAGAAAAATTAAAAGTTTATGTGTCTGATTGCATCCGTAGGTGGATGTCGACACAGCATTAAAGCTGCTGAACGAGGGCAAGAGAACGGCTCTGTCAAGAAAACGACACACTAAAATGTGCATGAAACAACTGGGAAGAGGTAGGCTAATACCAGAATCGTTGATATAAAAGCAGGTTGCCAAACTACAAGGTTCTAAACATATTGTACAAATGCCTGCTTTCATCCAATAGGTCCCATGCATTAAAAAAAATTCAGCAAGAAGAAAAGCCTTTTTCTATAAAAGGGAAACAGATCCAAAAGCAACCGAGTGGATTATTTACTCCAATCTAAAAACAAGTAATCAGGAATTAACCGCCTGAAGAAAATTGATAGACTTTAGTCTAGCCAACAATAAGACCAAAAGGTCAGTGAAACTCTTTGTATACAGGAACTAAAACAGTCCTAAGACATATGAACGTTGCCTAAGAAAGTTCTTTTTAACATGTCTCTGTTTTTAAAACATTACTTTAGACAATCCATTATAATTTTATGAATTTATTTTTTGTTTTGTAGTCTCCCATTGAAATTTGCAAACGGGGACTGGAGCCTATGAATGTATCGTCATCCCATTAAAACAACATTTTGTCCTGAAGAGGGCTCTTAATAACAACAGCGGAACATCAGGGAAGGTGTTCACGAGACTCTATTTAGCCGAAACATATGTAGACATCCCACTGACACCCTAAATAACGTTGTCTTTCTACAAATAACATCTGTTTAAACTGTCATCTGTATTTAGATAGTTTGCTCCTTTGTCAAAAATTCTGGCATTAATATCGTACTTGTATATTGAAAATATGATTGTCACTTACTAACCCTAACCACCACTGGCATTAATTCTGAAGCATTGAGAATTGGGTTTCTTTAAATTGTATGTCACAAATTCTTAATTTTTCTAAAAATAGTGGTAATGCCTTGTGGAAAGCATATACCACATGATGTATTGAACTTAATTGTTCATTAAAATGTGTTTTTATACATACTTCTCTGGCACGACAAATTTTTGTCAATACATATGATACATGGGTAAAGAATTCTATCCTTTTGTTGAGTTTCTATCTGACCACCTTATTAGGTAGACTAAGAGAGAGGTAATTGAGCACTCCCTTCATTGTGTAACACATTATAAGTAGTCTCAATAGTGCTCAATCCCCCTATAACAAAGATCCTGGTACTTACCCTTTTTTTCTCCTATATATTAAGTGACACTGAAAGGAGGCTGAGTTTGCTGCAACCAATTAAAAATGAGCCTATGCAGAAAGAACTACATGCTGCATCTATCGTGATGGACAGGCTGAACCTGTCTCCAGGGTTATTTGACACGAAAGTCACTTCGATCTCGCCTGATTTGACAAACACGGAGTACGATGATGGCCTGGATGTGTCAGAGAGGACTTCACATTCCTCTCTACCTTTTGGGGGAGATAATTTACGGAGCAAAGACCCCGAGTATACCAGCTTAAGTACACTAGCAGCCTTCAATATGGTCCTACAGTCTTTCATTTGCTTGAATGACACAGTGGCATGCGAGGTAAGGGAAAACATAGCCTATTTGAGGGAGCTTCAGTCATTACTGATGGTGCAGCAAAGGACTGCGCCTTGAAACACTTGTGTATAGGCACGTTATAAATGCCATATCATATCATATCACCATACATATTAGAACAGAACATCACTCTGACAAGTACTAAGGACGTAGTGAGGACCAAATCTCTCTGCAGTCCATCTTTACCCACGATTGTATTGGATGCTGCTGCAATTGAGCTGACTGAGAAGGTGACCAATGGCCAAGATTTGCTCGGTATAACACAAACAATAAGGATGCCATTAGGTGTAAGAAATCCAAAAACTTAAAAGGTCCATCAAGGCAAAATAATAAAGAATCTCGAAAATATCTCCCAAAAATTTAGAATGCACAAAGGCACAATATGTCATCTGGAATAATAGGGGAAATTGAGGGGCCGTGTTCTAATGCAAGTGCTAAGAGACCACACTCCAAGACGCAGTGTGTGAAAACTGTATCACGGTCCCAAATGTACTTAAGGGACAATGCTGGGAAGTCAAATCACTTGGATAAGGACCATCGACAACTGGGTTTGAAGGTAGTCATGAATGTCTCGGGGAGGAGTGTGCCCGAACGGGAGCCTGTGGAACGGGGACAACAGAGGGATCGCAATACTTGGTCCAATCCCATTTCAAAGAAAGAATTAAAGAGGGCGGTGCTAGAGAGCCCGAACAAGATGGCTGCAGGCTGACAGAGCTCCTGCCAGCGATGGTGCAGAGAAACAAACTAAATGCTTCCGAAATGAGATAAATGCCTATGTAAGGAGGCACATGCAGCCCGCAATGGTCAGGATCAAGAAGATATAACGCATGCCAAAAACGGCACGGAGGAACCAAAAAACCATCAGGCGGCCCAAATCAATGAAGCCCACCAAATCTTCAGGCACCTGGAGGCGGGTGCAGATATCCCTGCATAAAGACACCGGCACCAGATCACTTGCCCATAGTGAGGGGTGGGGAACCAAAACCCGAATCCAGAAACATTACGAGACGGAGATGACCGGTGGCCACCCCGTTGCAGCGGCAGACAGAATCTATAGCCAGAGTAAGAGCTAAGAAGAGTGGATCACCAGCACTCCAACTGACATTGGCTTTGAGGATGGAATGCCGGAACCAAGGGACTAACACTGAGGACGCAGTCCGTGCCAGCCAGGCAATGCAGGACAAGGAGAGACACGGTGCCACACGACCAGGAGCCCAGCAGAGCACGTGAGGAGAGCGCCCACGCACATGGCCCCCACTGGGAAGCCCAGCCACCGTGGGTGGGACATATCCTTCACCCCAGAGAAGCTGGAACTAAAGCAGGGTCCAACCGGTTAGCCGCAGGAGTCCCAAACAGATGGTGACCCCTGGAGAAAGACCATACTGGCCCACAAAGGACCCGGCACACAAAAGATGGCAAAAAGCGCCCAGTGGCACCTCACACCCATTAAGGAGCTACACCCCCAGAGACAGCACAGAAGAGTCCCCTCCTCCTCCCCTGGAAGGTCTAGGGATCATCGCTGGGCAAGGCATGACCAGGAAGAAGGCCTCAAGGACAGTAGGCTCCATCAAGACACATAACCCACAAGAATTCTGCACATTCCCGGGCGCAAGCGCGCCCTACAACCGAGGGCAGCTCGCAAACAGAGCACAGCCATCCCAGAACAGAGGGGCCATCCTTGTTAACCACAGGAGACCCAAACACACAGTGACCCCAGGAGAAAGACCATACCGGCCCACAAGGTATCTGATACAACTCAGCACAACTAACGAGATACCTACGCACCAAGGCAAAGATCAAGCCGTGAGGTCACCCACCGGGAAGAGCGCATCAAGACCTGCACAGAAAGGACGGTTGGAGGGGCATGCAACAGAGCGATCAAGCCCCAGCTCTGGATGCCCCCCCCCCCGTGAGCTGCACAACACCACTTGCCAACAAGATCCAATGGGAATAAAATAGAGGTGGACATTCAATCGCAGCTCCAGACCATACTGGCAGAAATAAGGATAATAGACCAGCGGACCCAGGAGATGAATTCAACAGTGCTGGACATCAAATGGGACCTACAAGATGTCCAGACCTGCCTGGCCGCCCAAGCGGAGAGAGTAACGGACAATGAGAAGTGAATCAGCACAATTGGAGACAATCAGACAACTATGGTGACAGACTTGGACGGGGGTCCTCCGTGAAGTGCAAAGATTGGGGGAAAAGATTGATGATCAGGAGAACCGATCCCAACAAAACATTCTGAGGGTGGTCAGCCTTCCTGAGAACACAGAGGGAACGGACCTAGAGGCGTATGTATACGACTTTCTCTGGGACGCTCTGCATATAGACAACGCGCAAGACCTCACCATTGAAAGGATACACTGGGCACCAATTCCGAAACCATCACCAAACAAGCGCCCGAGGATCATAGCCATGCGCCTCCTCAATTTTCAGCACAAGATGATCATCCTAAAAGCCTACAGAGCCACGGACCCAATCCGAGTCAGAGAGGCAGAAATAAGGATTTACAATGACTACTCAATGGAAGTCTCCAGACGACGCAAGAGCTTCAACACGACTTTCGAAGCATTTAAATCCTCAGACCACAGACACTACCTAAAATTCCCAGCAACATGGTCTATCCAGCTTGACAAACAGTGGCATTCATTTGACGACCCGGAAATGGCATGGCACTTTCTCCAGCATCGCAACATGGTCACCTCTGACTTTGTAAAGATGCCAAGGGAGGCCCAGTGACCGGATCACCACCCATCACCAGCCCAGAGAGGCAACAAACGAATGGGAAATGGCACAAAGTAAACAGAAGGCCACGAGGATGGGATTGGATCGCAGTAAATAGCAAAGTAAAACCCAGTGGCCACACAGCACTACCAATTTGCAAGGTATATTCCCCTGTGAATCTAACTGCGAGAACCGCATGTCAAACCCTTGATCCAATCACCTATCTAAAGAAACACACCTCCATACAACCAACGCTGAAGAGAAGACCGGACTAAATAGCAGCGACAGGAGCATATGGCTATGAAAAGTGCCCCAAGATGGGTACAATGTGTGAGGAAGGGTTTCAACCCACGGGCCGGCACCCACAACCCCCACATATGGGCAGAATGGCTGAGTATTGGGCTTAGGCCATTTGGCAGGCCAACCCAATGTTTATGTTCTGGTTTTTGTTCAAGGTTTAGGTTAGGCTCATGTTCGAGTCTGTGTTTGAAAAATGCTGCGGGGATTAGACAAAGGTTGTGCTCAACCTCTACTGACCCAACCACAGATTCACTACAGCGTGCCCCGATCAGGCACTGCACCACACCAGCCCAAACTAGCATTTAATGACTCAAATCACCTTAGTGACACTTAACATCCAAGGGCTGGAACACCCCATCAAACGAAGGAGAATGCCTAACAACATGCAAGACCTACAGGGGGATATAGTATTCCTCTGGGAAACCCACCTGGGGAAAGCAGAGTCAGAGAAACTGAAGCAGGGGTGGGTAGGTACAGCAATGCACTCGCCACATCACGGAAAGCGGGGTGTATCCATCCTCATTAACAAGCGGGTCCCTTTCCAGATTAAACACACCTGCTCACATAAGGAGGGGAGATGTGTACTTGTCCAGGGCCAAATCCACGATCACCCTATTACACTGCTAAACGTGTATGCCCCCAAGACGGACAACCCATCTTTCTTCACATGTACATTCACGAATGCGCCCAATATATGGGGAATATCCCAATAACAGGGGGAGATCTCAACATAGCCCTCAAACCGAATCTCGACTGACAGGGCACAACCATGGGGAACCCCCCTACATTAAAGAAACGGGCAGCCCTCCAAACATTGATGACAGACCTCTAATAGATATCTGGAGAAGCACTCATGGGCAGAGTCAAGGCTTCACGTTCTAATCGCACCGGCACGATAGCTGTTCCAGGCTGGACTACTGGCTAGCCCCAGCTAAAACACTCCACCTATTCACTGACTGCACGATCTTGCCGACCACCCTCTCGGACCATGCCCCGGTCATACTGCCCCACCTGACACAGTATGCAGGCCCCCCACATGGTGCCTAAATTTGCGCATCCTCCAATACCCCGATCTCATAGAGCAGCTAGCGGACAGCATTGACTGGTTCTGGGAACTTAACCTGGTGCCGAGTTACACAGCAAATGCGTGTGGGACGCATTTAAAGCCTTCTTGTGGGGACAATGCATCTTGTACTGGGCATACAAGCGAAAAACCAGGGGGCAGGCTGCAGCCTGGCTCGCAGAAGAACTTCAAACCATAGAGAAGCACCATAAAGTATCCTGAAAGAAACAACTAGGGCCTGAGCTAAACAAACTGAGGTCAAAGATCAGACAAATAACCGCAGATAGGGCCCAGAAATCGTATACCAGCTGGTCACAAGCATATTATTTAGAGAGTGACCGGCCGTTGTGGATGAAGGCACTAGCGCTAAAGCAGAGACAAGCTGCGCAAACCATCGCCTCTATCAGGGATGCAGCAGGCAGCCCAGTGGTCGGTGATGATCGTATCAATGCCCGATTCGCAGCATTCTATCGAGACCTATATACAGCATCAGACTATGCACAGTTCAGGACATAGAATAATTTTGAACTCCACCATAATACCAACGATCCCAGCTGACCAATGGGCTGCGTTAGACGCCCCTATCACGGCGACAGAGATCGCAAGTGCAATAGCTGCACTCTACTCCGGAAAGGCATCTGGCCCAGATGGGATCTCCCTAGATCCCTATAAAATAATAATAATATTTTTTTTCTTTTTTCTTTTATTGTTTGGTTTATATAAACCTTTCACAATTTACAACATTTTCATACAAAATTTCAAAATATTTGCTTACGAAAATTTTCATATTTACAACCACTAAAATTTTCACATAAATTCACATGCTTCTAATCTCTAAAACTTTAACAAATCACACTATACAGACAGACCTTCACTTAAAATAGAATAAAAGCATTCATACTTGATTCCATGCTTTTGTGGCATCCATTATTTACAGATCATACAGTTCCTCATTTAGATACTACTTTTTTACAAACTATTGAGTACTAATTAAGATCCAACTAAGTAGTTGCCCCATCCTATAGTTCATTCTATTGAACATATGATATTTAAAAATGACAACACTTTCAAATTCAATGCTATTGAGCTACCATGTAGCATATCATGGCATAATTTCTCTCTGTTAACGTGCAAAGTATCCCTTACAAATCTGGAGAAGTATTCAATTCTTGATACATTTAGATTGGTACATTCCAACAACAGATGTAACAGCGATTCTTTCATCTTTGTGTCTTTGCAAAATCTGCATCCAGTAGAGCCCATAGCATTTAAACCTCTTATTACTAGTATTTCGTTACAGTTCATAACATTAAAACGAAAGCACATTATCCTGTTTCTGAACGACTTGGAGGGGTATAATAATAATAATAATAATAATAATAATAATAATAATAATAATAATAATAATATTGCATTTATATAGCGCTGCGAACCCTCAGGTATCTGAGAGCTGCTTATTATTACCCACGGTGTGTGGTGCTCATTTATCGACCTCGGAAGGATGAAAGGCAGAGTTTGGCCCTGCAGGGATTCAAACCTGCATTAGCAGGCTCTGCACGGATGTCAAAGCGAATGCTCTACTCGCTGTGCCACTTGACCGGCTAAAGGCCAAAGTATGGGAGACGAGCCAGTGCCCAGACTCGAGGAGGTATTCAACGAGGCAGTGACACAAGGTCGACTCCCGCAATCAATGCTCGCAGCAAATATCACAGTCTTCCACAAGGGCGGGAGTGACTGCGAACTATGCAGCTCTTACAGGCCATATCTTTCTGATAAACGCAGATGCCAAAATACTGGTGAAGTGCCTGGCATGGGGTATTGAAAATAGTTTCCCATTCATAATAGATAAAGACCAAACGGGCTTCATCCGCGACAGACACTCAAGTGACAATATATCCCAAGGCGATTGCATATGATCGCCAGAAATAGAGACCCAGGGGTTATTATACTGGCAGTGGATGCAGAAAAGGCGTTCAACAAGGTACAATGGGAATGCATCTTTCGGGTCCTGCACCAATTCGGCTTCCCACAGACCTTGTCCAGCTGATCAAATTGTTGTACACAGGCCTGACCGCCTCTAGTCACCAACGGCATAACCTCCCCAGCATTTGATCTACAGTTGGGCCCACGCCAACTTGCTCTATGCCCTATTCATAGGGCCAATAGCGATTAAACTCTGCGCAGAAGCAGGTTGGACACCAAACACCAAGGCGGGGAGGAGCACTGCGTCTCCCTTTATGCAGATGACATGCTGCTCTTCATAAGCAACAGCCCCACGTACCTTCCGCATATTCAGACAATACTGCAGGAGGTTGGCCCAATGGCAGGATATAAAATGAATTAGAGCAAATCCATGGTCATGCCCTTACGACACGGCATCCCCTGTGATCCCGGGGCAAGGGGGGTATGCCCATTCTTACTCCAAACGCATCATATCAAATAATTAGGTATAAATATAATCGCCTTGCTAGATGACCTCTGGGACCTACATTACCTACAGACCATAAAGAACATTGGCCTAGATCTAGGGAAATGGGAGGCACTAGCCCTCTCCCTGACAAGGAGGATTAACGCACTGAAAATGTACTAATTTCCCAAACTAACGTATATAGCCATGATGATACCAATCAGCCCGATACCCAAAATGTTTAAGGACCTGGACAAAGCTATAGCTAAATTCATTTGAGAGGGAAAGAAGGCACAAATCCACCTCTCAGTGCTACAGGCGGGCAAGTCAAATGGCGGACTAGTGGTACTGTCACTGCAAGCCTACCATCAAGTGGCCCAGATCTGCTGAATGAAATGCTGGCTAGGCACATCAAATGACTCCAGCTGGAGGGCCATGGAGGTGGTCCTGCTGAACCCGCTCTCCCCAATCGTAATTATAGCCATACCCCCAGATAAACTCCCGGCAAACATCAAACAACACCTTATTATAGGGCCAACGATAAACCAATGGCACAAACTCTGTGCTGCACAGGGGGTACCAATCCAGAAAGCACCAATATGGTCTAGTCTATGGGCGATATTATCGTACAGGCTATCACAGAAAGCACACCGCAAACAAGATAAGGACTGGGCGAACATCTGGCTGATTGACTTTAGCGAGGAGGGACACTACTGCAATTCCAAGCGGCACACATGATCTTGGGACTCGACCAGGGGGACTGGCTCCTAGACCATACTATACAGGCCATGCGAGAAAGAGATGGAACAGCATCTACGTACTTTCCTGCACCTTGGTACCTTCAACCTGATGGCAATCCCCAACAACCTAAGCAGAACCCAGACACTAGCAAAGGCGTGGACCGAAGACCTAGGTGTCCAAATTGGCATTCCAGACATCCTCGAATATTTTGCTGCCCTATCGCTAGTCTCCTTATATCTCAAGAACAGAGAAATCCAATACAAAATCCTGCAGCGACTATATTACACCCTGGCCAAGTTATCCAAGATGGGGATAGCCCCCACAGCAGGATGCTGGAGAGGCAGCAACACCCTGCGTACAATGGTTCACAATGTGGAACTTCCCTGCCATCACCCCCTACTGGCACAGAGTGCATAAGCAAATCACAGACATTGATGGGGCGGATGTCGCCTTCACACCCGAGGTAATGCTACTAGGGGCAGGCACAGATGAATGGCGCGCAGACAAACTAGTCCCCACACTCCTTAGTCTCATTCTTTTCACAGCACGCAAACTACTGGTCATCCACTGGAAGGCCAAACCACCAAACTGTTACGCTCACCTGGCTCCCACAGGGGTGTCGAGCGGAACTGGACAGCCACGGTCTCCACCAATGTGATGCGTAGTGCAGAGATGACTGACTGGACTGCCCCACCTAGCTTCATCTGCTTGACCCGTAGAAGTAGTCTCCTAAAGACGGGGTAAGGGAATTAGCCACCCGTGGATTTAAGTATTAACACCTCACTGCGTCCCCACTTATCACTTCTGACATTCCCTTTCACAAAGCTCACCTTATAGTTTTGTATGATGAGCTCTCCATCCTGCGAATAATGCAGGGGCGCGTTGATGGCCAGTTACTTCACTGGCTTGAGGATATTGGAAGAGATCTGGACAAATCTTGGCTCCAAACCTCTGGGCGAAAGGCCGTAAGTATATAGTTCTAATGAGTTCAAAATGTCCGATTAATCATTCTTGTCCAATTCCTTGTTTCTTTCGCAGCTTAGACCCAAAAGATGATCGTCTTGTGGCAGCTGAAAGCGTTCAGGTAAGAGTCTGTGTTTTGTAACACTGTCTGGTAAATGATGCCAAGGTTTAACTTGCTGCTTTCTCTTTTCTTGCAGGTGCAGCGTAGGAAGATATGGCGTGCTGGTGGATAATACCTCCTGCGGTAAAATAAGGTAAGCATATGGTGGCAAGAGATTGTCCTTGTTTGTTCCCTTGGCTCACCTTGTTGTTTTCTTGTCCCCCTTAGGTGCTGGAATGTGGCAACCAGGTGATGGAGACATCACCGGATCGTAGAGATGCTGCGAGGAACAGTGAGTATGGCGCGGTGCTGCTGCTGGTGATGCGACGCGTTTAAAATGAAGTCTGTTTCTGGTTCGCAGATGCGCTGAATCCGAAATCAGGTAAGACATCCAGTAAAGTTCTTGTTCTAACCTTTCTTCTTCTTTACCTTCTTTCTAGGCGCTCTGGAATCGAGGCGGGCGTGGCAGGATGCTGGATGCTGACTGCAGACACGGTGAGCGTTATGCTGCTGGATGCAGAATAACGCGAAGCATGTGCTGCTCTTCGGGCGTGGTTTAAATAGCCTTCAAAGTAGTCCCAGGTAAGTATTCCTCCACAGCCACACCCGAGTAACAAAATAGTCCCTAAGATAAAATAGTCCCTTCAAGCCTCACATGGGCTTGGATGCTTGGATCCCTTGCAGCATGGTCTGCAGCAGGTAAGTTTCAACATATGAGCCTGGCGCCTATGGCGCCAGGACTGATGTCCCATATGAGCCTGGCGCCATAGGCGCCAGGACTCTACCCAGATAGCCCCTAACAGGGGTTGCTGGGTTTGCTCCAGGTAACATGATGCCTGCTTCCGGGTTTGATGGACTTGGTCTGGATGCCCGGGGTTAGGCATCATGACACAAACTCAGCTGCCGAGCGGGCCACACTTCTCTCAACAATATGCCAATCAGAAAGAGCGGCAATAAAGAGACAGTCGAAGCTTAATCAGACCAGAGGGAACAGATTTTGGGAAATAGTTGACCATATATTTAGGTCGATGCAGGAGATGGGGGGGGGACTCTCCTTCGAGAACACCACACAGCCACCCCAGGAGGCAAGCAGAAACCGCCAATAGAGACATTCAAGCACAACCTTTAGGTTTTCTTAGTGATACCTTCATTAGAGGAGCACATTTAGTTAAGGGGTGAGGGTTGGAAGAAAAACCAAGAGTTGGGAGGGAGGGGGTGGGAATGTTGGGAATGTTGAATTAAGACTTTGGCATGCAACGAAACCGACAGCATCAAATGTACTACTAAGCAAGAAAGCTGTGTACACAAATCTTAATCACCTGTATTGTGTTTAAAAATCAATTTAAAAAAATGAGAGTTAAAGAATCCAGGAAATCGACCTATCCAGACACACCCCCAAGAACAAATGTGGAAGGGGTGCCATTTACACATTTTGGTCAGCACCAGGGCTCTAATGAAAGGTTGAAAGATTTGGGACAAAATCTCAATAGAGACTAAAGGTTATTACTGAATACAATAATCTTTGAGTCGGTTTTTGACGAGGAGATGAACACTCCCCTAAGTAGGGCGAGGATTTTGAATTTGCTCTCATCCGTGCCTACTCTAAATTCAATTACTTCTTGGGATCTGAAATTCGTCCATCTTTTTGCTAAAGCTTGCCTAGGAAAATGTATTGTGTATTTTACCTCACAGGTAGTAGCTAACCTGGTGGGTCAACATCAGGAGGATATCCTCTTAAAAGGTTACAAGAGCAATTACATGGAGGTAATAGTCAAAGAGGATGTTTATCCACGGAAGAACCTGACAATACCATGTCACTATGACAATGACTATCGCAGACTCTTCCCTCGGGCACAACCATCATCAGGATGGGAATGGCTACCCAGTTCTCTTCCAGGAATCCCAGCTTTTAGGACAGGATTCTAAGAAACTGATCCTAAACTAGAATTTGTGTGGCTTTAACTCGTTCATGGAAAAGAAGCAGTGCGCACCACTAAGTAAATCAGCCTACTGCTTCAAGAAACCTGGCTGTCTACTTGTCCAGTGTTAGATGGGTTTCTGTTAGATCATAAACCAGCAAAGAAGAATGCAAGGGGATGCCTGTGGGGGGATCTGTTAGCAGCCATAGCTTGCACTAAATTCGGAAATTATCAAAAACTGGAAATGCAAGTCTGAAGCTGCTTTAGTGACTAAGATAATAGATGTTAGTATTGAGAAGCTGTTCATATTCTACTCATAAACATTTATTGTAATCCAACTCGATGTCACTTAGCCAGGACATTGGAAGCTTTGGAAAATATTTTATTAGACTGCCAGCGTTTGTTACTGTGCAGCCCATTATTGTGGGTGGGGATTTTAATTGAGAATGTAATATCTCTGAAAACGATCTTGTCCCATATGAAGAAGGTAATTGTGCTGTCTTGGTTCAGAAAAATGATATGTCGAAGAGGGCCTCCCTGGATAAAATATGGTCTGCTTTTTTTGTAAAATGGAACTTTTTACAGTCTAATTTGTTATTTTGTGGCCACTTGAGGACTGTACCCACTTGGCAAAATATGGTGGGAGCATCTACAATTGACTACATTTTCTAGAAGAATGTCGACTTAAGAAACTTCAATGCCTTTGACTTAATACCCACAACAATGGGTGATCATGCAATGTTAAGCTTAGAGGGAAATCTGGGCTGTGTGACGACAGTAGCAAAGGAGGGCACAATCAATCTCACAATGATGGGAGAAAATAAGAGGTTAAGCCAAATTGGAAATCATCACAAAGCGAATATCAGACTGAGGGGTTGTGGGACACCTTGTCTAATGATGATAAGTCTATATGCACTGAGCCAGATAATTTCCCATCACTACTTGATCTTAACTACATACAGCTGCTACCTATTAGCTCTCCCCACATGGTTAAAAGGTAGAACACAGACACACTTGGGGAAAGGCGATGCGCGAGAAGGAGCAGTTCTTCCAGGGCGACAGTGAACCAGGCTGAGCAGAGCGACATGCCGAGGGACGAAACCGAGGTACGGAGAAACCTTGGATACTCCGGTGAGAGATTGTTACCTACGAAGGACCTTGAAGGTTTCACAAGGAAACCCAGCCAGAGAGAAGAGCAAGAGACAAACCTCTTTTGTGTTTCAAGGATACCAGCCACCCTCCTGGGTGAATGGCAGAGTTGGGGAGGTGCAGTGGCAGTAGTATCAGCCTTGACTTCAGGATCAAAGCTGCCAAAGACAAAAAATAATTAACACATCCGGTGAGTTGATGAAAGCAATGAAAGTCTGGTCTGTGTTAAATGAAACTTGACGGCAACAGTAGCTGACGAATGAGGTTGCGTTTGTGCCGATAAGACACGAGAGAAAGCAAAGCGTTGTAAAGAACTGTAAATGAAAGATACAAAGTAACAGACTGGTCCGGCGAAAGAAGATTGCCCAATCGAAAGTCTCTGTGAAATGTCTGATGATGTAGAAGCGGCGGGAAGAGAAAGAAACTGAGATGCAAGAACTGTTTTTAGGTTTGATCTCAAGACCTTCCTTTTCGCTTTGGCGTTCTCTCTTCCTCTCCCCTGCTGATGCACCTGACTGCTCTGCGCACTGGTCACCTGGTCACCCTCTGAACTCGGAACCAGGCACCTGCATGTCCAGTTGCCCTCGCACTGCCTCTGGGCTCCCAAGCACTTAATGGTCTATATCTGCAACCCTAAAGTCCCTTCTCTCTGCACTTATGAACCATCTGCTGGCTGCACTTGTGAGTTAACTGCACTTCCCCCTTCGCCTCCCCCTGGCACTTCTCCCCTTCCTTCTTCCCCGCACTTGCGAAATCTGAATGATACAAGGCCTAGTAAGATCGTTTCCCCCTCCATGTTTTGTTGCGCCTAGAAACACTTGTGTAAAGGTGCGTTATAAATGCCACATCATATCCCGGCAGAGAGAAACCTGGATGTGAGAGATGTCTTTGAACGGTTGTTATGTTTGATTCCAGCAGAGGGAGACCTGGATGTGAGAGATATCTTTGAAATAAGTACCATGCTCTAAACTACATTTACCAAGAGGCCTTGGCGTAGGAGAGAAAAAGTGACGTTTGACAAAAAAAGGTGGAAGTGGTCATGCTGAGGTAAGAGCAAAAGCCTTGCAGTTTCGAAAGTTTTCAACAGTGGAAGGAAAGTAAAAGGAGGCTTGAGCCCGACGGAGGGAAGCCTATGAAGGTATGATTGAAGCTTGGGGAAGGGAACTCCCACAGATTGTGATTGAAAGTTTGAGCCCGGCTGGGGGAAACCTGTACTGAATTGTGGTAACCAAAAGGAAACAAACTTTTGTTGCACTGTATTACAAGTTAAAAGGACCAGGATTGGAGTGAGAGAAAGCTGAGAGGTCCAGGGAATAAACTAGTGACTTTTTCATGGAAGGCCAAGTGGGCCCGGGCCCACGTAACAAACTGCATGCTTGTGTCCAAGGCCAGAGTGTGTCGAAAAGGTTGAAGTGTGCCACCTTACCCCACCCTACAAAACGTGGGCAAGGGAGTTTACTCAACCATACTAACATTTCTTTTGAACACCGATTTTCCTTTTTGCATTACACATTCCCTTTACACATTTATTGTATTAGAAAGAGGGCAGGCATTAGGTTTATTAGTATAGGCCATTTTATTTTGACTAAGGACTGACTAGGACTGTATTTCCTTTTTTGTTTGATGGTTGAAAATACTCCCATCTTGGTTATAGGGCAGGATAGGAGTTTCCAACCCCTTTTAAACCATCAATAAAGGTTTTGAAACTTGCTGCTCTTGTGTCAGTGTCTACTTGCGATACCATGCCTCCCTCACATTGCTAAGCTCCATAGTCCAGTGAAATCGGAATGCAATATGCTTGGGGGCTTTATTCCAGGGCACAGTAACAACTTTGATGCACAAATAAATGTAAGGAAAAGCTCACTACAGCACACTATGAAAGCTCTGACAGGCACAGTTCCAAAACTGTTGAGGGGGAAATAACAAAGGAGAAACAAATTGCGAAACAGGCATAGCGTACATGACTCAAGGGTCATAGACTACTAACATATAGTCGTAAAAATCAGACATTGTTTGGGCATATGACGAAGAAGGACTCTAGATCGATCTGGAGGATCCTGAACAGAGTTGATTGTTCGCAGCAAATGTACAGTCCTGCTGTGTACAGAGGGGGACTGGGTGGAGTACTTATCAACTAAGTTTGAGGCTGGACAGTGGTATATGACTTCCAATGAAGAGAGTGTTAACAACAACGCTGTATGGAAGTTTCTGTTTGATTAATTTGATTAACTATGATCATTGGAGCTTTAAATAACTCAAGAGCATGTTGCCCAGATGGATATCTAATCTCATATACAGGGAAAATCCAACTCTTTGGCCACAAATATTATACAACCTATTCAGCTATATTCCAGAGGATGGTACTTGTTCTAGTTCAAGGAGATCAGCAGTGATTTGCAATCTCATTGCCACCTGGCCTAGTAAGATCGTTGTCTCTGTTCCCCCTCCCTTGCCTCGTCGCACCTTGAAATACTTGTGTATAGGCGCGTTATAAATGCCATATCATATAATTGTGCCAATCTTTAAAAGAGGAGAAAGAGTGCAACCGCAAAACTATCACCCTATTGCACTTATGGATTCAGCAGCTAAGATCTTTGCAAAACTGGTACTAAAGGATTGGACCAACTGGGTGGAAGTCACTGGGATACTGAGCCCACTTCCAACAGGGTTTCAAAAAGGGGCAGGGATCACGCTAAGTGCATTCGCACTGCATGCTTGCACCTCCAATATAGGTGGGGAGTTTGGTAAATCAATCTTTGTTGCAGTAATTGACCTGGAAGCACCATTTGACAAAATTGACATGAATAATCTTTGGTGCAAATTGATGACCTGGGGGATTGATAAGGGGTTATTGCCTATGATTAAGCTCTTGCACACTGATCAGATCTTGGAGGGCTCAGTCCGCAAAACGCAGTGTTTTTCTGCTGTCTATTAATGTTGGCAGAAAAAAAAATCTGGGCTATTATTTGTATGATTGTTTAACTAAGAAGTTGCCATAGCATTTCTCATTAAATTCTACAAAAGATACTTGTACTTTGAGGAACTAACCGAGGTTAAAGCCATGGTCTCTGATGTTATTAAGAAAAGGAGGATTGAGCAGTGGGACAAGAATATGGACTTGGCCGATTTAGAAAGATTAAACCTTTTTAAGGACAATCAAATTTACTATGCTCCCAGGGATCATTTGAGAGAATATCTGACTAAGTTCCCTTCCCAAAAACTCAAGGAATATTATTTTAATTTCCGCCTTAACGCGCTTCCCACCTTGTTATAAGTTATAGGGCCTAAACTTGACATACCAAAGGAGCTACGTGGGTGCCGTGTTTGCGGGCAAGCCCTGTTGGAAACACTATCCCACTTAGTCCTGGAATGTCTGAGTCTTTTGACTGAGAGGATTAGGCTGCTGGGTTCCTGGGTACATTCGATTTCATCAGTGGTCAGGGATGCTCTTTGGGAGAGGCTCATGATGACAAATAATTACAGACTGACACTAGCACTAGAAAAGTTTCTGAGGGTAGTTCTCTCAGAGCTGGAAAAGGTTCTGCAGCAAGGAGACCAAGACTGGTGTGAAATTTGGGACAATATATGATTCATGGAGTGTGAATCATCGGGACCAATGTGGTCATATTAATAAGGACAGGGAACAGGGGGGGGGGGGGGCGAATGGACTAAATTCAACTTAATTTAATTAATTTAAGGAAATACTATGGGCCTCATTACACGGATGGCGGTAAGGGTTTACCGGTACTGGTATTTTACCGGTACCGGTAAATACTTACTGCCTTACTACGAGGTCCCTTTGCGGGTTGGGGAATTTAACGCCTGCTTTTTGCAGGCGGTAAAAACCAACCCGCAAAGGGACCAGGGAGCTAATTACGGTACCGCAATTTGCGGTACCGTAATTAGCGTCTTCCCCATTCCCCTATGGGGCAAAAATGGGAATGGGGAAGGGCAATGGTGGAAGGGGGAATTACCGCCCCGCCAACCTTGGAATAGGGCGGTAATTCCCCTTTCCACCAAGGCGGTGCCGGTATTTTACCGGCATGAACCATGGCGCTAATAGCGCCATGGTTCACCGCCATCCGTGTAATGAGGCCCTATGTGTGTATTGGAAATGTATATCTCTTTAATTATGTTTTCAAAATATTCCATTGATTAGAATTGTCTTATTTTTAACAGTAAAAAGAATTCTTGTAAACTGGAAAACACATATAAATTAAAAATATATATTTTTTAAACTGCCATTGCCAGCAATATCACCAGGGACCAGAGACCATCTAATGACAGCAAAGATGCTGGTCCCAACAATAAAACAACCACGCCTTACCAACCACTAACCATCCCTGCTCCTCGCTCCTTTCCAGCATTCCCCATACATACCTCACAGGAACTAACATGCCAGTCTAACCTCACACAAATACACAACCCACACATCCGTCATATGAACCAACTGCCGCAAACAAACAACTCTGTCACCCAGGGACGTCATTTGAGACTGCAATCCCTGGCATCTTCCCTATGAACTTTGGATTGGAGCTTGCATTTTTTTAAAATAGTTTTTTTGTTTTCAACAACGGTCCCTAGTTGAAAGCAACAAACCTTTTTTTTAAAGCGCAAGCTCCATGATGCCTGCCTGGGAGCCGGGCGTGGCACCACTGTGCCTGGACTCGAGTGTTTCAAGCTCATCGTTGCTAAGCAGTCATGAGCTTGTCTGACGTCCGTGCAAACAGCCAGATACTACCCACCAAACAGTGTAGTGTCAACAGCAGACAGGAGGATCTGCATAGTAACAGAATTAAAAGAAATGATTCACATTGTATCATTGAGTTTGTGGGTGCATGAGAACCAGAGCAGCAGCATCTTCCATTGATGCAGAGTCTCTAAGCCAGCCGAGGCCCTGTGACTGCGAGACAGAAGCAGTTTTACTGGTAAGTAGTAAAATACTACTGTATGTGGCTCTGCCCCTCCCCATCACCTACCACGGCTAGACTGGAGCCACCCCTGTATTGTATTCAGTTTGCTGTTCTCCGTCTCCCTCTATCTTGTGACAGATGGAGGCTGAGGGAAAAGGGAGAAAGCTAGGACTTGAATGAGTGTACCCCGGGCGGGCCATGGTATGGAGAAGTGAGATGGAGGGACAGCGGTAGAGGCTCTAAGCCTTGTGTGCAAGAGCAGAGCCCATGCACGGAGAGCAGAGCGGGGTACAAAAGGTGAATCAGTAGCGCTTAGTGACCTGAAATCCTGTTAGTGAATTGATAGTCTTGGTAGTTTTTTGTTTATAGAGTCCACAGTACTATAGTGGCGTGTTGCGAGCACATGGCTGTCAGGCACTCGGAAGCATTCAGACCTTAGCTCTAGGGTGGTGTGATCTGAAACATGAGGCCACTGGCTCCAGACAATCTCTCTTATCCCTGTGCTCAACACACTTTATCAGCCTCTTTCGTATCACTGAAAACCCTTGGCTAACTGATCCCCTTCAATCTGTAAGTTTGCTTGGAAAAACTGAGCTTTTTGGGGTTGGGGGTAGGGGTTAGTCCTTGATGGATAAAAACATAGTGGACCGTTAGATATTTAATTAAACATTGGTAGTAGAGCTAAGTGTAGCAATTGAAAGCAATAAACAGAACCTTAGCCGAAATACTATGAGGCATCACGTTAAAGGTTTCTAAAGAGAAGGGCTAAACTAAAGAAGCACTTCTAGTTATTTTAATCCATGCAATGTCCACAAACACTGCAAATACCTTCTGCACAGCTGTGGAATAGGAAAGCCCACCTCATAGCAAAGAAATACATAACATGCTAACATGGTAACGGCTACAGCAGTTTTGCTACTTCATGCAAGTGTTGCCTGATTTACTTCTACTGCATGTGAGGAGACAGCAATGTGAGGCGGACCTTTTGATGATTGTTCAAAACATACCATTTTATCAAAGTAAATATTATATATATATTTTTTTTTTTATTGAACTTTAATATTATATCAAAATGCCTCACGATCCCTACTCTGAGGATTTCCCTTCCTAACAAAACTAAAGGGAAACACTCTAACACAAGATGTCTGGCCCTCGCACTAAACATCAAATACAAAGGAAAACATATATGACAATTCAATCAACACCAACAATGATATTCACAGTTTCTTGATAACTTTATTGTAACCTGGGTGAACTCCCTTCCCCAGGTTTCAAGGTGAATTCAGCTTCAATGTTTATCAAAAGAAATAAGGAACTTGACATAGGTATCAAAGTCTCAATTCGGTTCTTGAAGGTTCAATGCCAAGGTAAAGTTTTGTTAACCAAAGTTACCACAACAACAACGCTCTTCTTGGTAAAATAAAGACTTTCCAATTCCTCAGAATAGCATCAATGTTATTCCCAGCCACAATGCTTTGCCACCACCTCCAGTTATCCAAGAAGACTTTATACAGTTCAAAAGAAATACCACTTCTAGAAATGTTAGCAAAATGCCAGTTTTGGTTAACAGTTATTATGTCTCTTTTCAAGATTAGGAGTCACAATAGGTATATTTGTCAAGATGTCTTCAGAGTGCTGCTGCTTGTACTTCAACAACTTCATTTCTACTAGAATTTACCATGAGGACCTTCTTCTTTGCCTCATAGCATTCCACTTCACTTGTACTACTGAAGTTCTGCATCCACTGACAACCAGATATACTACCACAGCTTCAGTATTATGTGATTCAAGACATATTTTGACAAGCTTCATTTTAAGTTACTGCAACACCTTAAAATATGTAAGGCACTCTTCCTCTGAATATCTCTTCAAAAAGGGGCAGCCTCTTTGCCTCTATTGTCGATCTGCCACAATAACCTGTGTTTGCTTCTGGGACACCCTTATCTCTTTCTCCCCCAGTCTCTAGCAACATAGGTTGTGTCAACTTCAAACAATGTTTAAAAGAAGCAAGTTTCCCGTCCCCAACTTTGCCTTCACCTTTCTGCCAACTGTTAGCCAAAATAATTACCCAGAAGCCTTGGTGCCCCTCTCTTGGCTTCAGGTAATGAATGCATGCACACTTGTATCCTAGCCAAGGTTGAATTTCTATTGGGATCACAGTGATTGCTAGGATGTTTTCTGGCTTTGAGAAAAGCTGCTTTCAATCTCAATATGGGAATACTCTTGGCTTGGACAATGCGTGCGCTTTCTCCAACTGCAGATACAATGTTTAAACAATCAACTTCTTTTATGAACAATGGTTGTTCATGTGAATAAAGAAGTCAAGTTCACTCTTCACTTGGAGAACGAAATTAGACACATGCACCTACCTCTGCTCAAGTTTTACAAGGTTTAAAGGTTCAACAATGACTTTGCACCGTTCGTTTTGCTTAATGAGAGCCACGCAACCACTTCTTCATAAAGTTCAAGGATTTAACAATGGCTTTCAGCAGCGTTTTCTTTAACACGAGTATAAGAGATATTTCTGATCACAGGCAAGTGCTACTTTCCATTGTCCCCTTTCTAGAAACTCAACGAAGAACTTCAGCTCGTTTCTGCTTCTACACAAATGAACATTAAGCTGGATATTGCCAGAAGTGCTTACGCAAGGAATCAGAACGCTAGGATTGACTCACCGTCTTCTGTGATCCTCTTTCCACGTGTTGCATAACTTCTACTGCTTCTGTGTCACTTAGGACCCACACCCTTCCTCGCTGAAGGCGTCACCAGCCTGGCCACTCGATTAAGGGGCCCCTCTCACTCCCGAGACCCACAGCTTGACAACAGCTCCTCGTCTCGGTCTCTGGCACGTTTCCTGCATGGCAACCACTGCAATCAGGCTGACAAAGGTAAAGCAGCATTCAGCATGCCTTCTGCTTTGCAGCCTCTGCACCTCTGAATTTGGGGGAACAGGACCCTCTCAGAAAAAGCACTGCTGCATCCACGTTCCAACGTCCCTCTCGTTCTCCCACTTCTGCTTGGTTTGCGAACACTGTGCCTTCTTCTTTCTGCCTCTGCTACTACTGCACGTACTCCATTCACAGTTCCAGCTCCTTCTCATTACATGCATTTGAGGGGGCCTTATATGCCTTCCAGGTTCCTTCAGGTGTGGGATGTTAGGCTTAATTGCTTGACTACTGCTAGAGCACAACTCTTCAGTCCTCTTCCTCATCCCAGTACTTATGGGATTATGGGACTTGTTGTCTTTTACAACAAAATTAGATTTCTGCTGTTTGGCAAATAGCCATCAAAAGTTTGGGATCACGGGGATACAGGGAAGGTTAAAGAAGGGGGGGTTTCCCAGACTTCCTGGCCTGTAGTCCCTGCATGTGATCCTCCCGCAGTACGCCACCCCCAGGGTCGGGATCAGGAAGCGTCTGCCTTTCCTTGGCCACCTGAGAATGATCCCAGGCCAGGTTTCTGGGAGGAATCACTACTGATTCATCCCATGTATTTGTTGACCTACAATGGATAAAAGGCTGAGTAGGTTGGCAAAGCTGGGATTAAAACCTGTGACCCTAAACTATCTTTGGATTGCAGCAACTAATATTTGACGGGCTGGGGTAATAATAATCATACTAATCTGTTGATATTATCAACAGATTACTATGATTACTATATTATATTATAATGAATCATACACAGAGTGTGCATGAGTAAACAATGTGCATCATGCAAATGCTACAAGCAGGGAGCACACACAGGGTTGTGCAGAAAACACTTAAATGCTTACCACCAAAACTAAACGCTCCAACAAACGACTGTGTTTTTGGTTCAATGATGATTTAGTTTTACTTACGAGAACTAAACGTGCCCTCGAACATGCCTTCAGAAAACACCCCACCACAGAGTCTTAAAAAAGCCTTCCAAGTAGCAAACAAATCCTATAAAACAGCCATTATCACTTACAAAGCGAATGCCCACAACGCGCGGATCAGTAATGCTGCTTAAGATTCAAAAGAACTGTTCTCAATTCTAAAAGAACTGGAAAATCCCGCCCCAGCCACTAACTCCACAAATTCCAGCAAAGAATGGTGCACTATCATTCAAGACACCCTAGCTGCTAAGATCGACCTACTCCAAAACAAAATTAACTCCAAAAAGCAACTACTAGTGGACAAATCTGCCCCGGACAACCACTTCCTGAATTCAAATGAGAACACTAACCCCCTCTTTTACTTCACTTCAGTCTCCCAAGAAATAGTGTTGGACACCATATCCAAACTCAAAGCCTCTAATTGCAAAGGAGACTCCGTCCCAGCGCAAGTAGTTAAATCATGTGCACTTATCTTATCAGCCTTAGACGATACAGGTGTCATCTACACCAACTCTGCAGATGACACCCAGATCCTCATCCCACTCTCAGGGAATTACACCCAAGATACTCTGACTATCAACAAAATCTATGCAATAGTTCAAAATTGGATGGCATTAAACAGCCTCTACCTCAACAATGAGAAGACAGAGATTCTCATTGTGGGCTCCCAATCTGAAATAGGTGCACTTCATCAAGACTAGTCCACCATTAACATAGATGGCACTATGATACCGGTACTGAAACATGTAAAAACTCTAGGAGTCTACTTATGCGCTAACCTCACAATGACCAAACACATTAGCTCTCTCTCATCCTCTACCTCTTACACCGTCAAACTAATTGCCTTAAGCCGCCAATTCCTGACCCCAACCAATTGCATTACCTTGGCCAGGGCGTTGATTTTATCTAGACTCGACCACTGCAATGTATTATTACTGGGCACATCCACCTCGAACCTAAATAAATTACAACTAATAGAAAATAAAGCCCTACGAGCTGCCCTCGGAATAAGTACATTTGATCATATCTCCAAGACCAGAAGAGACCACCACTGGCTGCCCACAAAGCTAGAATAGTTTTCAAAACACTTTGCATCACTTTCAAATGTCTCCATAACAATGCCCTAATCTATTTGAACCACGCCATAGGTAAAAAAGAAATTACTAGATCCCTAAGATCCAATAACCTTTCACTTCTAGCAATGCTGCGGTACAAAAATAACAGAGCTGGGAGCAGTAGCTTCCAATATCTAACCCCCAAACATTGGAACTCCCTCCCCCTCATTATCAAAAATGAGGTTAAAATTGCTAAAAATCTGGTTATTTAACCAATTCCAATAAAAACCACCACCATACCTGCTGTAAATAGTACTGTAGCAGCGCTGTACCTCTGACTATTGTATATAGCTGTACTCTTGTATGTTACTTCATCCCTGTTGTAAATATCTTTTCTTGAACTGTACCACTGCTTTGCTGTAAATACCACTGTAAATGCGCCATATTGGCCTATTCAACAAATGTACTTTATACACTGCCTGTAATTTCACCGTGATACCTAAGGGTTTGGGCAAGTAACAAATGCAATAAATAAAATAAAGCATTGTCTGAACAATTGCTGTTACTGGATATAATATATAAATCATATATTGTACCAGGAATTACCTTGTGGCAATGTTTCATGGAGTTCCCTTGGTCTTTTTTTTAATGTTACTGTATATAAGGCACATATAAGAATAAAACACACATATCTACCTACACAGAACAATCCTGTAGACATGTCATTGAAATTGCTTCAGTGGGTTTGCAAAACTATTAATTTGTTACCATGTTTCCACACCCTCTCTAACAGTAGCATTTTCACACTACTTTTACACACACCTTTTTAAAGTTTATATAAGGCCCTTAATGAACGAGCCATGGTTTTGGTGTAGCCAAATCACAACGTAACCCACAGGGCTTGCAATGCCCTTAGTGTAAATGAGCTCAGGCCCAAGTTAACCCTGACCAGCACCACTAACCTCTCTCATTTGTATTAGGTTTGACCACAGTCGTCTTTGTCCAGCCCTTCAAACACTTCATCGACTGCTGCTGGTCAAGGAAACAGTGGGCTTTGAGTCACACATATGCCAGAATTGTAAATATTTTGCCTAACATATTTCTACAATGGTTTTATATGTGTGTGAGTACTCTACTGTTTACTCTATTGTTTGTGTACTTTTCAAGTTGTGTACTTTTCAAGTTCTCTTTATAAAACAACCAGAGTATTGTTGAAAGCCAAACGTGGGGGTGAGAAGGGTAAAGATGAGAGGGCAAGTGTCATCAAAGCAAACGTTTCCTGTTTGGATTTTGTTTTCCTTGGATTATTTTATTATAAATTGTTGGGTTTAAAAGGTGGGCACCTTTTATACTTTGCCAGCATCAATGTGTATATTTCACTTTAAGATATGTTCACTTACTGTGCATATATTAATGGGTGGCAGCTTTTGACTTTTGCTACAGGGGCATAGATTCCCACATTGACCGAGACAAGGAGCTGTACCCAAAAAGCCATTTGATTTTAACTCTCTGAGCTATCCAATTGTGACACAATATGCTGTAGAATCAATTGTGCAGTTAAAAATAAACATTTATGAGAATATCTACCCACCAACCTCGTGAGTCCTTTTAAAAAAAATATAGCACTACAATTATCAGGTTTACTAGTGTGCCATGACATATCCCTGCTGCTTCTAAGCATTGTATTAATAAGAGTTATGTTAATAGGACATGGAACCCCCATAGCCAACACATTAACAATTGCTGTAGTATGCACATTTAAGGATAAATAGCTGGTAAAATAGCTCAGTGGGTTAAGTGCTCACTGTTGGGTCAATGTGTGTTCTGCCCGTAATAGGTTTGAATCCTAGCAAGGCCTACTCAAACATATATGCCACTGACCATATAGTGCAGGCATATATAGTAAATAACGTATAAGGACAGCAGCATATACGAGTACAATGTTGTGGTGTCAGCCTCTTGGTCTCCTTGATGATGAACCATGTATGTAATACAAAGGGGTGGTATACCGTTTCAAATACATTTGAAACTACAAAAGACCCTTGCTTTGCTAAGAATGCAGTTTCTGTGACAAAATGTGGTACTCTAATGAAAGATTCAGTTAAGAAAGTGAAACATAATATTTGCATCTATGTCTTTAATGAAATTAGAATTCTTGTGTTGATCATATTTAAATCATAGGAAAATTAACAAATTCCTTACCTGCATTGTTGTAGAAGGTCTGTCCTGAAGAACTGCCATGCAGCAGAACACCTACAGTACCAAAAATAAGGAACAAACCTGTTTCAAAACAACCAACCACTTAATTTAACTAAAATATTAATTATGCATATTTCAATGTCTTATAGGTTGAATTTAAAATAATATCATTTACAGAATATACGACTATGATTACCGGCATTACTGCAAAAGGTACTGCATTCTTCATTAAGATAATTGCTGAAGCTGAGCTTTATGTTAAAGAAATGCATGATATTTATTTATTTATTTTAATTTGTAAAGCGCACTACAGCCCAAAGGCATTGAGGCGCTGTTGTATGAAATTGTCTTGGTTACACTTAAGAAGGCTTGGTTCAAGGTTGTTGCTCAGGGTTACAAAAAGCGGGCAACTTGACAATAGGAATTCCTTGGGATACATGAAAAAAGAAAATGGTGCAAGAGGCACGCATCGCTCATAATTACAAAATACATATAACCTAACAATGAATGCAGTAGAAATACATACATACATAGGTGTTTACAAATTTAAAGTATCATACGGTAGTACCAACAAGAACAGGAATTGCTATGTTATACATAGTTTTTATCGCTTTGCGAAAGGCTAAGCGTGAGTCAATCCTCCTGATGTGGCGGGGCAGTGTTCCAGTATGTTGCGGTCAGGGTGGGGAAGCTAGTGCCTCCTGCTCGAACTCTCCGGGTCTTAAGGGTGGCAATTAGATTGGTGTAGGCCGATCTGATGGGTCTAACAGAGATTGGCTTGGCTATTCTTTGAACCAGGTAGAGAGGTGTCGGATTATGAGCACATTTGTGCGAAAGGGCAAGAGTTTTAAAGACGATCCTCTCTTTAAAAGGAAGCCAGTGAATCTGTTTCCTGATCTCAGAGATATGGTCCTTTTTGTTAATACCAGTGGCAGCCCTAAGGGCATTGTTTTCTACCATTTGGAGCTTGGAAATATTTTTGCCTGATGTCCCTACAAAGAGGGCATTAAAATAGTCCAATCGTGATCCAATGATTGCTCGTGCACTAGTGAGGCAGTTCTGTTCTGAGAGGAAGGGTCTGGCTGCATTGAGAAGTTTAGAGTGGTATGCTGAGGTAGAGGCAATCGCATTGACCTGACTGTTCATGGTAAGGCTGAAGTCCAAAAATACACCAGAATTTGGTTTTCTCACTATTGAGGCATAGCCAGTTTTCTGCCATCGAGGTTTGGATAGTTGAGTATATGGAGTTGATGGTGTTCATGTCGGACTCGTAATCACCAGCGATGGGGATAAGCACCTCGGTGTCATCAGCATAATTGGTGTATGAGATGCCCAAGGCGTCCAGAATGTTGAACAGTGGCCTCGTGAATAAGTTATATAAGGTAGGCACTTATGCAGGAGCCTTGTGGCACCCCAAATTTTATGCTGCTTGGGTGGGCACATGCTGTGTCAGAGAATACTTTCAAAACCCTTTCCTGAAGAAACGAGGTGATCCAAGCATAGGCCTTGGGGGAGAAGTTAGCTGCAGAGGAGAGACGGTGGCTGAGTGTCTTATGATCCACCAGGTCGAACGCTGCGGATAAATCAAGGAACAACAGGAGCGCAGGTTTGAGTGGTAAGACACACTATTGTGATTCACCAGGACGCCATTAGCCCCCTACCACGCAAGCTCGGAGGGAGTCTTTCTAGGGCCCCCCCCCCGAGAGGGCGTAGTGGGAGAAGGCGCAGCAGGCACCCTTTTGCTATTAAATGCGCCCGCGGGGCAGGGCCATTTAATAACAATAGGGTGCTGATGCATTGCAAATCGCCTAGGTCGCTGCTGCTGCTAAGGCCGGCCCTGTTCGAACGGCACTGCAGGGTGCAAGGCCGGCCCTGTTCCAACGTGACTGCAGGGTGCAGCGTAACCAACACTATGTACAGCACGAATGGCGCTCTGTGTTAAGGTGGGTCTTCCCACTATCACTCAAATGGTGGAGATTTGCACTTTCTCGTTTCTGCGGTGCACAACTCAAAATAAGGGCCCAAGTGAAGAAAAAAAACTGCACAGATTTGTAAAGTCCAAATCCATGACTAATAATGCAAAATGCAATTCAGATGCGTTAAAATATAATGACTACATCAGCGTAATCAGTCAGGAGATAACGCTGTGCAGCCACCCGGCAACATAGTATAGGTGAGTGTCAATCTAATATGCTGATACAGGGTGAACAACATGATTTCAGCCTCTATGGCCTTGTAACAGATTTAGCAGGACGGAGGCATTTCAATATTGGTTTGGTTTCTCCGCAGTTCTTCATCATCCCGCACTGGCGGAATAACCAGGTGCAAGAACCAGCTATGTGCCTCAGGTGGGTGCCTTAGCACGAGTATTGGAGACGCGTTCAAGAATTCTAAAATGCCGATACTGGTTTTAAAATGACTTCATCCTCTATGGCCTTGTAACAGTCATAGTAGGACAGAGGCATTATAATATTGGTTCCCTCTTTATTTTTTCCATAGTCCATAATTCAACCAGCAATGGTGGATTAACTAGTTACATCAATAAGGTATGTGCCTCACGTGGGTGATTAATCATGCGTAATTGAGACGCATTAAAATAATTATTTTGAGTCATTCGAACAGCAACGGAGTGACATTCTTCATACATTTCCTTGGGAGATACAGCATTTCGACTTTACCCAAAAATAGGGTATTCAATTACGAACCGTTCTCAGATGCGGTGCATGGATACAGATGATGATGAGTTACATATTGGTCAAGGCACTGGCCAAGGTTTCCAATGGTGGAGTACTTTTATTCACCGCCTGATCAATTACAGCACTTTACTCTAGAACATGCATGAAAATACCAGCCATTCGCCTGCATGTATTTGCATGCATATGGTTAAATCTTGGCTCAGGTGTCATCCAAGTTAGGGCTGACAAAATGATGAGGTGATGGACTGAAGGTTTAAGTTACTTACCTGTAACTATTTTTCTACAGCATTGGTCTGGAATGGATTCACATGCTCATGATTATTCTCCATTGTCAGACTGGGAATCCTCGTAAAAGAAAACACAGTTTCACTTTAAAACTGTATTTCTCCTCTAAACCAATCACTGACCTCTGGTTCATACTGCCCCAATCCAATGACAGTCCTCTCCCTAAGCCCCGCCTCTGGTGGCCGTCTTCAGATTTCATAAGCACATAAAGTGGCAGTATGACCAAGAAGAGCTGCAGAGGGGCCGGAGGGAGGGTTCGCATGTGAATCCATGCCAAACCCATGCTGGAGAACTAGTTACAGGTAAGTAACTTAAACCTTCTCCAGCATGGGGTCTGCCATGGGTTCACATGCTCATGAATAAGGAATACACAGCAGAACAACATTACACAACCACGGGAGGTGGCGAGGCTCAACAGCAGCAAGAACTCTTATCTCTGGAACAGACTCACGGCAAGCGAACAAGTTGTGTAGCACTGCTTGGCCAAATCTGGACTCCTCCCTGGAATCCCTGTCGACGCAGTAGAACTTTATGAAGGTGTGCTTGGGAGTCCACGTAGCAGCCCTGCAGATGTCTAGCAGGGGCACACCAGACAGGAACGCCGTTGTCGGAGCGATCGCTCTGGTGGAGTGGGCTCTCGGATGGCCCAGCAGTGGTCGGATCGCCAACTGACGGCCGTGCATGATGCAGCTGGAGAGTCATCTTGAGATGGAAACCTTGGACAAGGCCTTCCAAGTGTTCACAGGACCAAAGTTCACAAACAATTGAGAAGTCTTCCAAAAACTCTTTCTGCGCGTTACGTAGAACTTTAAAGCACGAGCAACATCCAGCGAGTGCAAGGCCCTCTCCACCGGCGATGAAGGTTTCGGGAAGAAAACAGGCAACACCAAAGACCTTTTGAGGTGGAATTCCAACAGAACCTTCGGCATGAAAGAGGGGTGCGGTTGCTTGCAGGATAGGGCTTAGATCTCACCTACACGTTTGGTGATGGACACAAGGAAAGCTGTCTGCTACAAGAGAAACTTGAGTGGGGCCTGATGCATATGGTCGAAGGGGGCCCATGAGCCTTGTCAGAACTAGGTTGAGTTCCCACACGCAGGCAGGACCCTTCACTGGTGGGAAGGATTGGAAAAAGCCTTTGGGAAGCTCCTTGACGAGTCTGTGGGACCACAGGAAGGATCTCCCCAGGGACCTAGTGTAGCGGGAAATGGCCGCCAGATGTACCTTGATGGATGCGTGAGCCTGTCCAGCTTTTGCCAAGGGAAACAAGTATAGAAGGATCTGAGGAGCCGTGACTCTCAGAGGGGTAATCTTCTGCGACCGGCACCATGTAGCAAAACGCTTTGACTTATGGCTGTAGGACTTCAAAGTCGATGATGCCTTGGCGAAGACCTCCCTGCAGTCTGCTGGCAACTCATAATCACCAAACTCCAAACTCTAAGGCTGCAGGAGCCAAGCCTTCAGGTTCAGCGATCCCGGGTCGTGATGAAGGATGGCGCCTCTCTCTCTGGTGAGCAGATCCGGAACCATTGGCAACTTGACTGGAGGTGACGCTGATAGGCTGAGAAGGTCCAGATACCAAATCTGCCTCTGCACGCCGGGGCGATGAGTATCATCTTGCATTGACACTGTCTGAGTGTGTTGATGACTCGTAGAAGGAGAGGGAATGGAGGGAACGTATACAGAAACAGCGATTCCCATGGAAAGGAGAACGTGTCCCCAAGCTCCTCGGCTGGTGGCATCTGCTGGCAAACTTCTGGCATTTGGAGTTCGCCACTGTGGCAAACAGATCGATCTGGGGTCTGCCCCATTCGACGTATAGGCGGTCCACTGGATCCTGATGAAGTTCCGCCTCATGGCAGGAACACAGTTCCCTGCTGAGGGAGTCTGCAATGGTGTTATTGATTCCCACCATGTGGAGAGGGATGAGGAACATCCACTCTCCAACAGTCCAGTGCACAGACAGACGAGGTAGATGCAAGACAACATCATGCCCAGTTAACGACTTGATGGCCGTGGCCGTCTTCACCAACAACAGTTGTTGCACCTTTCCTTGAATGGCTGCAAGCCACACCTGGGGGGAAACGCCAAATCAAAACACCATGTTGAGTCTGGCACCCAGGAATAGCTTGTTCTGCGATGGCGTTAAGCAGGACATCGGCTAGTTGGTGGAGAATCTGTCAATAGTCGGACGGTCGCCTTTGTGTGTTGGTCGGCCAGCTCGCAAGAACGGGTGCATATAATCCAATCATCCAGGTACGGGTATACGTGTATGCCCTGCAGAGGTTGGTGGGTCGCCACTGATGCCAAGCATTTTGTGAACACTCTTGGGGCCGACTTCAAGCCGAATGGTAGGGCCTTGAACTGGTAGTGTTGGCACTGCACCACGAAACAGACATTTCCAATGTTTCTTGTGAATGGGGACGTGGAAATAGGGCTTCTCCAGGTCCAAAAACATCAAGAAATCCCTTTTTCCAGTTGGCTGAGCACCTGCTGCAACGTGACTGTCCTGAATATTTGGGACCTTAAGTATTTGTTCAGATAGCATAGGTCAAGGATGGGTCTCCAGCCCCCTGTCTCCTTTCTGACTAGAAAGTATCCTGAATAGACTCCAGAGCCTCGGAGCCGTTGGGGAACTATCTCTATCGCACCTTTTCGTAGCATGGCTCATACCTCTTCCAGAAGTTGAGGGATGTGCAGCTCCTGACGGGGAACTAGCGGAATACAAGGACATCTCCGTTGGAATGCCAAGGTGTGCCCCTGGGTGAGAGCATCCAGCACCCATTTGTCAGTGGGGATCTTCCTCCACTCGCTGACTAACCTCATCAACCGGCCTCCAACCGGGTTGCACAAGTGGGGGCCAGACATCTTGGCTGGCTCAGGCTTGCTTGGGAGCCAGCGTCCTACCGTCGGGGCAGCCTCTGTAGGCTTCTTGCATTGAGGACCGGGAAGGCTGTCGGTAAGACGTGGAGAAACATTTTGATGACCTGCTCAATTTTCCCCTGGAGGTGTGAAAAGAAGACGAGCGGTGCTATTGGAGAGTGCCGAAAGAACGGGCCGTCTCCGTATCTGTCTTGATGGCCTTGGAGGGACTCGTTGACGGCCTTCCCAAACAGATTTTCCCCGTAGAAAGGGCATGTCCAGTACCTTCCCTTGGACCTCCTGATGGAAGTTAGTGGGCTTCATCCATCCCTGCCGATGAAGGTAGACACCGTTCCCCATCTGCCGGAACTCTGTGTCGGCGACGTTCACTGCCACAATGATGGCATGGTCCGAAGCCACTTCCCCCTCCTGGACAAGAGCGAGGGCTTCCATCTTCTTATTGCCAGAAGGAATTCCAAGATCGGTCCTATTCATAACCACAATTCCCTGTTGTACCTGGCTAGGATCGCCAGGGCGTTGCCCGCTTAGATTGTGGACGATGCCGTGTAAATCACCTTCTTCCCCATTACATCCATCATTTTTCCCCTCACTGTCTGGAGGGATTGACGACGATGAGGACGGGTTAGATGACTGTTTCCTCGCGACCGCGGACACTACAGAGTCGGCGATGGTTGGGACCTCAGGCACATGCATGCGTAGTCCGGCACCCTATTACTTCTTCACCAGACTATCCCACTTAGCTGGACTCGCGGAAGAAAAGGCACAGCCATGATAGTCTTCCTTTTGGTCTCTTTCCTTTGGTACAAAAAGCCCTCAGTCTTGGTTTTCTCAGGCACCAGCTGAAATAGCTTAGAGGCCCTGGCGATCATGGAGTGGAACGATCCCACCTCATCCGGTGGGGAAACCCTGTGCGGAGCATCCAAATGTGGCGATTCATTGTTCACAGGGACAAAGTCTTCGTCTTCATCCGTGCTCGTGCCGTTATCCATTCCGGTCTCTGGGTCTGCCATGGGGGTAGCGGCCTAACGCAGTGGAGGAGGTTGATATGAGGGCGTCAGGTGATGCTTCCTCTTTTTAGACAGAGGCGGATCGGGGGCCTGCGGCACTACAGGTACCGGTGGCATTCTCAGCTGGATCTCTGACACCAAGGTGTGGAGAGCTGATAGGATGTCCAATGAAATGTCCCTTGGCTGGAGGGCAAAGAAGGAAAACTCGGCCCTGAGCCACCATCGTTGTCATCCTAATCGTCCTTGTGGACCATATGCATAGACTCTTGATCTTCGTCGTCCGTTGACGACATCTTCATAGTTTGAGTGGCGACCTTGGAGAACTGCTTCAGGGCCTCCTCATACCCCCCTCCATTTTTCCTCCCTGAGGCTTCTAAACCGGGACATGGGCCGGTGCCTTTACCCTGTCTGGAGTGCCTGCAGTCCTTGCGAAGACTACTGCGGTGGTGTCGCCCCGTGGGGGCAGGGACACTTTCTGGGCTGCAGGATCTAGCCTCGTAGGAACAGTGCCCGTAGATGCCATGGTAGTAGTAGCCGTCGACCAAGACGCGATGAGGACTTTGTCTGTGCCGGTTGAGCCTGCTTGGGCTGCACGTCGTCATTCTCCTCTGTCCTTGGCTTATCGGATTTCTCCTGTAGCTTAGCAGGCTGGACAACTTCCTTTTTGAAGAGGAGCTCAACGGTATGCTGGCTATGGAGGGGGAAGGTGATGCTGATCGCGCCCTATACAACATGGGACACGCATCAGCGGCGAACCCTGTGGACTCAGACTTGCAGATCTTGGCCTTACCTTGGACCGCCATGAATGGGGCAACCTCAAAGGACTTAGAAGACTGCTTCGCGGACCGGCCAGTCCTGGACGGGGCATGATCCTGCTCGGAGCACAGGTCAGAGGACTTGTTCGAGTTAAGCCATGCCCCCAGCCTTCTATGCCTGTCTTTCGTCATCTTCTTAGAGAAAACTAGTTGGAGTGCCTGCCATATCTCGCACTCTTCCTCCTTATGGCCCGGGTGAAGGCGGTAGAGGCATTGTAGGTGCTTGTCTTCCACAAACACATTCTGTAGCCCACATTTGGTGCAGGGCCTGAAGAGAGACCTTCCCTCATTCTTCTCCTCCGTCATGGTCGGAGGGCTCGAAGATGGCCTTCTACAATCTTCGCCCTTGAGGGGCGCAGAACTTCACTGACAATGGATCCTCGAAAAAAACAAACAAACAGCTCAGAGAGCAACTCGAGGATTCCCAACACTGAAGCGTGCAGTAAGAATCTGAGGATGGCTGCCAGAGGCAGGGCTTAGGGAGAGGACTGTCATTGGATGGGGCAGTATGATCCAGAGGACCCAGAGGACAGTGACTGGTTTAGAGGAGAAATACAGTGTGAAAGTGAAACTGTTTTTTTCTTTTACCGCGGATTTCCAGCCTGACGACAGAGAATATTCATGAGCATGTGAATCTGTGCCAGACTCCATGCTGGGGAACATATACTTTTTGTGCATTGTTTATAAGTATGTTGAGTTGACTTGATCAACTACATAAAAGTGACTGTTCTGTTCTTTTTCCTTTTTGTTCCCTTCCATATTTTCCATTCCCCCTATCCCTCATTTTCTCTTTTGCAACTGCCTTATGGACTTGTCTTATGAATTGGGTTAATTTGTATTGGCATCCTAATTATGCTGTTATTTGCTTTGATTTGCAATTATTTATTATTATTATTATTATTATTATTATTTTTGTTACCCTAGTCTTTATGACCTCGTTTGTGCCTGGTGTATTGTCATCACATTTCATGTCATTTTTTGACCATCAATATGTTAAACAACCTTTTTTCTGATGTATTATTTTGTATGAGGGTATCTACTGACAGCCTCCAAAAAGGCCTATGGCTGTTCTTTGTTGTGATTAAAACAATTTGTAGTGAGTGCAGTGTGGTTGTTCCCATTCCTTTACAAATATGTCTCTCGTGCCCTAAATCGTGTGGGTGACTTTTTCCATCGTTATTTGGGCCCATACCTTTTGCAACCATGTGAAAGTCAGAGGGGTGTCCTTATTTTTCCAATTCTGGGCGATGGTTGCCCATGCTGCTATGAGGAGCCCCATGAAGCCTCTCCACTGCAATTTTGTGATTTTTTTTGCATTTTTTATTTTTTTTATTTTATTATTATTTTATTGGCATAAAATGCCTTTAAAAAAGGAGATCAAATATTACACTACAGTTTATTCACTCTTCTCTCCTTAAGTGGCCGGGTAGCTCTCGTCTGTTGACACCTTAACATCATGAGTTTGTGAGTCGCATTCGATCCTTCGCCAGTTGAGAGCCTCTTTAGTGCGATCTCACAGTTTTGCCCTTGTTTTAGGTGTTATATCAGTAGTTTTTTCAACAGGCTCAAAAAGCGAATTAACGCGTAATTCAGATGTTTTTCCCGACTGTCGAACAAGGCTTGCCACTAGTCGTCCACACTTAGCGTTTGAAATTTCGTTAATTGAGGCGCTAATGTCAGTGTTCTCTCCCGATGTAGGCTTTTGCAATGGAGTGTTAGATGTTTTAAAGTTTCTTCCTCCTGATTGCAAAATCTACAGGCTGCATTGAGTTCTTCTGTTTTGCGTAGCTCTCTAGACCACTCTCTTGTTTTAAATGCGTTTAGTCTGAAGTGTAGAAACAAGGCTCTGCTGCCATTGTCTGGGAACAGATCGATATAAGGCTGTAGGATGTTTAGATTTCTTGCTTCACACGGCACCTCCTTCATTAAGTTGTTAGCTGATCTTAAGTTCCCAGTCACGATCCAGTCCAATCGCCAGACCTTAATTTTTGCAGCGTCCGGATTGTCGTGTAGGGTTTTTAGGTCGATGTCATAAAAAGCCAAAATTTCCTCGCAGCGTTTATACCACATTGATAGCAGACAGTTGGGATTTCCTTTGCTAGGATTTTGTAGTATTTCAAATTGCAAGGCCACTTTCTTCATGGTTATCTTTCTGAAGAGGCTCGGCAGGTTCCAACTAACTCGTGCATTAATTGATGTTAAGTTTAGCTCGTATCTGATACATGCAGTTGATGTACCCTTTGGTAGTTGCAGAACTCTTACCCAGAAGATGTTTTCTAGAGTAGACCAGACATCCGCGGAGCATCCGAGGGCATTTTCGGCACCAAAGATCAAGGCCGGCACTACCTTTTGGCAGTAAAAGTTCCTTACCGGTTTTATTGAAAAATTTCCGTATTTCTTGTGTAATACGCTAGCTTGGCAAGCAAATTGCCGGCATTTGGATTTGGCTACCGGTTCCCATTGACTGTCGTTCAGGCTTGAATTAATTTGCATGCCTAAGTATCTTGTGTTTGTTGTGTTGTTTAGCCACTCTTTTCCCCAAGTGCCATTTAGGTTTTTTGTGCTTTGTTGTTTTCAAGTTTTGCAGTGTTAGCACCTCACACTTTTTTTTGTTGATTTGTAAGCCATTAGCTCTCACATATAGGTCTACTGCATCGATCTTTCGCTGTAGGCCTATGGGTGTTACGTCTAGCAATATTAGGTCATCGGCATATAGCATCCAGCTTAATGGGGCTCCGTGTATTTTTGGAGAGAAGGAGCGTACGCTGTCAATTGCTCCTCCAATGTCCGATAAAAATAAATTGAATATTATAGCAGCCAGTGGGCAACCCTGTTTAACCCCGCAAAAGGTGTTTATCGCTTTGGACAGGGTGCCTTTTTGGTCCAGGCGGATTTTGATGCTTGTGCCAGTGTGTAGCTCTTTGATGGCCGCTATCAGATCTTCCGGACATTCCCACGTCTTCATTTTCTCCCATAGTAGTTCTCTATCTATGCTGTCGAAGGCATGTGAGAAGTCTATCAGTGCGAGGTACACCTGGGTTCTTGTTCTTATGGCTTCCATTTTAAGGAGGTTGATTAAGAGAAGATTCAAGGAGCAGCCTACACCCTTGACAAAGCCAGTCTGACGTGGGTCCAGATGTTTTGAATCAGCTGCCCATTTCACAAGTTGTTGTTGTAAGAGAGTCGCGTACACTTTGCCTAACACATCTAGCAGCGCAATGGGTCGGTAGTTTGTTGGATCAGATCGATTCCCTTTCTTGAAAATAGGAATGATTATTGCGCATTTCCATGAATCCGGACTTTTGCAATTAGCTGCTATTCTTTTGAACATCGTGTGGCATAGCTCTGCCCACAGCTCTGGATTTTCTTTGATTGTGTGGTTTGTTAGACCGTCCGGGCCTGGTGCTCTAGAGGAGCTAGCTCTTTTTATTATCTCCTCAATGTCGTTTTTATCAAATTGCAACTTCCATTTTTCTAAGGTAGATGATGGTGTCTCTGCTGCAGTTGTTCTTTTGCTGTATAGCTTCGAGAAATGTTGTATCCACTCAGCTTCAGAAATTGCGTTTGTCAGTAATGCCATTTGCGGGGCTCCTTCGTTGTTGATTATCCTCCAGAAAGCAGAGGAGTTTTTGTTTTGCAGTTTTTCCATTATTAGTTCTGAATCGTTCTGCATCATATCTGCTTTGTGTGATCGTAACCAGTTTTTGTACTTTTGTTTGCAATTTCTTTTTGCAGTTAAGTAACTATTGGAGTCAGTTTTCGGTAGATGTCTTATTTGCGCTCTTAATTCTCTCTTTCTTTTTCTCAGCTCTAGATCAAATTTATGTCTTGCAGCAAAGCCACGAGCTTTAGATCCTTGATGTTTTTCTTTGTAGTCGTCTAAGGGATGTATTCAGTCTCCTTTTGCTCATCTACATATGTGGTTAGTATGTTTTTAACCTCTGTTTTCTTTAATTTCAATCTCACCCTGTTGGATTCAATCATTACCGGGAATTTCCATGTTATGGGTTTGACTCCATAAGCTGTGATGCATGACAGAATGACTAAGTCATGATCACTATTGGTCGTAGGGTGCACCGTAAGTGATATTGCATGTTGATGTATTTTCTCACTGACATAAAAGTAGTCAAGCGTCGATCGTTGGGTGCCTCTAGACCAGGTAGGTTGAGCTGGGATATCACCTGCTAAGTTTCCGTTCATCAGCATGAGGTTTCTTAGCTCCATCTCTGTCGCCCATTGACTGGCGAGATGTGTTTTGTTGGGATTTTTTGGTTTCGATTCATTGTTTGCTGTTAGGCAGTTCATATTCAAGTCTCCACAGATCACAGTATCAGCACCAACGTCTGCTTCGAACCAATCATCTATGACAGTTGTAACTTGATCTATATATCCATTGCCACTTATAATCTTGTGGTTCCAGTATAGATTCAGGATATGGATTTTCTTGTTTCCTACGTTGGTTTGAGCAATTGTCGTTGCCTGAATGTATGGAGTCACGTTTTTAGTGTTGAGGATTTGATATCCAGAGCTTTTTTTGATGATAGTAATAAGGCCTGCCATGGGCCTACCCGTCAGTTGTTTGATGGCTGGATTAAAAGCGATCTCGTATTCTCCGGAGATGGGGCAGTTATCCAGCCACGTTTCTTGAAGGCACACGACATCCAACTCTGGGAAACAGCTCTCTTGGTATAGATGCGCAAATCCTCTGGTGTTCCAAGAGCCAAACTTGACTGTTGGGGGCAAGTTTTCTAGTTGGCGTTAGCTTTGAGTTGTTTTGTTCAGGGCTTTTGCGAGCCACCCCCAGTTATCAGATGATTCGTTTTCGTTGTTTTCCAGTTCCACTGTGCAGTTTTTCATGTTGAAAGCTTGGGTGCCAGCGACTGTGATTTGGATTTGTTCCACCGAGTAGTTTTGGACGTGTTCCACTTTTCTCAGGCCACAGTCACTGTTGATGCACTGATTTCTATTGTGTTGGCCAACCTCTTGCGTTTTCTCAGGGCTCTTCGCTTCGTTACTTTTCTTCCAGAAGGATGAGCCTAGCTGTGGTTCTGTAGTTTTATTGGAGTGGCTTTTGTGGTTATCTTCGTTGGTTAGTTCCAGAATGTCGAATCCAAGCGACAACAGCTCTGGCGTTGCGTCCAAGATGCTGTTGGTTATCATTTTTGATTTCAGATGTAGTAGAACGAGGTCGTTTTGGCCTTCCTGTGGGAATTCCACTGTTTTGATGTCATACGATTGTATTGTTCTCAGACGTGGGACGCAGTGGAGTAGTCGTAGAACATTATTACGGTTCATGATCACGTCGTCTTGACTTTCTAATCTTTCAATCTTTATTTTATAAGTGGATATGGCAGTTTTATTGCCTAGCTGTTCATTTTGGTGAGGGGCATTTCCTTTATTTTCGCCAGGCGCTTGTTTTATTGCGGGAGCTTTGATCGCCGAGGGTCCTTTCCCATAGCACTTGTTTGGTGCAAACTTTCGAACATCAGCATAAGGCTCTCGATTTTCGTTCCTGCAATCTGGTTCTGGCAGGCTTTTGAGAATTTTTGTCTTTTGACAGTCTCTATCCTCGTTTTTCTTGAGCAGCCTTTCCCGTCTTTCTGTCAGAGTGAGGAAGATAGAACTAGCCTCCACCGGTGGGGCTTTTTCGATGTTTGCAATCTTGGGGATCATTGTACTAGTTCCTTGTAGCATTGAAACATGTGAGGACAACAATGTAGATGTTGATTTTTGTTCTGTATTCCTGTTTACTGTGTCTCGTGAAGGATCATTAAGACTTGGAGGTGACCCAATTGAAGTCTTAGGGTCGATTGGCTCCAATTCGTCAGTGTCCTCGTAAGTTGACATATTTATCAGCTCGTTCATTTGTTCAGCTTCCTTATCAGATTCCTCGCTTTTTTGATTTGAGAGCTCGCCTATTACCTCCTTTTCTGTGCTCTTTTTATTCAGGGTTGGATCCACGGATTTTATGTTCTGGTTTACAGTTACATTTACTGTTTTTATGTTATGTAAGAACTTTCTGGTGTTGTTTCCACGTCGAGAGTTCTTAGTGCGTTGTTTTTTTGTTTTTTTAGTTTGAGGTTCCTTTCTAGTTTGGTTTGGATGTGTCCCCATGATCTGATTAGTGTTTTGCTTGAAGATCGCAAAGATGCCATTATTTCTTTCATTTTCAGTGTCAAGATGCCCAGAGGCGCAGGCTTGTAGTCTGGCGCATTTCTCGATGTCAGTTGAGGTAGTTGGTGTTTGTGGATCGAGGGAGGCTGGATTCAGTGTCGATCTTGTTTTATCTAAGATTGTTTGAAAGCAAGGCTTGTTAAGTTGATCCTGTGGGTGCATGTTAGATGGAATAACTTTTGTTGCGTTATCATGTACTTCAGGATTTCTTGTCTCCTCCGATCTTGTGTCATCATATAAACTTATCTGCTGTGTGGCGTCATCTTTGGTTAGATCTATAGGTGGAGGCAGGGGGCTAGTCGCCCCTTGGCTTTCGATTGTTATGCTCTCGAATTGTTGCAATGGAGAAACTCGTTTATTCAAATTGGGCTCCAGGTTGTTGCTCGCCTGAGGACTTGTTTTGTTGTTCATACAGGTCAACTCTTGAGAGTCCGGACGGATACTAATGCGTTCATCATTGGCAGACTGCGTTGGAATTTTCCTTGTTTTTAAGAGGTTGAGTGCTTCTTTAGCGATTTCTGCCAGTAACTTTTTTTCTGATCCGTTAGATTTCCTTTGGTCCAGGAGAGTATTCAAGTGAGCCTCAATTCTTTTGTTGGAGTCTCGTTGCACTTGATTTGTTAATGTAATTTCCATGTCCAGACCTACTAGTTTTGAATTAATCATTGCAACTAGTGTGGACAGGTCTCTGAGGTTCCCATCTACTTGCTCATACAGTTTTAAAAACGGGGCTATAGATATTGCAAGAGAGGACATTACAAGCGGTTGTATCTCTTTCATTATGCAACTGACTATTTCAGAAGAGAACTCCTCATACTTATTTTGTGGGAGTTGGTGCATTCGAGGTTTGGGGCAGCTTGGTTTGTTGTACTGTGACTCTGAGTAAGAAGAGTCAGACGATGATGACGAAAGGGGGGTGGGTGATTGTGTCGTCTCTGGGAGGCCTCCGTGCCTAGATGGGGGTGTTGATGGTCTCATTAAAGTTTGTGAAGGGATCTTTGTGCCTTTTCTCTGTGAACACGGTAGGGTAGGAGATAGGCTGTGGTCAATGCGCCTGCGTTTCCCATGGGCGTTTTTCCATTGTGATAGGGACGGAGCTCTCAAGGTCTCCTTCATTACATCTACAATATCTTCAATGGCCTCGGTGACACTGGGCTCTTTGATCGAAGTGACCAGTTTGTCTTTTGCTGTGGCGCCTCGTGCTTTATTTATTAGTGTGATGTCGTTTAGTATCTTGTTAACAACTTCCAATGAGTTTCTCCTGTTGGATCCCATAGCGATTGGCTCATTGATGAGAAGGGTCTCAATTGTGTCGTGCTGTGCTTGGTGGAAGACCTCATTGTCATTTGAGGCACCGACCCAATCGTCCATATGTCCCGTTTTTTGCTTTAAATGCAGATTTGCTGGTAAGCTCTTCGGGGAGGTTGTGGAGGAGTCGTGTCTATTTATGTATGGGCTTTCCTTCGTCGCTTCCATCTCAGTGTCCTGTGGTAGGATGCTACATTCGTCGTGGATCGAGACCTGGCTCCTATCGCTTTGTAGAGGTAATTTCCAAGGAGAACCATTCGTGCCTGACTCGGCGTCACAAATATCGTTGCTCAGGGGCACGCTTGAGGGATCACTTTCTGGGACTCCTTTTGTGTTAGTAAGAGCGAGACCTATCGCAGCTGGGCAACTTGCTATCCGGTTTTGACCCGCGTTCTGCAGACTTATAGTGTGTCGCTGGTTATTGATCATATCATCAGGAATTTTCAGTAGTTCTTCTCTTGTTTGTATCTGATCTAAGTCTTGGTCTAGATCTTGTCTATTTTCGGGGTCAGATGCTGATGATAAACTGTTTGTCTCCCCCGTGCAGTCACCGTCACAGTCTGACTTGCATTCGGGTTTGCGATAGAGCTTGGTCGACTGCCGCCGTAGGGGTTTACATGAGGTGGCCAGCGAGTTCCATCTTCGTAACTGTGATCTTGTGTGTGGGTGTGTCAAGCTTTCCGCGTGTATGCGGCCAGCAGACAGCGTTTTAGTCGGTACTGATAGGCCCGCATTAAGTTTTCCAATATGGCCTTGTGTATCAGCCATTCTCTTTTTGGTGTGAGTGCTCGAGACTCTACAAATGTGTGGTTAACTCAGCTCGGTTTTAGAGTGTTCTCTGAACTGTGGGGGATTAGGGATCGAAGAGATCAGGCCTCCCGCAGACTCCCAGCGGCACCCCACCCAGGTGGTGAACTATTTGGATCTGACGTTGTACGCTTATTGATTGGCATTCACAAAATAGATAGAATTGAATATCTACTAAGGGTACGGGATTAGCTCACCTTGTTTGTCCGGTGCAGTGAGTTCAGCTGGTCTCCGAACTCAGCTCTGGGTAAGATTACCCAGATGTTGTTTATCCGTCAATCTGCTAACATTGTCTTGTGTGCCTCCAGCGCCGAACAGCCGCACAACAGCCAGCGCCCTTCACCCCTCCGGGCTTATCGCCGCAAGGGTGGATTAGGCTGTGTTTTATGGTGAGAAAAAGGTCACGTGACTGTTCATGTGACAGCCACGGTGCTCCGCCTCCTCCTGGAAGCGAGCGTGTGACTTAGCGCGAGTTGTTGTTGACTCCCAGCGCAGGACAGCAGGACACAGCAGCAGGCAGCAGCAGGCAAGAAAAGCGTTTGTTTTTCCTTCAAAGGTTGCAAAACACACGCCGCTCGCCTGGATTGGGCTGTGTTTTATGGCGAGAAAAAGGTCACGTGACTGTTCACGTGACAGCCACGGTGCTCCGCCTCCTCCTGGAAGCGAGCGTGTGACTTAGCGCGAGTTGTTGTCCCAGCGCAGGACAGCAGGACACAGCAGCAGGCAGCAGCAGGCAAGAAAAGTGTTTGTTTGTTTTTCCTTCAAAGGTTGCTAAACACACCATGCATTATGGTCTCTCATACCGCATAGCCACACCCCCTCTCCCAGCTGCGCCACATTCGGAAACATTTTTCCCATATCTCCCTTTACTTCCTCGCAGAATGGTGTAATCCCTTTACAGTCCCACCATATATGCCTCCATGATCCCACCTCCTCACCTCCTCACATCCTCTCCAGCATTCATTTGACGTTTTGGGAAACATGGTTTGCAGTCTTTCTGGAGTATAGTGCCATTGAACAACTATTTTGGTCCACATTTCTCTAGTCTGTGCAGAGCGTGTCTTGGGGATTAATTCCCACAAGTCCTCCCATTGGGTTTTTGTAGGTTCCTCCCCCAGCGTTCTGCCCCATCTGATCATGTACGACCACTTTATTTCCTCCTCTTGTGAGTTTATAAATGAATAGAGAGTCGACACCCATTTCTTTGCCACTGTGTTGAAGATAACTGAGGTCTCAAAGGGCGTGAGATCCCTAGTTGCCGCTTTCGTAATATCCGGGGATTTCAGCCAATGTTTAAGTTGCTCATATTTGTCCTTTTCTCGTCGGGAGCGAGATGCAGTTGAGTAGCAAGAGTCAAGTGACCTAATTTCATTGTCTATAAACATTTCCCCTATTTTTGTTATGCCCGCTTCTTCCCATTTCTCATATGCCCCTTGTTCCATACCTGGTGGGAATAGGGGATTTCGGCAGATGGGTGGAAGGGGCCCAGCGCCGTGGTCATTATACCTGTCCGTGTTTGGGAGTCCCATGCCTCCAGCGTGGTCCTCATAATTTTGCTTATGCCTAGATTAGGGTGTATATGTTCTTTCTGTTTCCAGAGTAGTTCCACCAAAGGAGTCCTTGCCACTGCACGATCTTGTGTCGCCCAGATCTGCTGTGGATCTTCCCCCATCCATTCCCGCAGGACCTTTAATTGCCGCCTGGTAGTACTTCTTGAAATGGGGAAGTGCCATCCCACCATCCCTGGTTAGTGCTGTGAGGGTAGCCCTTCGATTCTCGGGGTCTTTCCTCTCCATATAAATGAGGAGATAGCTTTAGATAACGTTTTAAAGAAGGTGTGGGGGACGCCCACCGGGAGAGCCTGGAAGTAATATAGAATTTTTGGGAGATTGGTCATCTTGACCGATTGTATTCTACCCCACCAGGAGATCCGAAGTGGATTCCATCTTTCTAGGTCTTTACGTACGTCTACTAAGAGTTGCGGTTAATTCTCCCTGTATAGCTCCTCTATCTTTTGGGTTATTCTTATTCCCAAGTATTTTATGCCCTTCCCACCAATTTTAAGATCCAGTAGATTAGCTTCCCTTTCTATCTTTCCCCTGATTAGGATTTCTGACTTTTTCCTATTAATTTTCAGTCCTGATATGGTACCAAACTCATCTAGTTTCCTAACCACAGACGGTAGAGCTGACTCTGGGTTTTCCAAGGTTATCAGCATATCGTATGCTATTACTTTGTGCTGTGTGCCTGCCATTTCGATCCCCTTAATGTAGGTTGCCTCCCTCATTTTTATTAAAAAGGGTTCCAAAAAGATAGCGTACAAAAGAAGGGAGAGCGGGCAACCCTGCTTCGTACCCCTGGAAATTGTTATCTTGTCTGTGACTTCTCCCTGCAGGAGGGGGAGTTATAGTTCGCCCTGATCCTGGCTATATATAGTTCCCCAAATCCCATGCAGGCTAGAACTTTGAATAGCATTGACCATTGTACCCGGTTAAACGCTTTCTCGGCGTCCACTGAGAGTAATAGCACGGGTGTGTGTGTTATGCCTATTTTTCCCACTAAATGTATGAGCCTTCTAAGATTGTCGTGAGTTTGCCTTCCTGAGATGAAGCCTGATTGACCTAGGTGAATTAGCTTTGGGAGGAGCGGGGATAGCCTTGCTGCTAGGATCTTTGTATATATTTTTGCATCCAAATTGATCAGGGAGATAGGCCTATATGCCTCGGGGAGTGTCGGATCCCTCCCTGCTTTATGGAAGACTAAGGGCCTCATTACAAATCGCCCAGTATGGAAACAACGGTGGCGGTAAATCCGCCGCCACTGTTGTTTCCATGCCGGGCGATCACAACTCCTGCAGGCGGGAGGTGATGTTCCCGCCAGGTCTGACCTGGCGGATTTAACACTGCACGCCTGCAGGCGGACGAGATGCTGCCGGTGTTTCCATGATCCCCATTCCCATTGAGTCCAATAGGACTCAATGGGAATGGGGATTAACACCATTCCGCCTCCGTGATTCCCGGGAAACCGGGGTTGTAATGCCCCGGTGATTCCGGGAATCACGGAGGCGGAATGGTAATACGAGTCCGGCGGTAACCAGGCGGTTTTACCGCTGTGGTTACCGCCGGACTCGTAACGAGGCCCTAAGACCTTCGCCTCATTCATTGTGGGAGTCACGTTGCCACTATCTTTGAATGAATTTAGAAGCCTGGTGAGAGGTGGGATTATCTGATCTGCGTACTTTTTATAGAAAGGGGCTGTGAAACCGTCTGGGCCAGGTGCTTTATTTACCGGGAGGTCCGTGATTGCTTTTTTAACTTCCTCTTCCCTGATTGGATTCTCTAGCGTTTGTCTATCTTCTTCTGAGATTCGAGGGATGGGAAGGGCCTTTAGGTATGCGTCTTGTGCTTCTACACCTGGGAGGCCCGAGGTATATAGATTTTGGTAGAATTCTCTAAATGTCTCCCTCATCTCTTGTGTGCCCGTCTGTATTTCCCCCTTAGAGTTTCGCATGGCCTTAATCTTTGTATCTTTCTGCTTTGAGCGGAGTTGTCTCGCTAGGAGTCTGTCCGCCTTGTTTGCTTTTATGTAATATCTCTGCCTGAGGTAGAGTACGTTCCTTTCTGCTCCTTTTGTGCGCTACAGCTCCAGTTGGCCCTGTGTGTGTTTCAGCGCTTTTTTTAACGCCTTGGTGCGGTGGGCCAAGGTTTCCCCGTGTAACTCTGTTATAGACTTTTCCAGTTCATTTTCCCACATATATCTTTGTTTTTCCTTCGTACTTTTTAATGCTATGAGCTTTCCTCTCATGACCGCTTTAAAAGCGTCCCATATCGTGGCTATGGAAACCCCCCCTGTATCGTTTTGCGCAAAGTATTCTTCAATCATTTCTTTTATGGTCTCCCCTGTAATCCGGTCTTGGATTACGTCCAGGGTTAATCTCCACCTCCACAGATTATTTGTTTTCCCCGGTAGGGTTAGATCTAGCCAGAGCGGTGCATGGTCTGACAGCGCCATCGTTCCCAGTTCTATCCCCTGAATCTTTCCCAAAAGTCCCACTGATGCCCAGAAATAATCTATTCTTGACATAGAATCATGAACGTGCGAGAAGTATGTATAACCCCTTTGTTCCCCCTTCAGTTCCCTCCACACATCATTAAAGGCCATGTGATCCATCTGTTGTCTAAGGCGTTTAGATGGTGCACCCTGGCCCTAGGCATTGCCTGCACTTCTGTCTAGTAATGGATTCCAAGCCATGTTGAGATCGCCTCCTAGTAGCACCTCCCCCTTAGCAAAGTTTTCAAGTTTCCCCATTGCATCTCTGAGAAAGCCATTTTGTCCCTGATTTGGTGCATATATCGATACAAGGGTAATGCGATATCCTTCAAATTCCGCATTAGCGAATGCGTATCTCCCTTCTTTATTCCGTACATGCCTCCACCAGATTGGCCCCCTTCACCTTCCGTATCGCTATCAGCACCCCGCCTTTTTTCTCTGTTGAGGTAGCCTGTGCCCATATTTTATACCCTTTGATGCGAGTTTTCTGCTTGTCCCTTGTCCTAATATGGGTTTCTTGAAGCAAAAGTACATCTGCCTTCTCCCTTTTAAGCAGCTTCTACAGCTTCACCCTTTTCATTGGATGGTTCATGCCCCTTATGTTATATAACAGTATACGTATCTTTCCCATTTTTTACGTGATCACGCACAGCTTCAGAGTCCCCCTAGTTGCCCGAAATGTATGGTCCCTGCCCCTATCCCTCCCTCCCCTCCCCATTAACTGTCCCCCCCCAACCAAGAACATTAAACCAAACAACTTGCCCCCAAGGTGGGCGAGGGTTCCTATTGTTGTTAGGGTGTTGCGCCCGTCGCTCCCTGCCCATCTTACCCTCGGGAGTAAAATTTGTGGGGAATCCTAAACCCCACATTGCCGTTATTTCTCTCCCGATTCCAAGCTGGTGGGTCCCTCCCAGACTGCCAACTCCAAATAGTATCCGGCTTATCTGTATTTCTCTGCACACCCTCTAGGGGTACCGTGCATTGACCTCACATATTTTTCTGTCCATTCAAGTCCATTTCATCTCGCTTCCGTCATCGCTGTTGCCTACGATCTTCCCTTCCTGTTTTTATTCTTCTCGGTCTGACCGTTTCCCAGCATCTCGGCTTTCGCGATTGGTCTCCCCTTGTATTAGCTTCCTCCGAGTCCACTTCCTCTTCTTGTAGTCCCATCATGCCGAGGGCTTCTTCCCAAGTGGTAACCCTTCTCTGCTTTCCTTCCCAGGTGAATAAGAGGCCAAATGGGAAGGTCCACTTATAGCGGATTTGTTTCGCCACGAGGGCTTTGACCAGAGGGGCCATAGCTCTTCTCTTTTGTAGGGTCACCAGCGCCAGGTCCTGATAGAGCTGCACCTCTTGTCCATTCATTCTGATGTGCTCCATTTCTCTTGTCCTCCTCAGAATCTGTTCTTTCTGTGGATAAGGCGAGAGAGCCGTCAGGACATCCCTTGGTCTTTCTCCCGGTGCTCCTGTCCTTTTTGGTCCTACCCGATGGACTCTGTCAATCCCAATTTCCTCTGTTTCCTGAGCACCCAGGACATCTCTAAAGACCTCCTTCACCGCCTGCTTCAGGTCTTTATCATGAACGGATTCCGCCATGTTTTTAATGCATATGTTGGACCGTCTGGAGCGGTTTTCTAGATCTTCACATTGTATTTCCAGGTTGTGGGTAAGTCTCACTAGGCGTTCCTGTGTTTCACTAGCCTGCAGCGCCTCTTCCTCGACCTGCTGTATTGTTCTCTCAACTATGTCCTTTCTTTCCTCTAATTTGGCCATGTCAATTTTGATATCCTGCACCGCCTGCTTCATGTCATTCTTCATCGTTGTGAATTGTTCCTGCACCGTGGACATGAACTTTTCTTGCAGGTCCTGAACCATGTCTGCATATCTTCTCTCGTTGGAGGCTGTTGGTGGCGGGTGGACTACTCTCCTTCTCTTTGGGAGTTCTCCTTTGAACTTCCTTTGTGCTGTGCCGCTCCTTCCGTCGACCACATTTGAAGGATATTAGCGTCTTGTCTTGTGGACTGTGGTGTTTGCTGCGTGACGTTGCTTTTCCCCTTAACTCTTGACATATTTCAATGCCTTTCAAGGGTGTCCCGTGGGCTTTCCGGTCCTTCTACTGCCCAGCGGGTACTTATTTAATGTCTGCTGTTTTGTTCCCTCAAAGCTAGGGGTGCTTTCCTATGCCCTCGGAAGTCCCAGGTTGCAGATTCTGACCTTTCAGGCTTCAGCTCGTCTTCTCGTGCCGATTAGGCCTGTAAACGCTGGGGTATACCTGATCGTTCCTTTCCCCCACAGGTTTCAGCGTAGCCTTCCGTTTGTTCCCTCGTCTCCTTTCGTGTTCCTCTTTGTCCACGGTCGGGGGCCCCAGTGCCTGCTAATGTTATGTGTGTGGGGGGGGAGGGTCCTCCCAACACCGGAGATCCTCCTTGATGGTTATGTTATTGGGGTGGTTATCTGAGATCGTAGCGAACCGACCCAGGGGTGATAGAGAGCCCCCTCTCTTCCCCCGTTCTCGTGCATCTGCTCCCAGCCCACCCCACCCTCGAATCAAGGACTGGCTTCCTTGGAGATCTTTATGCGCTGAATTGGCCAAAGTTAGTCTGGCTTTATATAATGTTCATTGATTAGCCTCTTGTCCAATTGAGGGATTCCCCCCCCTCGGGGTTTTCCAATGTAATTTGGGTGCGATGGAGCCCACCGGGGGCCCGCCTCCCCCGCTCTCCTCACCCCTCCTCACCTCCGCTGCCGGGTCTGCTCCGGGGCTCCACCCGACCCGACTTTTCTGCTTGCGGTGGCTGCAGGGCGGCCCCGCTCCGGAATCCAAGCGGTCCGCTCTGCCTGCCGTCGTCAACCGCCGCCTCTCCCCGGCTGTTGACGTTTCCTGCCTGCGCAGGCCTTCCTCGCCTGCGGCCTCAATTTCAGGCGGTCCCCTCTCCTCTCACTCCCGCCCTCTACAGCTCCTGTCGGGGAAGCGGAGTGGGAGGGGCGCGCCTCCGCACCGGAGCCCGCGCTGTCCCCGGATTGCGGGGCCCACTGATTCTCGTGGTGTGGGAGGGGTGTGGGGGGGCATGGGTCAATGCACCCCGCACAGGGCCTCTGCTCACCCCCTGCCTCTCCACTCACCTCCCGCCGATGCCTGGTTCCCGCCGCGGGGGATGAGCCGCTCACGATGCGCCTCACTCCGGTGTCTCCACGAGCGACGGGTCGGGTGCTGCTGCCGCTGGGGGGGGGAGACTATATCGGCGACGTGGTCAATCCACCTTGTTTGCCATCAGACGCTGCTTTAATGTGTGAAATTGTCTGGCGGTCCGGGCGGAGCGCAGCTCATTTGCGACTCCTCACCCCGGCGGCCATCTTGGAATGCTCATCCATTTCTGATTTTAAAGTTAAAAATTGACCTAATGTCACTGGAAATCATTTTCCTTCCTAATTTTTATCATGTGCACTACAAAGTGCAGAAGATATGTGTAAAAAGCCGGTGAAATTGCATTTACACCTTCCTTTTGCAATTCACAGTACAAAATTAGTAAATGATTTCCATTACTATGAAATCTGCCTGCTTTCTGCTGATTTAAAAAGCAGGCGGGGGGATGGGGGGCAACTCTGCTGAGCAGCCAGAGGATGACAAGGTGAGCTTTCAGCGCTCTGTGAGGCCACCAGAATCCTGATAATATCCTATTTGGAATTACAGTATCTTTATACATATTGCACAGTGCGAGATAGCAGAGTGTTCTGGCTCCACTATACTGCAGTTTCTCAGAAGATTGATGCTGAGAAGCCCTCGAACGGTAAGAATCCTTGCAGGAGATGGTGAGCGGGTGCCAAGGGTGTGTGGGTGCAGGCACAGGATCCTGGACAGCGGCGATGAAGGTCAGCATTTGCTCGGGCCGGTGGCCATCCCAGCGCAGATGTGGGTGGAGGATGGAGCCTCGATGCTCACCGATCGAGGTGCGCGACCCTATAGCAGCGTGGGAGCGGACCGCTGACACCCCCTGAGGCGGCAGCCTCAGTGTGCAGCATGCCGGGCAGCTGCTCGCTGCGTGAGTTCGTTGGTCGAGAGCAGGGACAGGCTTGTGGGGGTCTCCTCCACACTTGTGCTAATCTTTTTTGTGACTCTCCATTCCCTGCCAGACACGCTCTTCCTCCATTGTGAGCACCACAGGCCTTGCAGGCTTGCATTTCACTGTTCTGTGCTGTGGGACAGCAGCGCTTAGAGACACTCTACAGGCCCTCTTCCACTTTGGGAGGCCATTTCCAATATATTGCTGTGGAAAGAGTCTGCTGCTTCAGACTTTCCTCTATACTGCGACCCTTTTGGAGCAGGGTGTGTCTGTGGGTTCCGGCACACATTTCCCTGGTGTCCCTGAAGCTGCCCGCAAAGCATTAACAGCAAGACCTGTCTGGGCTCCAGTGGCGGATACACTCAGGTTGTAACAACGAAAGAAGCTGCATCTATCCTCCTGTGGGGTGTCTTCACAGTGGGTGCATCAATCTGACCGTCCTACGAGGTAACATGGTGAAGGGCAAGCTCAGGATACCGTCTCAAAAGTGCAAAACGGACCAATTTAAAGTGACAAGTCCTCCGTCCTCCCAACCATCCGAATACTATGACTGCGGGGGCCATCAGTCATGAACTTCCCATCTCTCTGGCAGGCATCATGTGGTCTATTGCTAACTCTCGGAACTCAGTGGAGGTGAAGATAAACGGGCTGCCATCAGAGGTATCCTTCCTGCGCCAGGACCTCCGCAAGCTGTCCTCGAGAGCGGGGGAGGCAGAGCAACGAATTTCAGATTCAGAAGATGTCCTCCGACGGATGGAAAAGCAAATAGATTCTGGGCCTCATTACAAGTCCTCATTACAAGTCTGGCAGTCCGGAAATAAGGGTGCAGCTAGCAGCGTACCAGCACCATTTCCAGACCACCAGATTATGAGACAGTGCTCCCAGCCGGTCGGACCGCCTCCTGCTGACATGGCTTTCACAGAAGAACCGGCACCGTTAGCAACGTTGGCGGTGGACTCCACGGGAATGGGGACTTGCAGTTGCTGCCATCTGACATCCTGGACCACTGGGACTTGTAATGTTCCGGTGGCACCAGGATATCAGGCAGTGGTATGGCTGTTACGGGGTTGCCGGCAGGTTTTCCGGCAACTCTGTAATGAGACCCTCTGGCTCCCAAAAACATAGATAACTGGAAAACCAGGCAGAAGATAGTGAAAGGAGGTCAAGAAGGAATAACATCTGGATTTTAGGACTGCCAGAGAAGGAGAAAGGGCCCACTGAATTCCTGCGGACAGATCCGTACCTGGTGCTCCTCCACGCACCGCAATAGGCAGACTATTGAATTATAGAGATCGGGAAGCACTGCTGCAAATGGCGAGGGACATGGGCCCGATCAAGTATAATGGCCCTAGGATTGGATTCTTCCCAGATTACACCGGAGAGGTGCAGCGTGTGCAGCAATCCTATGACTCTATAAAGAAGAAGCTGGTTTCTCATGGCATCAGATATGCTCTTTTTTTCTGAACAATGGAAGGTTTATCATGGGTCAAAGGTCCTGCTCTTCAAACAGTCCACAAGAGGCATGGGATTGGTACGAGACCCAAATCTAGTCTGAACCAGGTGGAGCATCACAGAAAGGAGCCCATCGATCAGCGCAGGAGCATGCAACACCCTCTGTCCCACTGATCCCACGTGGACTGGCAGTGTTTGGGGACAATGGTGAAGATTGCGGGATGGCAGAAAGAGGATGACGAAGAGGCCCACTCTGGGTGCTTGGTTTTAGTTTACTCAGGCACAATCAATCTCTTCTAATTTGTGTAATTCCAATTTAAGTGGCATATGCGCTAAAGAGTGGAATGGAATGTTTGTGCCTTAATTGTTTTCAGCGGATGCCCGCACATGTTTGATTCAGAAATGTTTTTTCCAGGTCTGCTTGATGCTGGGTTCAGGTGACAGGTGCTTATGGTTGTGGGGGGTGGAGTACAGGGTGGTGGGAATGGGCAGGTTTTTGCAGTTGTGTTTGGTTTACTGCTTAGCTTGGGATGTTCAGAGGGTCTGGCGGGACATTGATCACACAGTTCACTGGACATTTTGGGAGTCGGGATGGGCAGGGAGGAGGGAGCTGGTGGCAGAATTTTAGACACAATTCTCGACGCACCTGGTTATGATATGATATGGCATTTATAATGCGCCTATACACAAGTGTTTCAAGGCGCGATGCGGCAAGGGAGGGGGAACAGAGGGAAGACAGAGACAGCGATCATACTAGGTCAAGTGTCAATCAGATCGCGCAAGTGCAGGGGAAGATGAAAAGTGCGGAGGGGGATGGGGACAGTGCAGTACATGGGGTAATAGAATAAATAAAAACAATAAGAGAAGTAGGGCCAGCTGGTGGAAGGTGCAAGGGTAAGTGCAGACATCAGGTGTCAAGTGCTGGTGGGGGACTCTAGGGATACAGAAAACAGGCCCCAAGTGTGGGGGTTGCAAGGAAGGCAGTGCAAGTGTGTCTCTGGCGGGGCAGGGGACCCAGGCCCGAGATCAGAGGGTGGCCAGGAAACCAGTACAGTTTCAACCAGGAATTCAGCAGGGGAGAGGAGGAGAGAAAGCGGAAGCAAAGCAGAAGGTTTTGAGGTGCTTCCGGAACCAGAGGTGGCTCTCCACAATTTTCAGGGAGGCAGGGAGGCTGTTCCAGAGAGAGGCCCCAGCCGAAGAAAGAGATCTAACACCAACTCTTTGCTTGGAGAAGTGACTGACCCTGAGGGAGTTGGAGGCGGATGAGCGAAGAGCTCGAGAAGGAAGATATTTAGGAAGAGAGAGTTGAAGGTATTGAGGCCCCAGGCCCCAGTAGGCCTTGTGGACAATGCAGAGGGTTTTGTACTTAATCCTCACAGCCACTGGGAGCCAGTGCAGAGATTTCAGTCCTGGAGAGATACGATCCCTGGGCTTGAGGCCAAGGACAAGTCTCGCAGTCCTGTTCTGGATGAGTTGCAGAGGGCGGAGAGTAGAAGCAAGCAAATTTAGAAAGAGGCTGTTGCAATAGTCCAGCCTAGAGAGAACCAGAGCTCCTGAGACAGTGAGCGTTTGAGGGAAGGAGAGGAAAGGAAGAATACCTCTGAGGAGGTGTAGCTGGTAATGTGACTTCTTAGAGACGTCAGAGATGTGAGGAGAGAAGGAGAGTGTGGAATCGAAGATGACCCAGAGGTTTTTAGCCTCGCAGGTGGGAGCAGGATGAGGGCCAAGAGATGCCGGCCGGAGAGTGGCAGGAAAGGAGGGAGCGGGTGTGCCGATGAGGAGAATCTCAGTCTTACTGGCATTAAGGCAGAGCTGATTGGCGGCACACCACTCCTGGATGACGGACAGACAGTCAGAGATGAGAGAGGATGAAGAGGTGGCTGGGGGTAGCCTGAAAATGAGCTCAGTGTCATCCGCATAGCACTGGAAGTTGAGGCAGAGCGCGGCAATGCGGTGGGCAAGAAGTGCCAGGTGCACTTCGGAACCCCCTCCAAGACTGAGAACCAATGGCATGCGTTAGTTGCAGGTGTCTGTAGTGTTCCTTGTTTGGTAACTCGAAGGTGTCCTGCAATGTACCAAATGGAATGAGCCGCCCAACCTGCACCAAATCTGCAAGGGCACACACCCCCATTCATGCCAACTAGCGAAACTGCCCACTTTTAGTATTTCAGGGAGATACCTGTTGTTCCAGAGGGGCTGATCTAGTGTTGGTTTCCCTCCCCAGCCAATACCAGAGTGTGGGGCGCTACAGGGTGAGCAGGGGGGGGGGGTGAGGCGATCCCCAGGCAGTGTGCATACTCGATCTTCATCTCTGGCCTCAAATATCTAAGCATCCATGTGGACCGAGCCCTGTGGACTTCATCCCTTGCAACTTGCACCCGGTGATAGACAGATTCTCTGCAGACACGGTACACTGGCAGTCTCTTCCACTAACGATATTGGGCAAGGCGGCCCTTTTTAAGATGCTGACAGTCCCGAGGTTTCTTTATGTCCTGCAGAATACCCCACTCTTGGTCCCCAAAGCTGTTTTTACAACCATTGACGGCATACTTTGCGGCCAGTTCTTAGGGGGGGAACGAATTGCACTAAAAATTCTCCAGCATTCGGTATCGGAAGGGGAGAGGGGCGGAGGGCACCTTTTTCCACACGTTATGGAGTTGTGAATCAATCCAGAATTTCTGGGGGAGGTGTATTCGTAGGTGCTCGGGTCTCAGCTACCATGTGACCCGAAAGTGGTGCTATTGGGGATATGGGGTGGGGGGGAGAAGGGTTCATCAAGTATGAAAAAATGTTCCTTTCTGTAATGCTGCGGTTGGGGAATCGGCTTATCGCTGCAATGTGGGGCTCAGCAGAAAGACCAACATTTAGCCGCTGGTCTGCAGAGGTTGACAGATGTGCATTCTTAGAGAGGCGCTTTTATAATGCTAGAGGTTTTCTACAGAAATTCTGCAAAGTATGGGGTGGGTGAGAGATAACTACTGGGCCTCCTTTGCTTGTTGTTTTCTTGCCACCAGGCAGAAGACTGAACTGGTAACTGACAGGGGCCCCTCCCTGTACAACCGTGATCTAGTATGTTTTTTCGCATGTGATATTTTTGACACCGTGTAACCAAGCTTTGGCAATTGGTTGTTTGTCTTATTACGAGTTTTATTTGAAAACAATAAAAAAAGATCTATACAAAATAAATAAAAAGCAGGCAAATTCCACAGGAATCCACTTAAGTTATACCAGCACGAAAATAGCATACTTGTGTAATATTTGTATCGCGGAGAGAATGGGCTGGAACAAACGATAATTGCGCTCCATGCCCCTTGTGATGATCCTTCAGATGGTGTCACTTCTCCCCAGGGGAGAACCCATCTTCATGAGGCTAGGTAGGTGAGGCTGCTAACCAATAGTCCCCTAGGGGTGGTAATATGCAGGAGGATCTCATAGAGAGGGACTCCTCTCCTGGGGATAAGGACGTGATTGGGAGGCACAGCCCCTTTAAACCCCAACCCTACCATGCTGACAGTTCGGCCTGAACCTTATGAGTCTAAACTCATGTCTAAAGCCATGCGTTACTGTGAAACATCGAACTACCCTGACGGTTTAGGTACTGAGATGAAGAAGCTCCCAAGAACACTACAAGCCATCGGGAAAAAACACCAGAGCAACTGTAGTCAATGGCACAGAGGTTATGTCAGTGCAGATCCTATTATATCAAGACATCAGAAACAAATGAAGGCAGAAGGATACCAGGAAGGATACCGGAGAGAACACTGCAGAAAATCGGAGAAAAATCGCAACCAAGTCGACACCTGAAGGCAGGCCGAGAAGCATGAGTAAGAGATGTGGAGGGTGTGGTACAAGAGAACGCACAAGGAGGTCTCGCAGGCCGACGGGGTGTTGGCCGTGGAGAAAGCAGAAATGAAGAAGGGATAGACGTCCCACATGGAGGCAGAGCGTCAAATAGTATACAACTGAAAGATGGCGGCTGGTGGGTGAGAGGCAAGCCGAACAAGAGAAGGAGTGGCAGGACTCCCCGTTTTAACCAGATGTACATTGTAAGACGCAGGGAAAGCGTAATACTAGTCGGCCGAGAGTGGGCCCTACAGAAGGACGGAGATTGGGTTGTGGTGGCATGATCTATAGTGGGTGGATCGGGCAGTCAAATAACTGCACCAAAACCGCTAACATTATCTGTTTGCACAGCTTCCTATACAAACCTGAACAGTATCCAGAAAGGTGGTGGTTGGACTTTCTGTACAGGGAAGGAAGGTTGAGTACCTAGTTCGCTTCTTGACAGACAACTGTGCAGGGCCCAAGAAGCATACCGCAATGATAGTGGGAGAAGGCGATAGACGATTGTTTGAAATCCTACCAACCCAGTGAAGCATCTCAACCCCAATATAGGTATTGTGAGTTAATTTAAGTCTGGGAGGGAGTGGACAAGCTGTTTAAAAAACTCTTTAGACATTTCATGAAACATAAGACAACAAGGGCGAACAGTGAAGAATATGAACTGAGAACACCTACCTCAGCGGCTGAGAAGATACGTTGTTTGTAAGCCCGACACCCCAACCCCCTGAAAAGCGATTGAAGAGTGTTATCTTATCGACCTCGGAAAGTACAACAGAGGGGACGAAAAGGGTTGTAGGTCCAGGGATAGTTGATGCTCTCCTTCTCTATCCAAACATTGAACAACTGGCGAAAAGTCTGCCAAAGGAGAGTATTGGTGTACACACCCCAGAATCATCAAGGGCTGGTCTATCGAGCCAAACCACAATCATCTTCAGTCGATACCACTGTTCCTCATTGATGATTGGCCAACACCAGATCCTGCCAAGAGTCCCGTCTTTTCAGCTCATGACCTTAACCTTGCCTTCACCAGAGACAAGAAGAAAACCATTAACATTGTCATTTCCTTTGCGCATCAAACACCCGGAAAATAGAAAAACCTTTGAGACTGTAAACTAGGAAGAAAGAGAAAAAAGTTGTAAACCAATTTGTGAGATAGTTCCCACTCTAATTCCACGGGTGTGTGATGCTAGAGAAGGGACTCTGGGGAACAGCTTCATCGTCCCTGTGGGGCGGATCGAGAATTGTGCAAGACCAAGAGATTGTAAAAACCTCTGTATGGGAGGAATAATATGAACTGAGAACACCTACCCCATCGGCTGAGAATATACATTGTCTGTAAGCCTGAGACCCCAACCCCCCTGAAAAGCCATAGAAGACGGCTTGGAACTGTGCAAGACATTGGGGAACCAGCTAGGAGTCATTCTCCTAGCCCCAGGAGAACTTTTATGCAACTGTTTATTTCTTTGTTGGCTTAGGGAAAACCCAGAAATTGTGTAGAACTTTTGTTTTGGACAACCTGAGAGGCGTTTGGACGCTTCACGTCCAGGAGAAGGGAGTCATTCCCCTGGATAACAACAGTTGGACTTTATGGGGTTTTGTTGTAGTGACAGGGAAAGATTAGGAGCCTTTGTGATCGGGACAGTGCATTTTTGTTTTGACACACATAGACCTCCTAACGAGCACCTGAGTTTCTTTAATTTAGGTAGGGAAAACCCCTTCGAATTAGGAATAGATAGGTTTGTATTTCATTTAATAAACGTCTCTAGCTACCACTATTGCACCACTTGGACTGTCTCTTTTTCCTTGTCACAACACTCTTTTCTGCTAACAAAATGTATGAAAATGTTAAGTGTAGTACAAATTATGTGTCAAATGTTTACACGTATTTTGTCTACTCTATACGAACATGACCCTTACTAGAGCTTAGGTTTCTCAAAGTCATAAATTGCATGAAGGAGACCTGTTACGTTTGCACTTAGTTGCAAACAAGTCCCCTCTGTGCAATTTTCAGTCATTTGCACTATGAAGTGCAAAGGAAAGGTGTAAAAATCAGCAGTCTGGAGTATCCCTTTCTTTTGCACTTTGCTGTGCTAATTGAGCACATGTTGCTTGCCATTTATTCATGGCAAGCAGGGTTTACAATGGATTCCTATGGACTCCGAGTACTTTTTGCTGGTGGAAAAACCAGGCAAATTCCATAAGACTCCACAGCATTAGGACCAGCATGAAAATAGTATGCCGGCATACATGCTGTTGTATTTGTGTGGCGGAGAGAATGGGGATGAGCTTACGCATGCTTTTTACGCATTTATTTTACTGTATTCCACCACAAATCAGTTGTTTCTTCAAATACTTTTCTGAGGGTTTCATAAAGCCTTAGTATGGATGCTTTTTCATGCTTGTCACTACAACACATTTCTTTCTTAATATGCTCCCATGGACACTATCCCATAGCCTTTCCACTGTGTTCTGAAACCAAGTCTCTGGAGACGGTTAGTCAGTACTTACATTAAGAATACAACATTTCATATCCTGTGGGAATGTTCACAAATACAAGACTACTGGCAAAAATGCTGCGACAGGCTATCAATAAGTGATTGGCCGCGAGATACCGATGGACCCCAAACTTCTAATACTGGGGATAGATGCAGATATAGAGCTATCTCGATACGAAAAACTCATGTTCGCAACATCCACAGGACTTGCAAAAAGGAACGTAGCTCAATTATGGGGCTCGGCCTCGCCCCCACAATACGAGAAATGGGTAACGGATGTGGACAGGTGTGTGCCGATGGAAACAAGAGTGTACACCACAAGAGGATGCCCAGAGAAAGCAGCTAAGATATGGCAAAGATGGGAAGACACCTGAAGGCATGAAAAAAGGAGCCCAGAATCTGATGAACTGCCGGAATAGAACTCACCCAAGCGATCGAGCTGATCCTAAAAGTCATCGGATACAACAGATCTACAGTATAAAAGGAAAAGAGAAAGTAGCCAACCATCGAGAAGAAGTGAATACCTGTGTGTTTAATGTATTGACTAAGTGTTTAATTAGTCTCTGTTTTGTTTGTTTGTATCTATAAAACAATAAAAAATATTATATCAAAGTAAAAAATAAAAAAAAATAAAAAGAATACAACATTTGACTTTTTTCTAAACTTTGTTTTTGAAAGGCGGCTATCGGTGAACCGGGTAGCACAGACTGATTAAGAAGTCCCAACTCGTAAAGCATCTAGCATCAGGAGAGGCCATGGACACTAGGCAGTGATAACCAGTTCTCCTACTACCAAAATTAGCTGCAAACCGTCAGAGAGGCTGAAAGTTGAAGGAGCCTCGCACGGAGCAGCAGCATCGTGGGTCAGCTAAGCTACCAAGCTTGCAGGCAGTGGTGAACTGGGAACCAAAAGAGGCGCAGGAAATCATTTTCTAGGTGGCATCATGTTACACATTTTCAGCAAGCCCAACCCTTTTCTTAGAGGAAAATGTGGAAATAAAATTGGTTACCACTCAAAAGAGGCCCAAGGTGCAGAGGCCTCCTGGGAAATCTCCAGCGTTCACTATAGGACAGTCCACCCCTGCCTGCATGGAGGTTCAGGGAGCCTTGTTTTGTACCACTACTCCCAAACAATATTTATCTTACTTGATTTGGGGTTTTATTATCACGTCAAACTGTAGTTCGGGCTGCACAAGATGAAATGGGTGGTGGAAAGTAGGGCAAGAGGAACAGGAAGAAGGGGAAACATATTTCTTAACTAATAAAAAACAAAAATTGAAGATTCCTAGTTAGCTTAACAGTATTAGGCGGAGAAAAGTGTGCAATTCCAATGTATTAAATAAGTGCCAGTGTGTGGCTGATCCAGCCATAGGAAGATGGATGTGGGCACTAACTCATATGCTTTTCTATCTCTTTTGTGTTTCTGCTGTCCCATCACTTGTAGGCTAGTCCCAGTGGTCAAATTGTATTAAAACAAGTAGTGGAATGATGTTCCTTCTGCCTGCCCTCTTTTCTGCCCCCACCTCCCTGTTACTCCCCCCATTCAAACTCCATACCTCGAATATCATTTTCAACCACTCCATGCCAAAAAGCTGACACAACAGCTCTAGCAAGACTGAAGAAAACAGTGAAAGAATGGGCATTTAATTGACCACCATTAGTGTGACATTGTCGTCCACCGCATGCAGCTTTATGCAGCCACCCCTTCCAATCACCCACCACTGGCACCTCTTAAGGGACATCCCATAACTATACGCCCCCCCCACCCGCCCATAACCTGCAAACACTGCAGCGCTTACAGCAAGACCAGGAGTGGGCTTATGTGCCAAGCAATCTATTGAATAAAACAAAAGCATTCCAACACCTATGAAATAGCACTGCGGGATGTGACTCTGGCTTGGTACCTGCAGGGCTCAGGTTCGAATCCCCAGAAGGGGCAAAGGAAAAATAAATATTTGTTTCCTTGCCAATCGAGGAAGCCATGGTGGTGGCAAAAAAAAGTGCATTTCCCTGCTATCAGCGTGGTCGTAGCCAAAGGAGCCCGACAGCGGGAAATGTAAAATAAAAGTGGCTAGCCCCAGGCCACTTAAAGCCCTGTGCTAGTCTGAACAAGTGTAGCAACCAGCACAGTTTACAGCCACGCTACAGTGCCTCAGGCTCTGGAGCACATTCTTCTCCAGTGACAATATTTTCTTGAACGTTTCTTGACTGCTCTAGGTGTTGTATACCCTGGTGGTTATTCTCCACCGAATAGAAATGTAAACTGTGGCTGGCAACGTGTTCCAAATTAAGAAATAAGTAATGAAACACCCTGGACGCTGAAAGACGAGTTGGTGAAATAGCGGAACCATTATGTGCCAATGAAATGATGAAATAGAGAAAACATGTTGTGCTAATGAAACTATTGGTAAAGAAGAAAACAATGTGTCCTAATGAATAAGGGAGACTATTGTATGATAAATTGTTTTCTTTAACAATGTGTATTGTACAGAATAATGTTTTCAGGGTGGTCGCTGAATACAACAACATGTGCATTGTTCAATGTAGGAATATAACAATAAGATATGACTAATTGGTTAAAAAAGATAGTATTTAGACACATTGGCTGTTCATGTGTCCTTATTTAAGTGTTGGCTAAAAATAGACTCAATTCTTACCTAAGAAGTAATTTTCAAACGAGTGGCGCAAATGCCACCGCACAGTGGTTCCACCCCTTCATATTTTATACTGATGCTTTTGAAACATAAGTAATAGGTTTCCAGGACAGTTGCACACTCGTCGGCTTATCAAATTTGTATTCCAGTTTTTACTTAGTTTCGACTTATTCGCTTGCAAAATGAGTAATAAATAAAACAATCTTAATATGGAAAATATCAGTGTATTGAAGGGGCAGCAAGCATCATAAACAAACCTGCTTTATTTGAGGTGCCATGTTTTGCAGATATAACCATCCATCCCTCACACATTTGGACATTTCAGAGGTGTTCTTGACTGACATAACAAAGGATCTTGAAAAAGGTATGATAATACAATCTTAAAGTTAAAGCAGATCCCCAGCAAGGAACGGTTAAGGCAGACCAAACACCAGAATAACAACAATTCACTGACATGCTAGAGGATGTGTTGGAGATTGTAACCAGAACGTCAATAGCCCAGATTACCAGGTCCACCAAGCACAACATCCAGAAATGTTAAAAGGCCCTTGCAGGACCCTGTAAGGAGAGCAGAAGTAGTTGACTTCCTGTCAATTAAAGGTTGAAAGTTTTGACATATTCCAAGAACTGTGGGTTTACTTACCATGTTGGGTATGAGTAAAACTTCATCCCAACAGTCCTTGGCCTCAAGATTGTAGTTCAAAGCGTGCAATACATCTCAGTATTTTGCAGAAAGTAAAATTACTTATCAGGGTTCTAATATAAAACATACTGGACTCATTGCATATGAATGAATATATTGCATGCTGTGAGAGAAGACTAGAATTTCTTATAATTGAAAGCAGACGAGTGCAAGACTAAGTGCAGTTGAGGCACGCGGCTTTGATGCAGGCCGGTCCCTTAAAAGCAGGAGCAGCGTGCAGAGCGCGCATGTGGACAAGTGCAAGACTAAGTGCAGTTGTGGCAGTTGTCGGAGGCATCTAAGCCGCAGCTTTCGCAAAGCACATGTCCTCTACAGGAGCCAAACTTAGCTGTAACCAGCCCAGCACTTGAACCCGGATTCGATTGCAGAAACGAGCAGGTCAGGGTTCTTAAGAAAACAATGTAAGCTAAAATCACAGATTTCTTTCCACTTAGATATCGCAGAAAGGCTGTGCTAATTTATTGCCTGCTGCCACACAGGCTCAATCTTCAAAACGTACTCCAGACGTCAGCACTGCCAGCATCTCAAACTAACTGTACTTTGGTCTCTAGTCCACGAGTGCAAGAGGTGCTAGTGGGCTCATGACAGGTTTCAGAAGAGGCCTCTTCCCCTTTGTCAATATCCCCAGTGCGGCTTCAACAACATACACCTTCAAGAGAAAATGCTATTCTTTCTTCTAGTTGCGTGCAAGACATGGAATCTTATAAGATTAATTGAACTCTCTGGAGCCTACTTCCATTACAGCACTCAATTTTGTTCTCAATTAGCTTGTGAGTTTGTATAACAACATAAGAGAGAATTTGAAAGTCCACACCGTTCTGTTAAATGAAATATCAACAGTTATCCACGAACGACATGCTCATTTCAATTTTCAATCAGGCTTACTTTAGAGTCATCATCATTCACCAGGTACACTGAACCTTAGCACTATGGGTGGAGCAGATGGTTCAGCATTAAATGTTAAAAAAAGGAGAGTGCAACCCCCTTGGCAATAACCTCAGAATTAGGGGTAAATCCAAAACAACCAAGAGAAAATATTCAAAGATGTGCAATATATGGTAGCACACATTCAATCAACGAACCTCATTACGATGCCGCCTGACTTCCCAGTGCCACCGGGACATTACAAGTCCATGCGGAGCGGGAAGTCAGGCAGGGGATTCGGTAAATCACACAAAATAAAATAAAATTGAAATAAGGAGAAATGGAAACAAATCTCATCAGCCATTTGCTGCAACAAGACAGAATAAACATTGAAAGGGAAAGAAAAAGAGGAAGATAAAAGAACACAATTGAAAAAAATAAACACATAAACTAATGAATGTGAAACCAAGGTACATTCCCAAGTACCCATTTCCAACCAATGACAATAGAAGACTCTCTGAGCCATTGATTGAAAGTGTGCTACCATATGCCGCACATCTCAGAAACATTTCTCTTGGTTGTTTTGGTTCAGCATTAAATGACAGGTTCTATGATATGTTATGTTATGTTATACAAATGTATAGAGCGCAAACACCTGAGGAAACCCTGGCGCTGGAATGAATACAGAGTTGCCTGACAACAATTAGAACACCCAAGTTTTGAGCATACGCCGAAAGGTAAGATGGTCGGCTGTCATCCGTAGTGCCAGGGGAATGGCATGCCAGACCTTGGCGGCAGCCACCGAAAAGGCACGGGTCAGTCTAAACCAGGGAACCATGACCAGGTAGGCAGAATGAGAGCGGAGATCTATGTTGGAACAAAGTAGGGGAACTTTTCTTGGATATATTCCGGCCCAAGGCCGTTGAAAGCCTGATGTACTATACACAAGGATTTGAACAGTATTCTCTTGTCCACCAGGAGCCAGTGAAGCTGCCTCAGCAGGGGAGTAAAGTGGGCTTCCATAGGAGGCCGTAGAATAGCTCTGACAGCAGCGTTCTGCAGTAACTGTAATCGATGGATCACGAAGCGGGGCTGGGCAAGATACCGTGAGTTGTAGTAGTCTAGGCAACTCAGAACGTGTGCTGCTACCACTGGAGCCTGACATTCTATTGGCACAAAAGGGAGGACTTTCCTGAGTATGTGCAGTTTTAAATGTCCACTCTTACAAACTGCTGCTACCTGAGCGTCCATTGCAAGAGAAGAGGATATAAGAGCCGGAAGGGGGCCAAAAGAGGTCGGCCAGCAATCATTGGTCAAATAAAGAAGAGGGGAGGTGATATCGACCACCAATACCTCCGTTTTACTACCATTTAGTTTGAGCCAATTAGATGACATCCATTCACCGACCCTCTGAAGACACAACCTAAACCGACTGGCCGTGTTGGCATGATTAAGTTCAAGACGGACCAAAATGTGGGTGTCGTCGGCATGGGAATAGAAGCGGAAGCCATTAGAGTGAATGAGAGCCAAAAGATGCTTGATATACAGGTTGAATAGAATCAGGGAGAGGGCAGACCCCTGCGGCACAGCGCATGATAGCAAGACTGGACTGGAGCGGAATGGAGGGAGTGACGCCGATTGTGAACGGTTGGCCAGAAAGGAGACAAACCAGTCCAGAACCCTGCCCGACAGGCCAGCAGTGGCAAGCTGGGAGATCAGAGTAGGATGGTCAACGGTGTCGAACGCAGCTGAAAGATCTAAGAGAACAACTGGGCCGACACCACCCTGATCAACCAGGCAAGCCAGGTCGTCAAGCACAGAGTTGAGGACTGATTCAGTTCCCCTCCCAGGCCGGAACCCGGAATGAAATAGGTCAAAGTAGGACATAGATCCCAGGAAAACAGAGAGTAGAGGGGAGACCAGGGCTTCCAACAGTTTCGTAAGGAAATAGGATGATAGTTTGCTAACACCTCTATGGCCCAGCCAAAATTAAGCCCCAAATTAATTGTACTTGTGCTTGTCTCAAAGCGGCGTTGTGAATATAGCAGGTCAAACGGCACTATCTAAAGCTTGGGAGATGCAACCCGACTTGTGTGGTATCAATAGATCAGAGGGTAATGTGATTTTCCCTTCAAAAGAGGTAAAATCCAGAGCAAAAAATGTTAAAGCATAGAAAGCGGTGGCATAGAAAAAAACATTTTTGAAAACATTTTTGTGTGATCTTTGTTCACATGTTAACAAATGGATTTGATTACGGATGCGGTTCCCCTATTCACCCACAAATCACAGGAAAAATTAGAAAAAAAGAGAAATTATAGGGGAGAAATGTATCAAAATTGTAATTTAAGGTATTTTTCCTTTTTAGATTAAGCCAGCTGATGCCAACATGTCAAATGCTTCTATAAACGATCAATCCTTTCACTGAACTGTGATTTCTTCCCCCTCAGATGAGCATCAAGGAAAGCCACTGACTTATCAAGAATATTGCGGCACACAGTGTTATTCGTCCTCCAGCTGCTATAAACTAATTGGTTGCTGATAAGGCCTCAGATTTACCATACCAATTCCCTTTGTTAAATATGGCCATGAATCGAGGTCGAATAGACTAAGGGCCTCATTATAAGTCAGGCGGTAAGGGGTTAACGGCGCCGGTAAAGGTGCCGGCGCCGTCAACCCTGTACCGCCTGATTACGAGGTCCCCTCGCAGGATCCGCTCTGCACGTCTGGTTTTACCAGACGTGCAGAGCGGGTCCTGCAAGGGGAAGAGGGAGCAAATAACGGGCCGCTCGTAATCGGCCCGTTGTTTGCTCCCTCTCCCATTCCCATTCAGCCCTATGGGGGCTGAAATGGGAATGGGGAAGGTCCGGGCCCGGGTTCCTGAAGGGAGGATTTACCGGGCCCTCCGAACTCAGAATGGCCCGGTAATTCCCCATTCTGGGAACCCGGACCCGATTATGGCAGCAGCCATGCCGCAAATAGCGGCATGGCTACCGCCAAAGTCGTAATGACGGCCTAAGTCTCAGTCGAGAACAGATCTATGCGTGGGAATAGAAGCACTCGTTGGCTCTGCAGATCCATTACAGTCAGAATATACTACAACTTATTGATGACATTCCTATACGGAGACTTATTAAATCTAAAAACATCCTGCAAATTGAATTCATTGATGATTTTAATGGTTGACTTAGCGGTGCTACACATATCCTCCCACATAATTCATAGTGTTGCTATCAGAAATTAAACATTTGTATTATTTGGATATGATGCAGTTACTTTGAAAAAAATCCATCCACAAGCTTGTATCAGTTTTCCAGCTTCCTGCAGTTTCACAAAAGGCTTCCTGTCCCCTTTGCATCTATCTAAAGATTCATAAGGATAGGGATAGTAACTCTCAAAGATCATTTATGTTTTTAAATAATCAGCAGGATTATTTTGTGTCAGAAGCTGAATAGTCATGGCTTCCAGGGCTCCTACAAGGATTTAAACAGAAGGGTGAGGCAATTAGCCACAATCATTTGTTTACTCCATTATAATAATAATAATGTATTTCTTATATAGCGCTACACACCCATTGGTGTCAGAGCGCAGAAATAACAGAACATATTATTATCCCACAGAGTGATACCCAATTTATCGACTTCGGAAGGATGAAAGGCTGAGTTGACCATGCCCGGATTCAAAACTGACACAGTAGGCAGCGCACAGATATCAGGGGCGATTGCTTAGCTCACTGTGCTATCTTCCTTTCCTTGTCTGAATCAGTTCAATATTGTTCTTTTACAGGAAGTATGGATTGCAGACTTGCCATACTTAGATGTATTGTATGTATTTTTCCAATCTAGGAAGAAAGGCCCTTTAGGTAGACTCTCTGGAGGTCTACTCATTGCAGTAAAGAATACATGAGCGGATAAAATTGAGCTTGTGGACTAACTTTGGAGTGATGGTGGTTTTATAAATGTGGGAAAAGGACGTAAAACATACTGTCCTGTGGCTTTTTGATATGTATTGAAATCCAGCATTGATGCCAGAAGGGGAACTGCTCGATTATATGAATGACTAGCAGGTGTTAGCGTACTTCGCACAGTAATTCCTACGGCTGAATCATGTAAACTGGATGTACCATAAGCTCCTTACTGTTGAGGTGGCATACATTCATCAACTTCTGTGGGAAATGAAGTTCCTGTAATTATCATGAGAGATTTGGCACAATGGGACGGACAACATCATTGCGGACACTACTGAAGAGACATGTACCGTTTCCTGTCATCCGCATTACTACAAAAGCAGTTTTGTGTCACCCGCATAATGTCAGCTAGAATGCTGATAGTGTGGACATTTTAGGAACAATGAACTGCAGAAGTTTTCACGAACTGTTGAACTTTAGGAACAATTAAGATAGAACTACTGAAGGAAGTGCCATATGGCAAGGGCAAGCATTGAAGACCTCTTAAAAAAAATAATAAGAAAAAGGTTTCTATTTACATATATATTTGTGAAAGTGTGTTTGTATGTTTGGGGTTGGCTCCCGCCCCATTCCAGTTGGTGGGCTAAAGTTTTGGCCCAAGGTCGGCATACCAGTTTGGGGTGTACTGAAGATGCCTTGCACAGGGCGTGAGCTGGCCCTGTGCTATCAATACAGGCAATTTTGGGAGATTGCCAATTTTGCGATTTTCAAAAATAGGAAGTTATGGCACAATAAAACATACACAAGGTTATAGAAGACCCCCATGTGCATATCAGATACAGATACGTGCAATGCTGGGCGGTTCCGCTAGTATTTTATACTTGTTACATTGTCCACACCATGGAACCTACCCATATACCAATTTACAGGTTTGTTGCATGTTGGGAAGTATGCTGAATATTTCGAACAGACGCACATATCCAAGCATTGCAGACAGCTTAAAAAATGCTTTAGAAAAAGAAAATTAGAAAAAGTACATTTGATACTTTTTCCATTATCTCCACCATGGAACCTAGCACATGACAAATTTACGGTTTGTCGCATGTTGGGAAGTATGCCGAACATTTCGAACAGACACACACACATATCCACATATTTTCCTTGTATATATATGCTAGCAGGTGTTCCCCATCCTTCGCACAGTAATTCCTACTTCAGTCCTAGTTTGAAGTTTATTTAATGAACTAAACCAATGCTTCTAGTCTTTCCTGTAGGAGCTAGTGTGAACAAAGTGGCTTTGTTGCCAACTCTGGAGCATGCCACATAAAGCTGACCATGAGAAAAGCATGAATCCCGTAAATCGGTTCCAGCAGCTACTTTGAGTTGGAGCGTTGAAATTACGCAGCAACATTATTGATGTCCCGATCTACAGCTGAGGTAGCAGCAACCTCAACATAAGTGCGGTACGTGTAGGGCTGAAGCGTGTAAGCTTGAAGTGTCGTATTCATACGTGTAATGTGTACGGCTTAAGCATGTATGCTTCAGATTGTTGTGATGTCATACATTCAACAAATTCCGTGGGAAATGACATTTCTGTTATTAGCATGAGAAAATTGCCACAATGTGACAGACAATGACATTGCAGAGACTATTGAAGAGATATGCAATGTTTCCTGTCACCCGCATGACTTCAAAAGTGAGAGCCACTAATGTCAGCTAAAATGCTGATAGTGCGGAAAGTTTAGGACCAATGAACTGCTGAACTTTAGGAACAGTGAACGTAGAACTACGGCGCAGAGAGCCATGTAGCAGGGGTACGCATTGCGGACCGCTCAAAAAATAAATAAATCAGAATAAAGTATATTTTATACTAGTTACATTGTCTACACCATGGGACCTACCCACATGCCACATTTCAGGTTTGTAGCATAGAACATTTCGAAGAGACACACACACACACACACACACACACACACACACATCCAAGCATTGCAGACTGACAAAATTAAACAAATATAAATGTTATACTTTTTACATTGTCTACACCATGGAAGCTACCCACATGCCAAATCTCAGGTTTTTAGAATGTGGGGAATGTAAGGGAGGCATGGTACCACACGTTTGACACTGACACAAGAGTTACAAGTTTCAAAACCTTTATTAGATTCTTGGGGTTTTGAGAAACTTCTACTTTGCCCTATAGCTATGATGGGCGTAGTCTCTACCATCACATAAGAAAACACAGTCCTAGTCAGTCTTTGTCAATTCAAAATGGCATATACTAATACAATCTAATGCCTGCCCTATTTCTCATACAAAAAGTGTGTAAAGGGGAATATGTATGCAAAGGAAATCAGTGTTATAACATAAAGGATTAAAGTGGCTGAGTTAGCTCTCCTCCCCACGATGGACAGCATGGAGTAAGGCGGCTCCCGGAGACAGGATGACACACTCTGGCTCAGGTTCTCAAAACAAAGGCAGCTCAAAACGTGGTTCGAGACCAGACTCGTCTTCCATGTTAAAGTCACTTATTCCAGCGTTCCAAAAGTTCTTTCATAGTTCAACAAAAAGTTCACTTAGGTCTTCCTACGTCGGGCTCGGACTGCTCAAAGCTTTAATAGTTCACATAGGTCTCTCTCAGCCGGGCACGGACCGCTCAATCACAGCACTTGCAGGGGTTCTCTTCCACAAGATTAAAACACATTTCTTAGGGTTACCCTTCCCTTAACTTATCACACTTCCGGTCTCCCTCAGTCGGGCTTAGACTTTTTACCTATGTTGAAGACGTTCGAATGTGCGAGGCCTTCAGCATAGACCTCTGCAGGACCACTTTGACGTTCTCTTCAGCACACACTCTTATGTTATTTTCCCCAGTGTCTCTTGGTCTTGGTAGTATGAGAAACCTGAAGGTGTCTCACCCGCTAGTCCCCGGGATCGGTCATCCAGGTGGCCAAGACACAGCCATCGGTTTTGGATCCAGTTCCTGGGGGTGGACCAGTTCGGGAGGATCACCTGTATGAGGGGTCTTCAGGGAGTGGAAATGGGACAGCGGATGGTGAGATGCGATATCCCCTTCCCTGTAACATCTTTACCCCATTCTACCAGGTAGGATACTTAGGAACTCAACCCCCCCTTTCCAACGCAAACACTTTCCCAGGGAAAGCTCACTGTGAAAGAAAATTGACTAACACCAGAGCCGTATACCTGACGTGTCCCAATACAATGGTTAGCAGGGTCAGGCAACTACTGATCATTACACACACCTGACTTCCATCACACTTCCCCACACGGATAAAAGGCAGAGCATGAAAGCACACTCTGAGCAAGGCAAAGCACACGAGGAAGCAGCAGTTCCAAGATGGCAGTTTAATACAAGTAGAAAGACGGCAAGACTGAAAAAGGATTGCAAGGAGGGAAGTGCCCTTGACCTTTTCACCAAAAGACTAACTTTCATTAGCCTTCGAGAATAGGAAACCTAAGACCTGGAATCAAAACTGAAGAATCTTGCACTGTGTGTCAGAGGTACCTGGGGCTCTCCTGCGTCAATAGTCAAGGCGGGGATAATCAATTGCTGCCGTGGTACTGTCCTTGGCTCCTACAACAAAGCAGCAGCAGTGAAGTCAGCACAGACTGTGAGTGACGGATACCAGGCCGGTCTGTGTGGACACCAAGGTTGCAAGCGGTAAATATTGTATAAAGAAAATTGAAGAGAACAGTGCATGAAGCGTACGTGGCAAGCAACGCACAATTAATTAAAACAGCAGATGAGTGATTGGATGAGTGATTGTAATGCTTATGCGAAATACGAGCTGAAACAACATGGTGTTGGTGCGCAGCAATTTTTGGACACTCATCTCCCATCACTGTAATAAAAGCCTGCGTCTCTGCAGGCCTGGTAAAATAAACAAGTATTTCAGTAGCGAAAGCAGAGCAAGATCACATAACTACATAACTATTGTTGCTGAGTGGACGCACTGTGGAGAATAGTTATTGTATTGTCCACTGAAGGACGAATACGGGGAGGGAGTCGGAGCATTCTGCAGGTGCATGATAAAGGGTTCTGGGAATGAATGCAAGAGGAGGAGTGCTGTGTTTTTCCACTCCTAACTGTTTTTTTCCACTCTCTGTCCCTTCCACTTGTGATCTGCTCTTCGGCCGAGGGTAGTGACAACTGAGAAGGGCAGGGACTTGCTCCCATAAAGAGAAGAGGGTATTCTGTGGAAGGCATTTAGAACTTGGACACCCGGGTGATGCAGTCTCGCTGAGAGGGAGGACGCTCTACCTGTGACCCTGTTAGTACGAGTGATCTCTTAGCCTACCTGCTCTGGGACTAAGCAGTGTCGTAGTGGCCAAGATGAAGGTGTCTTCTGCTTCCTAACAGTGATGCCACTTTTCTATATGTTTTTATATATCTGATTATATGTTTGTTTATGTATGCTGAGTTCATATATATTGAGTGAATAAAGGACCTATAACGAGCCATTTTCATTTTTACTACAACGATTTGTCCAAGTGTGATTTTTTGCCTGTCTGAGTCCAATACATTGTTTTGCCAGGGGACGGGGAAACATAAGTATAAGGGTTCTCCTCACGTGGCCAAGCAAAAGCAAAACAATGATTGAACTTTGAAGCTAAGATACGATACCGTAGACAGAGTGGTCAAGTATCACAAGGGTGCTCATTCGAAAGTCTCTGTTAGGTATCCAACTGAAAGGTGATAAATGTTAAGTGGAAAGGAATTGTGAAATCGAAGTGGCCCTGCATAAGGTCAAGCCAAACCCCATACACATTCAAAAGTTTTTGATACCTGATGTAAATTGAAATTGGTCTGAGCCCGGCTGAGGGAGGCTAATTGTGTTAAAAAGGGATCTGAGCCCGTCTAATGGGGATCCGGGTGAACCGTGAGTCATGGGAAACATTGTGTTAAAGGAATCTGAGCCCGGATGAGGGGGATCCAAGGTGATGAACATTGTGCTAAAGGGATCTGATCATGAGTGGCATTCGGGTTGAATAGTGAATCACTTAAAGTGAATACTTGTGAAAATCTAAAAAGGAAAAGGAACTTGTTGTTTATTTGGTTGCATCCGGCATCCTGAAAGAAGAGATAATGATTGAACTGTATCTTTGATGCGCTCGAGTGAACCGCCTTCTTCCGTGCTGAAAACGTGGTGAAGGGAGGTCAATGTCCTGAACATCCTAACCTATCACTTTGTGAACATTTCTTTCTTTTTCGCAACACTATTTCCCCCACTATTTGTATTTAGAGGTATGGATTGGCAATAGGTTTATTAGTATAGGCCCTTTTATTTTGACAAGACACCACTAGGACTGCGTTATTATTATTATTTGATGGTCATAGCTTGCTCCCATCTGGAGATTTAGTATTAGATAAGTGTTTATCAAACCCCTTTTGAAGTTCAATGAAAACCCTTGAACTGTGGTCACTTGTGTCTCTCTTACTGTTGATACCATGCCATCCTTACAGTAGTTGAGTACCATAAGTACAAAAGTTCAGAGAAATCTTTCTCTTCAAGCATTCACCTTTTCACTTCCCCTTTTGCCAGGGTTAATCTTGACCATTACGCATTTCAAAGTTTGTTCACTTGCCGCTTTATAACAAAACATTTCACATTTTGCAGAGACTTTTGAGTGGGCTACTTCCTTTCGCCGGACCACTCCACTACTCTGTATCACTGGCTTCATAGTTATCAGCCACTTAAAAGTTCATCACTGGTTAGCTTTCTTTCGTGTCTCATCAGCATTTGCATAACCATCACTTGTGAGAATACACAGTTGTCTACAGGCGTGTTATAATTGCCAAATCATATCATATCAATCTTTCTTTGACACAAATTGGCCTTTCATGACTTTCCCTAACTTACTGGTTGTGCGCGTTCCTTTCTTGTCTCTGCGGCTTTGATTCACGAGTCAAGGTTAATACCACAGGCTTGGCCTCCCCTCCCCAACTCAGTCATTCACTCGAGAGGGTCGCTGGAGTCCTTGAAACACATTGCAGGTTTCTTCTGGTCTGCAATTTGGCTTTCTCCGTGTCTCCTTCACGTTTTCCCAGAAGCATTGACCTCCTGCAGGATTCTTCAGGGTTTCCCTACCCTTTGCTCTTATCCCTCGATCGGTCGTCCTGCTCCAGCAAGTTCGTCTTCGCCACGGAAGATCAGCTCCTTCTTGTGTTCCACCTTGCTCAGTGTGTGTCTCTATGTTCCGCCTTTTATCTGTGTGTGGAGAGCTAATGGGTATCAGATGTATGTGATTAAAGTCAAGTGCCTAGCTTTGCCTGACCCGATTAGTGGAATATGTCCAATGAGATATGTAAGTGTTAGCCTCTTCACTCTCAGTCGCCCTCTTCCACAGCCCAGTGTTTGTGTAGACAGGGGGAGGGGTTGGTACATTGGAGACTCCTATAAAATAGGATGGGGCATGGGACATGGGTACAGGAAAGGGGGAATACTGTGTCTCACCATCAGTTGCCTTACCCCCTCACCCAGGTGATCCTCCCGCACCCCCAGGGTCTGGATCCAAAAGCGATGGCCGTGCCCTGGCCACCTAATAGAGAAATCCCCGGGGACTAGAAAGTGAGACATCCACTGGTTTTTCACATACCTTTCTCCCATGGGATGTAGCCGCATCTGTTTTGCAGGGAATCCAGGAAAGGAAATCAACGTTCCCCTGTTATTTACCTTTTCGGTGTTCCACAGCGAAACAGTAGGGTTGTAGATCTAAGAACCATCGCATGACTCGAGGTCCTTTCCTTTACTTCGTCCTTTCCTAACCTTCCAAGCTACTAAACTACTCATTTCCTCCCTCCTCTTCTCCAGATTTTCTACTGCTCTACTCTTCTCTTTGGACTCCCCTCCTCTCATCTCTCCCCCCTCAAATCTGTCTACCACTCTGCCATTCGCTCCCTCTGCCTCCTCTCCCCTCACGACTCCATCTCCTCTTCTCTTAACTCACTAGGCTGGCTCCCATTCCAATGCCAGCTCAAATTTAACTTCCTCTGCCTAGTCTTGAAAGTCCTCTATGGTCTTGCCCCTCTGTACCTCTCCTCCCTTCTCTCTTTCTATACTCCTTCTCATTCTCGCCATTCTGCAGATCTCTTCCTTCTCTCTACTCTACCTCCCCGTTCCGCCTCCTGTTTCCGCTCCTTCCAACTTCTTGATCCTTTCCACTGGAACCGCCTTCCTCTTCCCGTCCGCTCCATCACCTCCTATCCCTTATTTCGCACTTCTCTAAAATCCTATCTCTTCCACTCTCCCCCTTTGAACCAATTGTTTCCTCTCTCATCAACTAACCCACCCCACCCTCTCCTCCTACCTTCTGTCCCTATTAGTACTTAACCTCTTCATAAATGTAAATTGTTCGTTGTACTGTTTTCTGGTTTAGATTCATTATCAATTATTGCTTGTTGTATTCACTTGTTCCTCTTGTAAAGCGCTTTGGATTAAGGCACTATATAAATTAAAATAAATACAAATACTTATCCATACCAAAGGTGAGTGGTCAGTGATGACTGAAATATCTAATATGGACAGTTGCCCATTTGATGGCAAGGGCTTCCAGTTCCAACGCAGAGTAGTTCTCTTTGGGAAAGAGTTCACGACTAGTGCATGGGAAGGAGTGTTGTAATCCATCATGTATTTGCGATAATACTGCTCCGAACCCTGTGAGAAAGGCATCGGTCTGTAATACAAATCCCTTTGAGAAGCCTACTACTTTTAATATTGGATTTTGGCATACGGTTTGTTTAAGGTTTTTGTAGCAAGCATCGTCCTCCAAAGTCCAACACATTTCCTGGGGTTCCAAATTTCTTAATTTGTCTATCAGTCCGGCTGTTCTAACTGAAAATGTGGGATAAACCTACGATAATATCCAACCAAACTTAAGAATGCCCTGAGATGCCTCTTTGTCTTGGGTGTGAGAGCATCTAGGACGGCTTTCACTTTTTCTTGCTGGTGCTGGACACTGGACATATACCAGGTTCCACAGAAAGCTACCCGTATTTTACACACTATGTCCTCATCCACAAGCCCCCTACAACAGAAAACAGGATCTCTCTGCTCTATTAGCAGTTATACTGGTGCTGGACACTGCCACTCCCTACAATGATGCCTAGGTATTTCACTGCTGACTGAGCCATCTTACATTTTGTTTTACTATAAATGACTATGGCGTCAATATAGGCCCCACAGAAATCGGAATAAGGCTGTAATATCATGTCCATGAGTCCTTGGAAAGTTGCTGGGGCCCCATGCAATCCAAAAGGGAGGACTTTGAATTGGAATAACCATATTGGCATTGAGAAAGCTGTTTTTTCCTTATCAAATCCATGCATGGGACCTGCCAATATCCTTTGGTTAAATCTAGGGTTGACAAGAATGTGTAATTTCCTAGTTTATCTATACGTGGCATTGGATAGGCATTGAAGGCGGAGATGGCGTTGACCTGCCTAAAGTCTATGCAAAACGTCCAAGAGTGATCGGGTTTAGTTACCAACACAATAGGGGTGGACCATGGACTTGAAGAGGGCTCAATGATATTTGCCTTTAAAAACATTTTAACCTCATCAATCATTATCTGCTCTCACGCTTCTGGGAGTCTGTATGGCTTCAAATGGACCACGTTTCGTCATGGAGTTCTGTTATAGTGGTACGTACCATTTACTCTTTCTGGGTTTTCACAAAATACATCAAGGTATGCAGTAATAAGGTCGTTTAAATCCCTTTGCTTATCTTTAAATAGTTCTTGGGGAATACGTTCTGAGTTGTCTATCTCCTCTGGTACCAAACAAAGCAATATAGAGGAGGTAGTAGTTGAAGAACATTCTTTGCACACTTTCAGGAGATTTATGTAGTAGAGTTGGGACTTTTGCCTTTTATCGGGTTGTGCTATTTTATAGGTACAGGTTCTTGTTTGCTCTAGTACCTCATAGGGCCTGTGCCACTTTGAAACAAGTTTATTTTAAGAGGTAGGTAAAAGGACTAACACTTTCTGACCTATTGAAAATGATCTTAGATTTACCTTCTTGTCATAGGTAAGTTTTTGTTGGGCTTGGGCTTTCTCCTTATGAGTGTGGACTAGACTTCGGACGAGTTTCAAATGCTCTTGCAATTGGGTAGCTCTCTATGAGTGGGGTATTGGCACCTCTTCTCTTTCTTCCCATGTCTCCCGGAGCATGTCTAAGACATCTCTTGGTTCTCTACCATAGAGTAACTCGAAAAGGGAGAAACCAGTGGATACCTGAGGGGTGTTTCACACTGCAAACAGGGCCCAAGGGATCATACAATCCCAGTCCTTCCCATCTGAGTTTAACTTTCTTAGACAAATGTTGAGGGTCTTATTAAATATCTCCACCAATCCACCTGTTTGGGGGTGGTAAACTGAAGTTCTTAAGGTGGTAATGTGTAGTAATTCCTTAACTTCACCCATGAGTTTACTCATGAAATTGGATCCCTGATCAGTTCGAATTTTCTTGGTGAAACCAACCCTAGAAAAGAATGGCAACCGGTGTTATAAAATTTGCTGGGTTGTGCTGTTCCGCATGGGGAAGGCTTATGGGTACCAGGTGGCATAATCAACGATTTCGAGAACATATTTATTGCCCATTTTAGAAGTTTCCTACAGTCCAATAATATCCATCCCGATTCTAAAGAAGTTGGTAGTGGGTTTAGAGGGGCAGGTAGGGAAATATGTGAGCTAGTTTTTTTTGGCATATCTCACATGTCTGAATGAAGTTCTTTATGTCAATTGAGAATGTGCAATCTCTAGCACGATCTTTCAATGAGTTTTGGGCATTACTAATTGAGTCTTACTTAGGCTTTCCCTGGAGGTTTCCCTTCAATATAGTAATCCCTGTTTCAGGAAGAAAAAGGGGCTTCCCTTTTCTTTTCCTTCTCCCTCAGGAATCACTTGCAAGAAAGCCTCTGCAAGTACTGGATCATTTCGCAGGGAGAAGGCTAGGTCGGAAAGGATGATAAGTTCATCTTCCCCTTTTGCGTCAGTGGTATGTATTTCATCAGCCTCTCAAAAGCCTAAGTTACCTCTCTCTGTTTCCTCGGGTTCAGTTTCTTCCCCAAAACAGGGAAATAGAGCTTTCTCCAGAATTTCCTGTGCAATGTTGTCCGCGGGACGTATTGCAAACAGGGTCTCGCCATGGTTCTGTAAAAGAACTTTTATGTCTCCCCGAAAGTCTGGATCTATAATGCTGTCATGCCACGCTCCTGGAAAGTATGGCAAAGATGGAAATACTTGTAATATGGTGGCTGGTGTTCCGCCTTGACGGTCTAGTGTTTTTCCAATATGGCCGCTAGTTCTATTTCCTGTGTGTGTTTCCCTGGGTCTGAGCATTGTATCCGTTTCTTGGTAACGCTCCCTTGCTTTCCTGCTGTGTTTTTGCCCTGGAGATTTTCTACTCCTGCTGCCTTTTCGGCTTCGCCCGTACCTTCCTCTGCCTTGTCTCTTGCCTTCCTTACTATCTGCTCTTGTACCAGTCTCGCCCAGTATCTCCTTTACCCTTTCCTTCTGTTTCTCTCCCGTAGGTGCTCCCGTTTTCTTTCCTCTGCAGCTTTATTTTCTACGTTACCGGGTAAGTGTTTTACACGCGTATTGATTCCCTTTTCTTTCACAGCCTTTTAATTTGGTGCTTCCATTCTACCCTTTTCTTTCTCTGTGACTCCGCCTTGTTTCTTTCGCTGCCTTCGTTTCCCTTCTACTTTCCTCTGTTTTTCCCCATCTGTCATACATCCATCATTCGGCTGTTATCCTTACGGTACTTCTTACCTGCAAACCTACCCGTCGCTTGGTGCTCTTCCTCCTCCTTCTTTCTTCCTTTCCATTCCCGTACTTCAGCGGCTTTCCGGCATCCTGTTCTCTCCACCTTCACCTCCAAGGACATCACCTTTTCAGTATTCCCGGCATCCAGTACTCATCCGCCTCCTGGATTTCGGGAAGCTTACTTCCTAACTTCGCAGTCAAGCTCAGTGTTCAGCCTTCGTCACAATTATTATTCATCTTTCTCCATTTACCTCATGGACATTTGTTGTGATCTACAAATACTCCAAGTACAAGAATCATTCCTCATCTTCAAACTACAACAGGGAATTCTCTGAACTCGGCCTCTCATGGTTTTTTATGCCTACGTGGCTTTTTCCCTGAATTTTGGGAGCTTGCTCCTCGGGGTTCCCCTGGTCCTGGTTATCATTCAGGTCAAGGTGGCCTCCGAAGGAGCTCGTCCCTATCTACATCACAAGAAAGACAGAAAATCCAAGGATCTACGAAAACCTCGTCGCAAAAAGCAGTCAGAGACATACGACAGCACAATTGAAGACACAGGTGGGGAGGAGGACCGGGAGGGTTCATCAGGATTTGACAAATGCCGGCTAGGACATCTAGACCACATTTTCAGGCTAAGCCAGATTTTGGGGCCAGCCTTATATAACAATCCGCAGGGGGTATTACAACAAAGTCAGTGGGAATCATCCCTCTTTTCCCAGGAGGGATAGTGGCTTCTCTGCTGCTACATATATCAAAGCCTATGGATTTTTTTGTGGCAGTAGAGGGGTTTGAGGCTCTGTGGCCAAGTTGCTGGAATTGAAGGGTTCCCCAATTTGTCTCAATTGAGCTGTATCCCACTACTAACACCATATGTAAGGGAGGCATGGTATCACAGGTACGACACTGACACAATGCCTTATATCTTTGTAAGAATAATCATGATTTAACTGTGAACATTACTAAAACCACAGTTATGTGCTTTACAATAAAACGAAAGCTCGGCTTTTTATTGTTGGTTGATTAATGGGATCAAATTAGAAGTTTCCAATAATCTTAATTATTTAGGGTTTCCTATATTTAAGAGGCTAGATACGATTACGCTTTTATATAGATTGAGACTAAGCAACTCTGCACTCACTGCACAAATGAAAATGAATAAGAAATGCAGTCAATTTTCACTGATTGCCGTAGTGAACTTTAATAAACAAAACATTATTCTGAGTTTAGTGTATGGTCTGGAGAGTCTCCAAAATACGGATTGGCACTTTTTCATTACATTCGAAAGAATCTTGTGCAGAAAAGTAATTGGTCTTCCTAAATGTGTTCCATCTGTAATAATTAGGTATGAATTAGGGCTAGCTTCGCTGAAGGTTGTTGTGACGCAGTTGCTGCTCCGCACGGTGATGCAATGCAGGCACCCACTCCATTATGGTAGTGCCCGCGGTATGCGTGCTGCCCATCTCAAGATGTCAGGTGCACAGACAGAACAATGCGTCCTTGCATCGGATCGTTCTCAAGTGTCCTGACATAAAAAAGGCTTCATGACCCATTGAAACAAACAAAGTTCCTATCATTAAATAGGAACTCCCGTCCCCTGCAAACCAATTGGTATTGGAAATCAAAATTCCAAACAATATTTAAATAGCTTCAGTAATTCACATCAATGTTGTCTTTAGGTAACCAATTTTTGTTGTGACAATTGTTTTCAAAAATATGTTTTCAAAAATATTCAAGGATACATACAATCAAGAATGTTTGTAATCAAGAATCCAAATGAGAGTTCAATTCACTCAATAGTATCAAATTATATTAATCATGAGCTCTATGCGTTTCGAGAGCCAACCTCTCTTCTTCAGGAGCAATACATCATATTTTTCACAGAATAATTTCAATGAGAATACTTTAAACAAAAGAATTTTTTTGAAGTTTCTTTTGACAAAGGAATTTTTTGACCAAGAAAAAATGTTTTGCAATTCAATGGCTGCCTATTTTTCATTTAATATAGACATAATTGCATTTTTCAACTAAAATGTCTTGTGTGTCTTCAAAAAGATCATTTGGCTGTGGGGTAATGGAAACATCACTTTGTTGCACAATTCTCTGAGAATCTGTGGATAATATTAATAAATAGTATTAGTATTGTGTAACTCAGTAGAAGTTCTACTGTTAGTCAGGTAAGATGTTATAAGTACCTGTATGATGATTCAGCATGTAATGAGGGAATTCAAATATCCAGACGCTTGGGCGTGCAAAATCTTGTCCTATAGAGGTAAATAAATTCAATATGTATGTTTCTCTTATATGCTAGGAGTTAAGCTCAACATATTCTGACCATTTATGTGAATCGACTGTTCTATACACTCACCTATTTGCGGGTGTGCTTTATCTGGTACAGTCAATTTTCTTCTCGTGTCTATATCTGTTCGTTCATTAAATTGCGTTGTCCCAGTATCTGGAATCACTTATCTTTTTGTATTCGATTTTCTAAAGAATGACAATATGTGTCAGTCAGTGATAATTTCTAGATGTTATTCGCTATCTTGTGAATGTTGTATAAACAAAGTTTACCTCTGCTCTTGCGTGCACTAGCCGTTGGTGCTTCTTTCCAATTCCCGTCAGTGGAAAACAATTCATTCGCGCATGGTTCCTAAAATAGTCATGTGATGTTGATCACATGTCTACACGGATTATGGGAATGGTAGTTTATCTATACGAAATGTCGCGCAGTAGTCACCTTAGTAGTTCCTAAAGTAGTTATGTGATGTTAATCACATGGTTACATAGGGTTATGGGAATCATAGTTTGAACTCGAAACAATTCTGTTAAATGATCCAGTAATATTATTCATTTGACTGCACGAAATATAATATGTTGCTTTGTAGCTTAATTAGGATGAGTCACGTGTTCTGAATCGCGTGTCTACATAGAATTCTGGGAAACGTAGTGCCTCTCATTATGAGGGCTGATTCGTTACATTTAGGTGTTCTTTCCATTATCCCATAGTCAAAACCACATAATTCAAATTGTCCCAATATAATTCTCGCTAGGATCTTCTTATATCCACATTTCACCTGTTTTGAACAGTTCTAGGTATGTTATGGTCTATGCATATTGATATTTACATATTTACATATTGTCATTTATTTACAAAAACACATTCAAAGAGTACTCTTCATTCATGCCTCTAGGTTCTAGGGCATCCAACCTGTGTATCCAAAACATCTCTCTGCGAGACAATGTCTGTTGTGAGTTCCCTCCTCTCGCTGGTCGTATAACAGTCTCTAGGACTACAAATCTCAATTGAGAAATTGTGTGGTGGTGATCTTGAAAATGTCTCATGACTGGTGATTTTATATTGCCAGTTCTAATGTTTGACTTATGTTCAGATATGCGATCTTTCACTTGCCTCAATGTTTGACAAACATAATACTTGCCACAGGGGCAAATTAATCCATATACCACACATTTGTTTTCACAAGTTGCATAGTGTTGTAGACTAATTTTTTGGCCTGTATAAGGATGTCTGATTGTTTGACCTTTCTGGACATTATTGCATTGGCTGCAGTTTAAACAGGGAAATGTCCCTTTCTTGGATTTTGTTAATAGCCTTTGTTGTGTTGTAGTTGTTCTCTCGCTTTGACTAGTGTGTCCCGTAGGTTCCTCCCTCTGTTATAAGCCATTAGCGGTGGATTCGGGAACAAAGTACTAAGTTGTGGGTCTAACCTGGTGATTTTCCAATTTTTGTGTAGCACTCTAATCTGTGCACTGCTTGTAGAGTACTGTGATAAATATACCCATACCAGGTGCGTCACACCGCTCCGGGTATTCCTGCATGCTGCCCAGATCATTTCCACTGCTTCCTGCCTCCTTACTGACCCGCTGACATTTGAAGCTACTTCCTACCTCCAGTCTCCTTATCTTCCCTTCCTGACTTACCTGTTTGCCTCCAGCTGTATCTGCTGCCTGCCTTGCTGGTCATTCCGTAGCCCATCTGCTGGATTCATTTTCCTGCCTGCAGCCAGCTGTTTCCTCTCCTGCTGCTACCCTCCCACTTTACCTTACCTGTGTTAAAATTCCATTACTTGCCTGGACACTTACTTCAGGCCACTTCAAGAAATTCTATCCTACAGATCTTCGCTAGACAGCACTTCGACAACCATCAGTGGACACCCGAACCACCAGTGGTGTCCACAGGTCTTTGCCTTTGGGCTTTTCCCCAGGGACTTAATGTCCCTCAGGTCACCTCTGTGTTTGTGCCATTAACCCCAAGGTGCCATCTTACCTTAGGCAAGTAAAAGGTTTGAATCATCCAATGTAAAAGAAGAAAAGCTTACATGATTCAGCCAGTGTAAAAGCAAAATGTCAGAATGTTATGCTTAGAGGGAAATTCAATTTGGTACTCAACAAATTCATTGACAATCAAATGTATTGCAGAAAGAAGGGCGACATTGGAAGATTTCTAACAAAATAAGAACGGACTAAGGCCTCATGGATTTTTAGAGACTACCAAATCAAATTAAGGATTGCACCATCCTCTTCTTGGTGCACCTGCTGCAATAGTGAATTGATTATTTTGTGGTCTACAAAACATCATTTCAAACTATGCCCCCCTTTTTCATTTGAAATACTTCACAAAGAGAGGCCGTTGGACAGGTAGCGTATGAATGTGTTCTGGACTAGGGACTGGGCAGAACTATTAGGAAGGGAGGTTAAAGATACCTGCAAATTAACAATGGCTCAATAGAAAGTACACAGTCATATTGGGAAGCTTCAAGTGCCACATTAGAAGTTGTAAGAACAGCCATTGGAGTAAAGAAGGTAAAAGCCCAGGGAAATAATTTCTTGAATCCTTGGAGGGTGTGAGGATCCTGACGGTGTGTCCCTGATTAGTCCCTGGGATCTGTCATCCAGGTGGCGAGGACACGGCCATCGCTACTGGTTCTAGTTCGTGGGGGTGGACCAGTGAGGGAGGATCACCTGAATGGGGGAACCTCGGGGAGTGGAAGTGGGACACTGACGGGTGAGACGCGGTATCCCCCTTTTTATAACACTGTTTCCCCATCATACCACGTAGGATACTCAGAAACTCCTCCCCCTTTTCCAACACAAACACATTCGCACATCATGAAAGATAACGGACTAACACCAGAGCGGTTTACTTGATATGTCCCAACACAAGGGTCAGGCAAAGTCAGGCAATTGATCAGAATTACACACACCGGAAGGCCATTTCCCTTCCCCACAGGAATAAAAGGTGGTGCACGAGAGCACACTATGAACAAGGCAGACCACATGACGAGAGAGCTAGCCAAGTACGGCAGTTCAAGTGGAGGAGAAAGGCATCGAGAACCGAAGGGGGGACAAGGAGAGAAGCAACCTTGCCCTTTCCGACCCAGACCCATGAAACCGTTGTGAAGGGAATCATAAGACCGCGTACAATAGACAGCGTGTGTTGCAGCAGATGTCAACGGTACACAGAACCCTGCTACACTGATAATCAGGACAGGTAGAGCCGCTTGCTATTATGGTACCCTTCTTGACTCCAGAGACAAGAAAAAGCAAGGGGTTCATCACAGCCAGTGAACCGAGGGGAGAGCCGATAAGAAACTGAACTGTGTTGAACGAAAGGTGAAGGTGGCAAATTAAAGGGAAATCGAAGAACTGTTAACTCTTCAGGGGAAAACCAGCTGCAGGGGGTCTGGCACCACGTGGGTGCTCACTCGGGAGACTCTGGTTAATTCCCCTACTGTTGAAACTACCAAAAGCAGAAGGCCTTAGGAGAGCTGCAAGGAAAAGGTCAATGTGGTCATACAGGGGTCTAGCAAAACACCCTGTACAGCCGAAAGTCTTTGACTGGCACGTAATTGGAAAGCTAAAGGAGATGAATCCTGCATAGTGAGAAAGGAGAAGGAACTGTGCGGTTGGCAAGAGTGAACTCGACTGAAGGATGCCGACAGAAAGGGGCGAAGCATAATGCCCCAATGAACATTGTGTTGACAAAGAGCCGACAGAAGGATGTCCACAGTGGATTGTTTAAAAAGACATTAAAACTTGTGAATGCAACAGTTGAGATATTTTGGGAGAAGCCGTAGTGAACCCGATGGAGGGAGGCTAACATTTGAGAAGGGTCTGCGCCCGGAAGAGGGGGAACCAGGGGTGAAAGGTCATCACCCAACATACACCAGGAAAGGAGTTTTTGTAGAAAAGAGACATTATCAGCTGAAAAACATTATACCCGAGGACGTAACTGTAGTCTCGTGCTGGGAAAGCTCGAGAGTGTGCTGTGCTCAGGAGTCCCGCCTTGTCCTGTGCTCAAAACGTGGGGAAGGGAGACCCCGGATACCACATCCTGACTTATCATTTGTGAACACTTCTTTCTTTCTTGTGAACCTTATCCCACACTCTTTTTGTATTTAGTTGTAAGGATTGGCAATAGTTTATTTTCAGTAGAGGCCCTTTTATTTGACAAGACGAAACTAGGACTGCCTTATTTTTTGATGGTCGTAGCTTGCCCCGATCTTAGATTTAGGTTTAGATTAGGCATTTTTCCAACCTACCTATACAGTATAATAAACACCCTTGAACTGTGATCACTTGTGTGTCTTTACTGTTGCCACCATGAGTTCCTTACAAAGGACAATGGTCAGAGAAAGCTGACAAATTTCAAACACTAACTCAAATAGGCTACCACTGTGAAGGTGGTGTTTGCTTTGATTGCAGTGGATCATTCTTCTTGTGATGCAGGGAAGAAAGCAACCAAGCTGCTTACCTTTACAGTAGAGTAATACTACTGGAGGTGCAGCCAGAATTTCAGAATCTGAGATAATAGATCAGGCCCATGTACCATAAACAGAAGGCGATTACTATTTTTCTGAATGTTGTCAGTCTGCCTAGGATTTGACAAAGAGGTGAATTAGTTGACGAAGACCATTTATTTAGAGTAAATCAAACAATATGCAAGGAACCCACAAACATGACTCTCTCAAAGGTTGGTTGGTTTAAGCATTTAGTTTTAAAGAACCTTGTTCATTTACAGTGTGAATGTTTTAAGGAGTCATTTGTGAAAGGGCTCTTTCTCCAATGACTCTTTTTCAAATCTTTTAATTATTTCAATACGGCTTTATTTGCTGTCATCCAAAAAGGAGATATGGATAATATGTTGAGAAGCAACTAGGAACCTATCTCTCTGATGAATGCAAACACAATAATACATACTATTACTCTGGTAAGGAGGTTTATGACAGTTAATAGGATTTAGAATATGGTTGGATTACGCTAAACAGGCTTTGTAGGCAGAGCTCCAGATAAGATTTGGAAGTGGGAGTAAAATGATTTTATAAGCGAGTAAACATTTTTCACTGAAAAACGGAAATATTTTTGTAATATTTATTTCTTTGCACCTAGGTATTCATGCACTTAAAAAGATATATGTTAACTACTTCCAATCAGACAGTGAAAATAGTAATTTCTTCCTGTGGCACAATGTGCACTACTGTTCCAAACATATCCATGGAGCTGAGAGGATGAAAGCAGGGGTGCAAGTTTATACATGTAATTTTCCTATTTTTTGTTGGGAGTATGTTTACTCCCTATTTTTATTTTTTGGGAATATTTGCCAATTTATAGGGAGTAAAGCGGCCGATACATCCATCTGTAAGGCTGTTTGTAGGGCTGGAGATGTCTACTACCACTATAAGCTGTAACACGGTTAATAAAGGAAACATGCAGTGGATTGTACTACAATCCATGCAGAAAAATAATTTGATAAGAGTAAACTGGTAGTTTTTGCAGAGGCTGGAAGAGAAGTGCCTTTCTGCATGATTTAGAAGGGTAGTGGACGGAGGGAATCACTGGAAAGCAACCTGTCATTCTCAGGACTCAGATACCCCATATGGGTTGTAGAGGGGTAGATGGGACAAGATTTGGGCAGTTGTAAGCCACAATCGTGAAGTGCAAATGGTGCCTGCAGCAGAGAGAAAAGCCAGGTGTTAATGGAGTGTTCCACCTACAATAAAACATGGTGGGAGAATTTGAGTTTGACACTGTTAAAGAAGATGCACCCCCAATAACAGTGGAAGAATCACCTTTCAAACTTGCACCACCCTATGGCATCCTGCCCGATGAAACTGGCAGGTTTGACAAAGAGCTAAGTTAGTCATAAGCTGTTGCATTTCGCACCAAGAAATCCTGCTGCTACGAGAAGAAACCAGTAGGTCCAACAAGTATGGAGAACAGCAAGCAGAAGCTCCTAACATTGAGCAAGTTGTAGAAGGTAACACAGAGTACATATTCACAGACAGCTGGGTGGCAATGACCAATGGAAAGTAAAGAATTTGTCCCTATGGGGAGGGCTGGATAGTTGGAAATAAATTTGGGACAAAGCAGAGAAGAACCACATGATTGGGCATAACTGTTGACACTTCCCTAGCAGCTCTGGCCAACAATGAAGTAGACCAGATAACCCGAGTGCATCATGTGCAGACAGTAGAAGAAGACCCAACAGTCTTCTAGCCATGGCTGATTGGTCAGATGTGACAAAAGGGCATCTGGACCAGCATGCTACATTTGAATGGGCTCAAATGAGGCAGGTCCCCATCACAAAGGATCAAGTTAAACAAGCTGTGACTACTTGCCCAATGTGTGCAAAGGTGAAGAAATTCCGTTTAGAACGCAAATCTCGGGAGCACTTGAAGAATGGAACGAAAGCGACATCAGTATAGCAAGTCCACTGCATCAGGCCGCTGCTTCCAGATGGAGGAAAAAAGTATGCTTTGGTTATTGCCGACAGCTGTTCTGGCCTCGTATTGTGGTTTGCCACAAAGACAGCTAAACAGAAAGCCACTCTCCGAAGAATGGACTACCTCATCCAGCACTACAATGTCCCAGAGAATGTTCGAAGTGACAGAGGTACTCACATTGCCGGAAATGCTGTGCAAAGTTAGGCACAGGTATCAATGGATAATGCGCATAGGTTTGTTTGTTTGTTTGTTTATTTGGTAATGTGCACCGAAACCCTTAGGTAGCTGGGTGCAGCAGATACAAGGATACTTACAGCTTAGTTACAGAATGGAATAATTACAGTGAATACAACAAAAGTGCAGGTAGGTACAGTGAGATAGTACTTAGGGTTACATACATACATAAGGCGGGTACATATTTATATATGGTGGAGTAACCAGGGAATCATGTGTCATTAGAGCGCAGCCAGTTTAGAATGTTACGTCTGAAGCTGTAGTAGGACTGGTCAGTTCTGAGGCTGGGGGCAATGCGTTCCAAGATTGCACAACATTAACCGGGAAACTGCTTAGGTCACCATCCTCAAGCATCGGAAATGGTTGAAAGAGTTAACAGACTTATCCAAGAACAGATATGAGCGCTCAAACCTTTGCACATAATAAAAGGTTAGGCTAAGTGTATATCACATGCTCGGTTTGCTGAACAATTGACCTTTGGAGAAGCAAACACCATTTTCAGAATGACGGGCAAGTGATTGAGGAATCCTCCACTCCAATAGTATGGGAACTAAAGGACAATGTCAAATTATCTCTACAGGCAACCCAAGGAAACATTTGCCTAGATATTTTGGCAGCAGAGCACACGTCGTATAAAAAGGAGACACAATTTTGGAGCATTGTGGAGCATTGTGCAGACTTGCCAAGCATCAGAAGCTCCCTCTTACTACCCATTCCGACACCAAACACACACAGCCAGCAGCCCATACTGCCAGCATGGGGGTCTCCTGGTGCACATTGGATAGTTAGAGTGAAACAGATCATCTGAAGAAACTCCAGAGCAAAGATTGAGCAAGAGAACAAATAGGACAAGCACATAAAGGGACATAAGACAGGTTCAGATCTTCCTCTTTTGTGTTACACAAACATTTCGCATCTTGCATCACAGAATTGAACTGCTTATGTTTTAATGTGCTGTTCACATTCAAGTGTTGTATGAAATAGAAAAAGGCAAATGTGAGGCTTTGAGTTTCAAGTGATTACCTGAATCTCGATTTTTCACTCTCTCGCTCACACTCTCTCCTCCTCTTGCCTCCCCCCACCCCTCTTTGTTTTGTGCCTGCATGAAAATGTCATGCGGGGACAAAACCGAGGGCTCTTACAAAAGTGAGGAGGAGAAAAGCAAAACTGGGATGTAAACTCCACTTTTTTCCGCTACTACACCTTGAAAAGGTGAAGAAATGGGGAAGGACACTAAATGGAGGTGTAAAGGCATTATGCTACGATTTTATGCATCCATTTAATTCAATTCCATTCAAAATGTCCCCCTTATGTCATGAGAGTAGCCGAATCGGTTTTTACAGTGCACAAACAGGCCATCTATTGCAGTTGTAAGCATCTTAACTTGAGTATCATGGTCTATATGCGATTGAACACTCAAGCAGGACAGATTTGTCACGACTGGATCGACCACAGGAGGATAAAAGATGGAAAATTAGACTGGACAGGAAAAATCTGATTTAAGCAATAATTATTAACTGCTATGTACTGATGAATAACCTTTGCTAAAATGTTTTGTAATACAGGCTGTCTATACCAAGCAAGGAATGCAGAAGTTGCCAAAGAAAGGAAGCTATACGTCATATATATTGCTGCTACTCATTGAAAGAAGTTTATTGAAAGAAGAATTACAGTAGCAAATGCTGAATGTAAATGAAAAATGTTGATGCAAACATGTACCATAGAGTTATGCACTGATGGTTTTGTGGAAAGGCTGATGAACGTATCCAGAATGCCACAATACAGCACCATACCATAGAAGATCATGAAATATAAATACAAATATTACAAAACACACAGGAAAATACTAGGAATAAACGGAGGCATTTCAAAATTAACGTAATACTACAAAAAAGCAAAATGGTCATCTATAGGCCAGAAGAACAAGTTAATCTCTTACCTGGTAACGTTCTTTCGAAGGGATGGTCCGACGACGTATTCCATATCTATGACAGTAATCACCACAGCTGTGCTGCTTCGGAAAATCTTCAGCGTCTGAGTCCTGCGTCGATGACGTCGATACGCCGCCCTCGAGGACCTTCTCCGACGGCCGACGTCACTGGATGTTATAAGTAGGACGCACGACGCCCGTAGCCTCAGTTGTAGTTCTTTCCCTCAGAACGTGTGGCACCAGCCTTCTGCCAATCTGACATACAAAGCCTTGCAGAAACGTAAGCTGCAATCGCATAAGAAATTCTGTAGCGGGGAAGGTAGGGAGGGAGCGATATGGAATATGTCGTCGGACCATCCCATCGAAAGAACGTTACCAGGTAAGAGAGTAACTTGTTCCTCGAGGGGATTGGGTCCTCCGACGTATTCGATATCTATGACAGATTCCCAAAGCAGTACCAATGCAAGGAGGTGGGAAAAGAATTTAGAAAACAGAAATTTAGAACGCCCAATCAAATTGCGGAGTAAAGGACCGCCTTGCCAAAGGCCAAATCCTGCCCACGGATGGAATCGAGGGAGTAGTGACGTACAAAAGTATGTACCGAAGCCCAGGTGGCTGCATCACAGCTGTTACGGATAGGAACCCCCCTCTGTAGGGCAGTAGAGGCAGCCATACCACTGGTAGAATGGGCCCGTAAGCCGACCGATGGGTCCTTGCCCGCCAAGCGGTAACACTCAGAGATAGCCAAAATAATCCAGCGAGACAGTGTTTCGTCACAGCTTGTCCCCAACGCTTTCCAGCGTAACCAATGAACAGTTGATCATCCACTCTGACCCGGGACATGCGTGAAATATAAAAGCTTAACGCTCTCCTAGGATCAAGCCTATGGAGCCTCTCCTCTTCGTTACCAGGATGTGGAGGAGGATAAAACGCCGGAAGAACAACCTTCTGGCTTAAATGAAATTCCAACACCACCTTCGGAAGAAAGGAAGGACAAACTCTAAGGACAACCCTGTCCTTATGAAACACAGTAAAGGGTGGCTTAACTGAAAGTGTCTGTAACTCACTTTGCGAGCGGAAGTGACCGCAACCAAAAATACAGTTTTAAGAGTTAACAGTCTCAAAAGGCATGAATGCAAAGGCTCAAACGGAGCACCCATCAAAAACTTGAGAACAAGGTTCAAATCCCAACCGGGCACCAGGAAAGGTGACGGAGGGAACACATTAGTGAGCCTTTTCAGAATGAGAAATTGGAATTTTAAAATAGGAACACTCTTCAGATGAGCGCTTAAATATGGACAGCACCGCCAGGTAACCTTTAACGGTACCCACTTGAAGGCCCCTGTGGGCCAAAGAAAGCAAAAAAGACAGAACCATGGGAATGTCACAGGCAAAAGGATCCACATTCTTAACCCTGCACCAGTCACAGAACTTACACCAACGGCAATGGTACAGGGACTTTGTTGCTGGCCGTCTGGCCGAGAGCAACACCTCCATCACGTCTTCAGGGAGGTCCCAATCCATATACCTTAACCTTTCAGAAACCAAGCGTGAAGGTTGAGGGATCTGACCTCTGGATGGAGAACCTGACCCCCCGCCCGTGAGAGCAGATTGTCTCGGTAGGGAAGACGACGTGGAGGGCAGATGGACAAGTCGAGAAGGTCCGGGTACCATGTCCTCCAGGCCCACGCCGGAGCAATGAGGATCATCTGGGAACCGAACCTCCGTAACCTCCGCAGTACTTGTGGGATGACGGGGACTGGAGGAAACGCGTACAGCAGTGGGAATGACCACTCCACCGCGAACGCGTCTCCTAAGGCTCCTTTTGGGGGAAATTCCTGCAAGCAGAACCTCTCGCACTTCCGGTTGACACTGGAGGCGAAGAGATCCACTTGAGGGGTCCCCCGCATGGCGAAGATCTCCAGGAGAATCTCCTGAGCCAACTCCCACTCGTGAGAGATCGCGCTCTGCCTGCTCAGAGCGTCCGCCGTCTCGTTTTCATCTCCAGCCAGATGAACTGCCGAGATCGAAACTTCCTGCTGGATTGCCCAGAACCAAAGCTGCATCGCCTCCCTGCACAGAGGAAGTGACCCTGCCCCCCCCCCTTTTTGTTGAGGTAGTGCATGGCCACCATGTTGTCCGTCAGGATCAGGACATTCTTCCCTCGGACAGTCGGCAGAAAAGCCTTCAGGTCTAGCCTGACGGCCCTCAGCTCCAACAGATTGATATGGAGTCTGGACTCCGACGGAGACCAACGACCGCTGACTGTCAACTCGTTGGCATGAGCTCCCCATCCCGTGAGGGATGCGTCGTCACAATCGTCACCTCCGGCCAGGGTAGCCAAAATGGAGCCCACTTCATCAGATTGTCTTCAACAGCCCACCACAGAAGGTCCTGGGCGACCGTGGACGGCACCTGAACAGGGTCTGACATCCTGCCGGAGGACTGCGACCACTACAGCTTGAGTGCCCATTGCAAAGACCTCATCCGCAACCTGGCCTCTGGCACCAGAAGAATGCAGGATGCCATGAGGCCGAGCGATCTCAAGAACTCGAATGCTGGGAGACTCTGGGCAAGCTGAAACTTGTGCACCATCTGCTGAATGTGAGGAGCCCTCACCTAGGGAGGCAAACACTGCCCCAGGGACGTGTCGAGCACTGCTCCGATGTGCTGGAGCCTCTGAGTTGGTGTCAGATGGGACTGCATTAAGTTGAGGGAGAAGCCCAGCTTGTGGAGGGAGTGGCAGGTGACTGACAGATGATCCAGGACTTGCTCGGGAGAGTGCGCCCTGATCAACCAATCGTCCAGGTAGGGGTAGACTTGAATTCCCCCTTTCCTGAGGTGCGCTTCCACCACTACCATGAGCTTGCTGCAGACCCTCGGGCAGAGTCAATCCGAACGGCAGGACCCGAAACTGAAAGTGCGAGTCGCCAACCGCGAACCTCACATACTTCTTGTGCTTTGGATGTATCGGCACATGATAATAAGCGTCCTTGAGGTCGAGAGTCACCAACCAGTCCTGAAGTTGAAGGGCCTGGAGGACTTGAGAGAGAGTAACCATCTTGAACTTGTCCTTCCAGAGGAGTTTGTTCAAACCGCGCAAGTCCATGATGGGTCTCAATCCCCCGCCTTTCTTGGAAATCAAAAAATAAGGGGAATACCATCCCTTGTTCCTCTCCGATACAGGCACCAGTTCTATGGCGCCTTTCTCCGGCAGGGATTGAATTTCCTGCGCAAGGAGCGGATCCGGACTCTTCAAAGAGAGATTCCCCGGTGGAATGTCTTGAGGCCTCTGCCAGAAAGGAAGACAGTAGCCATGGGTTATGATCTCCAGAACCCACACATCTGAAGTAATGGCACGCCACTCTGCAAGATGCTGCGCCAGCCTTCCCCCAACCGGCGAACCATGGGACATGGCCTCATGACTGAGCTGAAGCGGCTGCGGCGTTGCCTGAGGGAAAAGAGGCAACAGCCCGAGCGGCCTTGGCACCTCGAGTACCTTGTTTTCCACCTCTGGCACTCCTACGGTGGCCCCTTTGACTAGCAGCTTCTCTCGCTTTACCAAAGGACGAGTAATAACGAAAGGAACATCCCCTCCATTGCTGTCCCCTAGGACGAAAAGGCGCAGGTTGTCGAACTGCAGCGCCCAACGACTTCGCTGCAGCTTTTGAGGTCTGCAACCTCTCAAGGCTCTCGTCAGCCTTGCTGCCAAAAAGATGTTCCCCGTCAAAGGGCATGTTGAGGAGCCGGGCCTGCACATCAGGAGCAAACCACGACTTCCGCAACCACGCAAACCTGCGTATCACGGTGCTCGCCGCCATGGACCGGCTGACGCAATCTGCCATGTCCAAACCTGACTGAACGGCCTCGCACATAGCGTCCTTACCATCCTGAACCATGGCAAGGAAACCATCCCGTTCATCCCCCTCGGGAATATGTTCAGCCGCTAAGGAAACGCAGTTCCACAGAGTGTGCGTGAAACCAGACAAGGCACATACGGAGTTGGCTGCGTGAAGCGCCATACCCCCTGAAAACACTTTCGTCGCCCAGCCGTCAAAACGCTTGTCGTCCCTATCAGGAGGGATGGTAGGATACGTCGCCTGCTTTGCCGGGGCCATAGCCGCCTGCACCACCAAACTCTCCGGAGTGGGGTGCTTGGTCAAGTAGCAGGGTTCGCTACTGGCTGGGCGGTATTTTCGCGGCAAAGACTTGCCCACTGCCGGGAGACTCTCCGAAGCAGTCCAAGCCTCCGCCACCCTCCTCTGTAGAGCCATATGGAACGGCAGTACTGGGTCAGTTGGTGGACCTTGGTCGAGGATATCCGTAAGGTCATCCTGAAGAAAATCCCCTGGGAGAGCAGACCATCCCAAGTACTCGGTGACCCTGGACATAAGGCGCCGGTACGAGGAATCGGCATGAGTGCCAGGCTCAGGCCTACAAAACTCCACCTCCGGAGAGGTGTCCAGCCCACTGGCATCATGCAGGGATTACCGCAGGTCTTCAATTTGGCTATGGCCCGAGAAAATCTCGTCCGGTACCGTATCCGGAACCATGCCATCATCAGAGCCCTCATCCACCTCCGAAATAAACTCAAGCTGGTGGAAAGAAGGCACAGAATGCAGAACAAAGCCATGCTTGGCCTTTGCCAGCGCCTTTCTAGGCGGTTCCACCGAGCCCCGGGGAACCCCTGTTGAAACAGCCTCGAAAGGCGACGAGTGAATCGGCGTCAACGCCGAACGCGGCGCCGACAGCATCAATGGCGCCGACAGTCCCCGAGGCCCTGAGCGTGTCCCTCGAAAGTCGGGGCGCCGATGGCATTGACGACTTCTTTCTAAGGCGGGGCCTTGAAAGAGTCCATCGACGACCTCGGCGCCACCGGCGTCGACGTCTTCCTCGAAGACACCACAGGTTCACACGGTCTCGAGCACGTCGAGGACCGGGACCTGGAACGGGCATGCAGAGAATGATTCCCCTTCTCCGAGCGGGATCTCACCCGCAAATTGTGATAACCACCCGAGCCCAAAGGCATGCGAGCAGTGTCTCTCCACCGATCACGACCAACCCCACTCGGAGGCACGGACGGACCAGTGCCCTGCGATTCGAGAATCGCCAACATTTTCTTCCTGAAGGAAGCCCATTCCTCCGGCGTCGCATGCTTGGTGGGGTAAGCGACCCGCCAACGGGCGGAGTCCTCGGAAGAGGACGGGGAAGGCGACCGATGACGGCGCTTCTGGGAGTGCCTCGAAGAGGCAGAGGAGTGGCGGGACCGACTCCGGGACCGAGACCCACTGGACTTCCGATGACGACGCGGAGAGTCACCTCTCGAATCGTCCATCGAAAGCCCTGCAGACCTCGACTTCCGTGACTTAGACACCTTACCTAGCGATAACTTCTTCTTGCGCTCCCGCAAGGCTTTTGACGTGAGTGACTGGCAGTCGACACAGTCATCCGTGTCATGGGCCTCCCCGAGGCACCAGAGGCAGGCGTCGTGCGAGTCCGTAACCGACATCTTGGACCCACAGTCCCCGCACTTCTTAAAGCCCGGACGCGGTGTGGAAGACGAGGTAGACATCTTCACGAAGAAAGACTTCACAATACGAAACAAGTTCGAAGAACAGGAACTCCAAAGAGTCGAGGCGCCGCGATCTCCGAAGCGAACACGTTCGTGGAAAAAACGGAATTGAGGCTACGGGCATCGCGCGTCCTACTTATAACATCCAGTGACGTCGGCCGTTGGAGGAAGTCCTCGAGGGCCGCGTATCGACGTCATCGACGCAGACGCCGAAGATTTTCCAAAGCAGCACAACTGTGGTGATTACTGTCATAGATATGGAATTCGTCGGAGGACCCAATCCCCTCGAAATGTGTTTTATGATTTGAAAGGTGGTCAATGAAGCTCCTGCAAAACACAACAGAAAGATCTGCCAAACCTATACATAAATTGCATTCTCGCAAGACTGAGAGTCTTATGAATCGTGTGATCCAAGTACACATCAAGCTAGGTGCCCCTGCTAACAGGACTTCAACATGGACTGCAGTTCTGTAGTACAGGGGTGAGTAGTGGATACAACTACTACTAAACCAGCAATGATCCCAATCATGATGGGGAAAAACAGACACAGCCCGACATGTATACCTCCTTAGCCTCTTGTGGTAACCAGGGGAAAAGGCAGACTATACTGTTCACGAGGGATGTGAGCTACCAAAGCATCCAAACTACAATAGTACTGTGTTACCAAAATATAATGTCCGACAAAGTTATACAAAAAACAATAGGGGTCTTTAATTAAACTAAAAATGCACACAACTAATAAAAACACTAATAACCCAACAGTCTAAAAGAAGACACAGAATAAGATAACTTGAAGATGAAATAGGCATTCTGGGTTAGAAGACAGGGAAGATGTGCAATTTCTTCAGCAAACATGTTCTAGTTCCATGAAGATGTCTTTACAAAAGGTTAAGGAGCGGGCTCCTAAATGTCACCATGGACCTTGTTAGGGAGAATTCTCAATAATGTGCTAATTTCCCTTAGCTTTTGAGTCCCCTAGCAACTTTGCTGGATTTCTAGGATTTGATTTTTTTCCTGGGAAGAGTGTGAGCCTTTTTTCCCACTCTTCCATGTATTTTGATGTGTGTTTTACTTTTGTGTTCCTTGGTTATGGAGATTTAAAAAAACTCCATAGGCATCATCTTTTTCTGTGCGTCACACAGCACCTTCAGTGCAGTGACACCGGGATGGCTTTCAGACTTCCCAAAGTTTAAATACCTTCTCTGGGACTGACTACTGGCTCCCAGAGCATGTAAAGTTAAATTGACTTTACTAGTTTCTTTAAATTTACAGACCCGGCACACCCTATCTTCCTATAGAGTGCTGGAGGGGTTGCCTAGCTTTCCCTGAGTCAAAACACTCACCTAACAGTCAAATGTTACCCCTTCCTACTTTAAATGGCTGGTGACAGTGGTTTAGATCAAACTACCATGATTTTTCCCCAACCGCCAACAACGGTAGCTAAAAATCGGATCAGCCATGTTTTCCAATATGGCGCCTGAGACCTTTCTGTAAAAACAGACTGCGGTCAACTTTTTTCGCCATTTCTTTTAGGAAAGGTCCTTCTTGTGTTTGTCTCTGCGTGCCAAACAAGGTTTGGTTCCTTTGTTCGTTAGCCTTTGGCGGTCTTCAGTGCTGAAGCCCTCCTCTGGCGCCTGAGTGTCTGGGAAGGACAGGATGTGAGGGAGGTGCCCGAAACTCCCTGTGCTTAGTCTCCTAAGAGACCTGAATGCACTCTGGCGTGATTGGCCGGCTGGCTGTCCGGCAAGGACAGCCACCTTGCTATGTGGCTGACAGCCAGGCTGGAATGAATGGGGGAAACTGTTTAAAAGCACGTCTCTGGGACTTGGAAAGCAGAGTTGACCACTGGAATGAAAGAACCGAAGACGAGCTGAAGGAAGAGGAGTGCTGCAAGTCCTGGACGACTGGTGCAGCCCTGCTGCAGGTCCGAATTGCCTGAAACTCCATCGACAGAGAAGCCCTTCAAGGTTAACTTCTTCCCGTGAGTTTGGTGGGAAGAACCAACTCGCAAGCCACCTGGACACCGTCCACATCCTGATCGAATTTTCTTCAGAGTGCTGTAGAAAAACGGATAGCCAGGGGGAAGGAAACCAGCTTGTGGACTTTAAGGCACTCACACCTTAAACCAAAGTTTTTCCAAGATTGCGGCCTCATCCCTGGACAGTGCAGGAACCTCCCGGCATCCTCCTTCTTGTCCCCACGACTGAAGCTCAGGAACAGCGAGATCTGCTCGAACTGCCAGGAACAACTGCCTCAGCTACAGCTCTTCTTCACTTTAAAGGTACTGTGCAAACGCGGTCCGGAAGTCTTTTCGGCCACTGCGAAGGTTTGTGAAACTGTAACGCTCACCTGGTATCCACGGGGACGTCACTCAGCCTGTTCTGACCTCTTATGACCTCGAACCCTTCCCTGGAGTCTACTCGACTGGAGACTGGGCCTGAAACACAGGATTGGTAGAGTTTAACTCCCTATTGTCTCTGTGTGCTTGAACCCCTTCTTCCCCGGGGTCCAACCCGTCCCTTTGATCCACATCTCACCGTGTTTTCTTGGAAAGTGTGCTCTCCGTCCTGCTTTCAGCGCAGGGGCCTGTTGATTGATGCAGGCTTGTTGCTGCCTAGTTACTTCACTGGCAAGAGTCTGACAGGTAAGTATAATGAGTCTTTTGAACAGTTCTCTAACTTCGTTCCTTTCCTTCCTTAGATGATGGCAGGCGTCCGGGGATGGCGACGTGTTGCTGAGATGAGTAGCGCTGAAGGTGAGTGAGAGCGCGATGCGCGATGCGACCCTTTCGTATTTGTATTGAACTGAGTTCTTTTTCTGTGTCTTTTAGGTGTTGCAACGTTTTTAGCGTGGATGCCTTTTATGAAGAAGAAATGCGGTGAGTAAGCGCGGTATGCGGCGCCTCTAGATGTTTCCACGCTAACCTGGAGTGTCTTTTCCCTCTTGCAGATGGATGAGAAGTTCCGGAGACAGAGTTCCCTCAGAGCCGCTGGGATTCAGGTAAGCGTTTGAAGCCTGTACAGTCTTTAGAAATAAGCGAAGATTTCCTGAATGCTTACTAATGCCTTTTTTCTGTTCTTTTCCCTTTTCCTTAGGAAGCGGCATGCCGGGATGGGAATGACACCGCCGAAGATGCCCGCAGAACAGAAGAAACGATGAATGATGGGCAGAAGCGCCGCAAGGTAAGGCTGTTCCTACCGGTGTTCTTGTTCTTGCAGGAGCTGAGCGCAGAAGAAAGATGCAGGCCTACTGGAGACCGATCCGAACACGGTGAGTCCAATCCAATCCAATCCAAACACGGTACAAGTCCAATCCCCAATGTTATCCTATGGGAGTGAGTGAGTCTGGTGCCACAAGCGCCAAGTCTGACTCCAAGTGGGTCTTTGGAGGATGGAGAGGCCCTTACAGGGCCATGTAGGTGATCGTGGCCTGGCTCCAGCCTGACATCTTGGAGAGCTGGGGACATGAGGGGCAGGAATCATAACAGCACCCCCCCGCCCCAAGGCCCCTCTCAAGGTGGCTCTTCTGTCTGGTCCTGGTTTGTGTAGATGGTTTTGATGAAATCGTCTAAGTAAGCGAGGTGCATGGATGTACTCACAAGGCTCCCATGTCCTGTCTTGTGGACCATACCCCTTCCAGTCTACTAAGTAGTATAATTTGGATCTGACGTACTTTGAATCCAGGATGTCCTTGACTTCGAATTCTGGCTCCCGGCGACTACTACTGGCTGCGGTGGCGTTGCTACCCGGGTCCCAGGTTGAGCAGGTTTAAGGAGAGACACGTGGAACACAGGATGAATCGAGGTGAGAGGTGAATGGATCCAGGTATCTTGGACGGAAAGTTTGGGTTCCTTTAATGGACACGTGTTTAGACGCCAGCCAGACTTTGTCTCCCACTTGGTAGTTGGGGGCCTTTGCTCGGTGTTGATCAGCAAACTTCTTTTGGCGATTCTTAGCTTGAAGTAGGTGTTCAGCTGCCCTTTTAAAGGTTTGAGAAATGGTCGTGTGCAAGGTTTTGACTGCTGGCATTTCCAGGGTTGTAGGAACGTCCAACTCAGAAGTACGTGGGTGCCTGCCATACATGGTATAAAAGGGTGTCTGCCCAGTGCTGGGGTGTAGGGAATTATTAGAAGCATATTCAGCTATCCATAATAGGTCGAACCAGCTTCCTTCAGCTTGGTGTAACATGCAACGCAGATACTGCTCGAGCGTCTGATTTGTCCTCTCGGTTTGACCATCCGTTTGGGGATGGTGACTGGGGATGTCGATCTGGGCCATAGAGCAGCATTTTCTCCAGAAGTTAGATACAAATTGAGTACCTCGGTCTGAGACTAAAACTGAAGGAAACCCATGGAGCCGTACGATGCCTTCAAGAAATACCTTTGCCAGAGTGGAAGCATTTGGGAGCCCCTTAAGAGGAATGAAATGTGCCATTTTTGAAAATAGGTCCACGACCACAAGAATAGTGTTAAACCCTTGACTGGGTGGTAAATCAGTAATAAAATCGAGGGACAACGTGTGCCAGGGTGCTGGTGGGATTGCCAATGGTTCTAATAGCCCAGCCGGTTTCTGCTTGGATTACTTGTTTTGAGCACACACTCCACAAGATAGGATGAATTGGATAATGTCTTTACGCCACATGGGCCACCAATAATTTTGTTTTATCTTGGCTAGGGTTTTAGCGATTCCAGGGTGGCCCTCAATCAAGGAATCATGATAACCGGACATGACTTCTTGTAGTTCTTGGTTTGGTAAGAATAAACGATTCCTGAAGTAGGGCAACTGATCTTTTATCATGTAATGTTCTCCTTGTGCACTCCACGCTTGTAATTGCTCCAGACTCATCAGGTTTTGGATTTCTTCATGTAATTCTTTCTGAGTTATGGTTGCTGTGATTCCTAGGAGTTTGTCACTCGGGATGATTGCTATTGGGTCAGGGGTCTGATACCATTGCTCTTCCACCCCCATTCTGTCATGTCTCCCAACGTTCGTCATCATCACCCACCTGTCATTCACCACCATCGGAGCTCAAGTGACTTTCGTGTCCCTGCACACGAACGGCGGCGATATCCTGCCAAACAAAGGAGACCCGTTCATTACGGCCCGAGGGCTCTTCGCCCCTTTCTTCACTGGCACCTCCCATGGAGATTCTCGCACGACTGGCGCTGCCGCTTGGGCACACACAGGACCGCGCGTCACGTGACGAGGCATCCACAACGGCCTTCGTCATCATCACGGGTCATGTGACACGGACCCTCACGTCCCCCCCGTGATGTGAATCAGGTGACCCTCCACACAGTTAAAGGAAGCAGAGAAACACGAAAGCACCGCTTCACAGCTGCTTCCTTCACGGACTGCTTTGGCGTTTTTGGATACTTTTGAATACTACGATTGCTCGACCACGGAACGTTACATGGATTGCCTCATCTCTGCCCCTGATATCACGCTGCTTTGTCTGCCTTGCTGGAAATCATCCCTGGATTGTCAACCTGCTGGTTTCCATTTCCTCCTACTGGTTTCTTGACCCGGATTTGTTCACTGGACTGCCCACGGATATCCTTTTGTACTGAATACTGAACTTTATGGTTACCTTTTTGGCCCTCGACCTCGGAACTGCTTTTCTGGACTGCTCACGGATTGCCCTACGTATTTGTCTCAGGTGTTTCCATCTTCTCGAGTACTGTCAGAGAAACAACCGACCAGTGTATGCTGTACCCCCACTACTCCTCCATATCTCACAGGCCGCCATCTCCCTCACTTTTGGGTAAGCCCCTTTCTGATCTTCTATCACATGGTATTGTTGTTCATTCCCTGTTTTGATTAACCCTCCATTGCCTTACAGTGGTCAGGGGGTCCTTTGGCGTTTCTGGTTCCTGACCGACGGCATTCTTCACCTGTGGCCTCAAGTGCCGCACGGGTAGTGTTTCTTTACTTCTGTCCGTGTGGTGCTTGGGGACGGAGGTAGTACTAATCTGCACGACCATCAAGACTTGAACACATACGGGAAAGGGCCTCGGCCTTCCTGTTTTTCACCCCTGGTCAAAATGTAATCACATAGTCATATTCAGCAAAAAAAAAGAGCCCAACGGATTTGTCGTGAGGATTGGGCCTTTGACATTTTTAGGTACTGGAGGTTCTGGTGGTCAGTTATTACGGTGATTGTGTGTCTGGCGCCCAAGAGGTAGTGCCGCCATGCCTTAAAGGCTGACTTAATGGCCAGGAGTTCTTTGTCTGTGATAGCGTAATTGAGTTCAGGGGGTGTGAATTTACATGACCAGAAGGCAACAGGGTGTAACTGGCCCATTTCGGGGTCCTTTTGTGAGAGGACGGCTCCCATAGCCATGCTTGAGGCGTCTGTTTCCACCAGGTATGGGAGATCAGGGCGAGGGTGGCGTAAGATTGGGGCAGATGTGAATCTTGCTTTGAGTTCCTGGAAATCTTGCTCGGCTTCTGTTGTCCACTGGAACTTTTTGTTGCTTTTCCTTAACAATGACGTTATGGGATGCACGATTTGTGAAAATCCTGGGATGAACCGGCGGTAGAAGTTTGCAAAACCCAGCATACTTTGAACCCCCTTGAATGAATTTGGGGATGGCCAGTTCAGGATAGCATCTACCTTGTGTACATCCATTCGGATTCCATTCGGGCTGAGAATAAAGCCCAGGAATTCCACCTCGGGGACGTGGAATGAGCACTTTCGAGCTTGGTGTAGAGCTGGTGTTGACGGAGTTTCTCCAATACGGATCGGACGTGTTTAACGTGGTCCTGCTTTGATGCGGAATATACTAGAATATTGTTCATGTACACTAGAGCACAGACATTAATCAATTCCCGTAGGACATTGTTCATGAAGTATTGAAATGCTGCAGGCGCGTTGCAAAGGCCAAAGGGTATTACTTGATATTCGTACAAGCCGTATTTGGTGCGAAAAGCGGTTTTCCATTCGTCCCCCAGTTTTACGCGAACAAGGTGATATTCCCTCCTCAGGTCTAGTTTTGTGTAGATTTGGGCATCTTTGACTTGATCAAGCAATTCAGGGATCAGTGGCCAGGGGTTAGCGTTTTTTTTACGGTAATCTGGTTCAGTGCACGATAGTCAATGCACGTTCTCAAGTTCCCCTCCTTTTTCAGTATGAAGAATAGAGGACTGGCTGCTGGAGACTTTGAGGGAGGGATGAACCAGTTGACCAGGTATTGGTCAAGATAGGCCTTCAGGTGCTGGTTTTCTGGTTCCGCGAGTGCGTAAATTCGCCCACAAGGGATTTGTGCGCCGGGTATCAGGTCGATTTGGCAATTGTATGGTCTATGCGATGGCAGGGTATTAGCCTGTTCTTTCTGAAAGACATCTTGAAAGTCCTGGTATTCACTTGGTAGGGTGCTGATTGCCACAGTCGCAAGTGTGGAGGTTCTGGTGTCCATTGGTTGTTTCTCTTGGCGATAACATGTGTGGGCGCAAGTCTCGGGAAAGGCCAATTCTTTTGCTCGCCAATCGATTCGAGGATTGTGAGCTACCAACCATGGCATTCCCAAAATCAACCGGAACTGTGGTGCCTTAATGAGGTCGAAAACAATAGATTCTTGGTGTCCATCCTGGCACAGAAGGGTTAAAACTGCCGTGCATTGGGATACTGAACTAGAAGCTATTTCCGTGCCGTCAACAGTGGTAACATTGTCGGTGGCTGATTTAGGGCGTAACGGAAGCCCCATCTTTGCCGCAAGATCCTGGTCGATGTAATTCCCAACGGCTCCACTGTCAATGTACGCTCTTACAGCGCGCATCCAAGATGGTTGTTGTTGATTGATCAAGACTACAGATAGTGCAAAATGGGAGGTCTGCAGTTCACTTTCTTCGCTCGACAAGTGGATCCCTACACTTGCTGGGCTGGAGAGTTTTCCGATTCCTTGATGGTATCTTTATTGTCCGTGGCCCCTACCGTCCTCCTCGATTGCTTCACAGGGAACTCTTTAAGGAAATGACCTGACCTTCCACAGTACAGACATAACTGCTGCCGTCTCCTTTTATCCCTTTCCGCTTTAGTCAAGGGGGATCTGACCCCCCCGATTTGCATTGGTTCTCCTGAACCTTCCGTTGTGTGGGCAATATTGTCCTTTGAACGCACATACATAGGGCGAGGGTCCGGTCTGGTTCGATCTGCTCTTCGGTCCTGCAACCTATGATCCAGTTGAACAACAAGGTCAATGAATTCTGAGCAGTCTTTCGGGGGGTTCACTACTTGTGCGAGAACATCCTTGAGCTCCCCCCGCAACCCCTGATGAAATAACTTGGTTCTCGTCTCCACTGGCCATTCTGCTTCAACTACGAGTCTATTGAACATGGCTATGTATGTTAATAGGTCTTGATTCCCTTGGCGTAGGGACAGAAGTTCATTGTCTAATGCCTGCCCAGGAGTACAACGGGCGAACAGCTTTTCCATCTCCTGCTGAAAGCCCCTGAAGTCATGCAGCAAAGGATCGTCTTGGGCCACAAAGGGTACAGACCAGTCCGTGGCGCTACCACTCAGGTAGGATAGCACAAAAGTGACCCGTGATTGGTCATTCGGAAAGGCCCCTAGACTACAAAGGAAGTGCAGGCGGCACTGGTTCATGAACGTTGCAAACCTCTTGGGATCCCCCGTAAATTGTTTGGGGCGGGACCAAAGGAACTGCCCCAGGAAGGGTTATCTGAACCGGATTGGCTGATGGTGCTGGCATCGAGGGCACGCTTTCCGGCAATGGTGCATGCCCTGCTTGTGACTGGAGAAGTTGCCGGCTCAAATCATCAGTGCGTTCTTTGGCTACTATCAGCTCTCTCCTCAGGGTGTTGGTCTCCTGTCTGCTTGCATGTACTTTGGAACGTAGCTGCCCCAAATGTGGGCTAACTGGTCGGTTTCTGACGTTTCCATGGCGCCCAGGTGGATTTTGATGTGAGGCTTTGTGTTCTGTAACGCTCACCTGGTATCCACGGGGATGTCACTCAGCCTGTTCTGACCTCTTACGACCTCGAACCCTTCCCTGGAGTCTACTCAACTGGAGACTGGGCCTGAAACACTGGATTGGTAGAGTTTAACTCCCTATTCTCTCTGTGTGCTTGAACCCCTTCTTCCCCGGGGTCCAACCCTTCCCTTTGATCCACAGCTCACCTTGTTTTCTTGGAAAGTGTGCTCTCCGTCCTGCTTTCAGCGCAGGGGCGCGTTGATTGATGCGGGCTCGTTGCTGCCTAGTTACTTCACTGGCAAGAGTCCGACAGGTAAGTATAATGAGTCTTTTGAACAGTTCTCTAACTTCGTTCCTTTCCTTCCTTAGATGATGGCAGGCGTCTCGGGATGGCGACGTGCTGCTGAGATGAGTAGCCCTGAAGGTGAGTGAGAGCGCGATGCGCGATGCGAGCCTTTCGTATTTATATTGAACTGAGTTCTTTTTCTGTGTCTTTTAGGTGCTGCAACGTTTTCAGCGTGGATGCCGGTTATAAAGAAGAAATGTGGTGAGTAAGCGCGGCATGCGGCGCCTCCAGATGTTTCCACGCTAACCTGGAGTGTCTTTTCCCTCTTGCAGATGGATGAGAAGTTCCGGAGACAGAGTTCCCTCAGAGCGGCTGGGATTCAGGTAAGCGTTTGAAGCTCGTACAGTCTTTAAAAATAAGCGAAGATTTGCTGAATGCTTACTAATGCCTTTTTTCTGTTCTTTTCCCTTTTCCTTAAGAAGCGGCGTGCCGGGATGGGAATGACACCGCCGAAGATGCCCGCAGAACAGAAGAAGCGATGAATGATGGGCAGAAGCGCCGCAAGGTAAGGCTGTTCCTAACGGTGTTCTTGTTCTTGCAGGAGCTGAGCGCAGAAGAAAGATGCAGGCCTACTGGAGACCAATCCGAACACGGTGAGTGTCAAGCTGCAGGTGCAGAAAACACAAAGCATGTTTCTCAGCCTGGGCGTGGCTTAAATAGTCTCTGGGTATCCCAGGTGTCTCTGGGCTGAACCACACCCGAAAGACTAGACTGCACACGCAGTTCTGGGAACCGAAATATGTGGGGGCATCCAACTTGTCCCCATCAATGCACTACAAGTCCAATCCCCAGTGTTATCCTATGGGAGTGAGTGAGTCTGGTGCCACAAGCGCCAAGTCTGACTCCAAGTGGGTCTTTGGAGGGATGGAGAGGCCCTTGAGGGCCATGTAGGTGATCGTGGCCTGGGTCCGGCCTGACATCTTGGAGAGCTGGGGACATGAGGGGCAGGAATCAGGACAGCAACTTTCCCGACTTCGAAGGCTTGTCCTTCCCTAAACATTTGTCTAACTTTTCGCCTAGCCAAATTCTTCTAAATTCTGTGGCAAAGACTTAACCGTTTACTACCAGAACTGTGCTATCCTATACAAAAAGACTCTGAATCATGGACTTTGGCCCAGGCCTATGAACTGAATTGCTGGTTGTAGTTCACTGAAACCCTTTGCCCTGCCTATGAAAGTATTTGTGCTACTGATTCTTACAACCTTGTCTTTTTACCCCTTTTAAAAGTATCTGAAGTGCCATTTTGTTCCCATTTCAGGGGAGCTGAACTTGTTCAGTAACTTATTGGTTGTGTATTTGTGGTGTATTAGTATATGATATTGAGCTGCTCTTGTTAGTGTAATGTTTTCAAACTGACTGTGTAAATAAATGTATATTCTTTTACCAAGAAACCTTGAGTAAGTGTTTGTTTGAACCACTGTATTTGTTGGTCCTTTGTGTAACGTGTTCTACTGCTCAGTAACCTCTTGAGATAGGTCTGGCTGCTCAGCCACTGCTACCACATAACTGTGTAGTACAGCTTTGTACCTAAGGTGAAATTGTACTGACACTTGTAGTCTTAATTGCATGTAGTGCTCCCAAAGGGTACTGCATGTGATTCTGCCTAACAGCCCTTTATGTCCTTCCAGGGTGACAGAACCACACCATTACATTTCAGACTTGGTCTTGGGGCTCTAACGTATTGAGACAGGCCTCTAGATGCTTTACAATGGTATGGCCTGGCATTGAGGTCGTAGAGTCAGCTGTTTCCACTGAATCCAGTGCCTCAAGACAGTTGAATCGGTTCAGAACGGTCCAGCAAAGCAATGTCTTCCTGCAGCTGTGATCATCTCAAATTGGGTAAAAAAAAAGGCAGGCAATGGTTATGTTGGCATCTCATAGCAGTCAAATCACCTGCAGTGAGTAGGATGCTGGTCCCAGTGTTCAGGCAGCGGGAAGGCCTTGTTCAAGAAGCAGTCCCACCACAGAGGTTCCTCTGGGAAAGATCCAGGTGACGTACTTCTTCTTCTGAAGTCCAAAGATTATTCCTTTAAGAGGATGTCTCACCCGCTCATAAAGTACATCCGTCAGAGTGGATTAAACCATTTGAAGCTTTCTGTAAGGGCCCAATCCTGGCTACTGTGTTATCAGTGTCTTTTCCTGGTGATTCCTACAGATATTTGTCTGCAAACGTGGCAAAGGACACAGGAAATGTGGGAGCCCTGGAAGATTCCAAGATGATGGGACCCTTCTCTGGACTGCAACTACCCTCCTGGACTCCTCAAGCTGCACCCTCACCCATCTGCTTACTTCAAAGAGCCTCTAGTAATGAACACACTGGTGTGACTTTGCTCTTGCTGGCAGAGCCTGTCCTTTGAAGTAGGGGTCCCCAACCTGTGCCCTAGAGACAGGACCTATTCTCCTGGAAGTTGACAAGCTTTCCTAGAGAGAGAACAAGGCTGTGCTAGGGCTAAACCAACCCAAATGGTCTATTTTGTGTGGAACTCTGTTCCAGACAGCTGGATACACAAACTCTGGCAGGGTAAATGAGTCACTGGAAACCAAGTTGGCAATAACATGATATCAAATGGTTTTGGCCAGTATTACTGTAGATTCCCAGAGGCCACCATCACAAAAGTACAAATGAATTATATTTAGTTGTTAAATTATTAAGCTGCCACCAGGCCCTGTGTGAACACAATTATATCATTTGGATCAGGACTGTGCATGGTTAAAGCCAGTAACTGCTTGACTGCTTGTGAGAACTTCAGGCTGTTTTCAGGAATGCACATGTTACTCTACTGTAACTGAGGAGAGTCAATAGGCAGGCTCAGTAGGGATACATGTTTGCACTATACTTCTCAGCATGGAGCATTATGAAAGTGAGTGGTTAGCAGAGCTCACTTTCAGGGGCAGAATTAACAGCGTCATTTTGGATTACATAAATCAAAAACGCTCAGGCTGGACATTACGTCACAAGTCCCTTTCAAGTTAAGAACACACGATTGTATTGACAGGGCAAGGCATCAGTAGTTACCTATGAAAGTTCTACACAAATCTGCTTTAATCATGTCATAATTCTGTAATCCTGACACTTACACGGAAATCAATGTAGAGGGCAAAAAGCATGCCCAGCAAGTCTGGTCCCATACTGAGCATCTGCCCTGACACTTATCTAACGACTTACCCTAATGAATTCTAGAATGGACTGCAATCTCAACTTGTCACATGAACGGTGGTGCATAAGGTCTTTCAAGGTTTCAGATTATGTAAAAACATATTGCTGGAAGAGACATGCTGATTGCTTGCATGTGGCCCACTGATTTTACATCAGCTTGATACTGGCTATGTGTAAACTTTCAAAGCATGGATCCATATTCTGTTGCAATCATCTTTTTCTTCTGAAAAGCCAATCACTCTAAACCTCTGCGTTCCGAGATCCTAGCTTTGCACTTTGATGTTCAACGTTTTGTCCAGTTTCCAGTATGTTTGGGTTTGTGTGTAACTTTCCACTTACATATTTCCTGCAGCTGTAGACTTACGAGCCTGAGCTTTGTGGGGCACCTGTGTGATGTAGATTTGAAGTGTCTGCATTTGCACTGCCTTCTTTCTGCCATGCTAGAAACATTTATTACATCTGCTTTTTCGTAAGGTACTCAAGACAGTTCTATTTGCACAGACATTATAACAAGGCTGAAAGCCTTACTTGGTTGTCTGGCTTCTATTTCAGTGCTGAGATGCCTTTTTCTGTTGGTGGAGTGCACAAACATACAGTATTCTGGTATTGCAGCATTTCAGTTCAAACCCTTTAGCTGTGAATATCTAAATCCAAATCAGATTTTTCATCAGAATAAGCTATAAAAGCAACGCACATTTAACGTATGACAAGTCATATAATACATTAAAATCAAATGTGTGAAATAGCGTCAAACTTGGTTTTAGAAATGTATACGTATATATTAACAGAAAATGACACAACGAAAACTCATAATAAAGTATACTAATATCAGAATACCTTCTGTAGAAAAGAATAAAGTGTAGGGCACTTTCTTCTGTAGTCTAGAGAAGGGACAATTAGCAGAAGGGTTTTTATCCCATTCCAGCGAGCCAAAAAATGACCAATAGGTAGTAGATTGAATCGAAACCATATCTATGCTTGATGCTGAAAATCCAGTCCAAGTAAGATTCAAAGCTGTCTGTAGATGTTATAAGAGCGTAGGCTCCATTGCTTGGCTTTGTCAGTTCATAATCTTCTCTTTTATGTTTCAGAGCACAAGAGGCGAGATTTAAGTCTTTCTTCATTATCATATATGGATTCTTGACGTTCGCTTCTGCGGCTATGCCCTTTAAATTCCTAAGAATATAATTAAACGAAAGGATGCTTACCATCTTGTCCCTCGACAATAGATCAATCAAAATAATGCGGGTCAGCCCTGCTTTTGGATTAAGCCCAACAGATAGCCATTCGAATCAGCCTCATCATGATGACATCGGTTAGATATCATTTGTGTAGTAAACAATGAATACACAATAATGGGGACAAATTATGTAGCAAAAGCAGGTGTCGCAAAAAAGCGTCTTCTTTTTGCTGAAGGCTACGAATGTCATCAAATACCTCAACGCTGAGAGCCATGAAGGGCAACCGATTTTGGGTTTTGCAACATAAATCCTTTTAACTTATAACTGTAGCGATTGACTGATGAACTATAACGTTCGATAGAGTGATAACAGAGGAACACATCTATCAAATAGCTTGTCCCACGCCAGTTATGTGAGAAAACTACACCCAAGTAAGTGCAATTAGACACAGATTCTGATGTAATGTTATTTAGAAAAAATAGGTGGGTAAGGGCAAACTTAAGAGCTACCACGACTACCTTTGACTCCCTGACATTTACAACCAGATTCCTAGTGTACATAAACTGGTTGTATTTCTGAAATAAGGGCTTGCATTTTATCTCAGCGTTCTGGCAATGAGAACTGTGCATAAAACAGAAATGATAAGGGGGACTCACAGACAATTGGTATGTCAGCAGAAATCGCTTTTAACTCACAATCAAGGAGTAGGGTCTTACATATGGGTTCAGTGTTAGTGGAAAGGACGTGCATGATGTCGTCTTCATAGTAGAGGTATGGGATAGACATAGTTTGGTCGAAAGTAACTCTCCACTGGGTAGGGTAGAGGTGCAGTTTTCTCTAAAGGACATTGGGCCTCATTACAACTCTGGCAGTAGCTGTGCCAGTAAATCTGACACGGCTGCCGCCGGAGTTGCATTTTTTCCAGCACCCGCGAATCGGCAAGACCCGGTAATTGCCCCTTTGCGGGTGCCGACAACAAGGGCCTACTCATTCCCATTCAGCCCCATAGGGCTGAATGGGGATGGGGACGTCGAATGCACCAGCGCATTCATAGTGCTGCCGGTGCATCCGACGTGCTGTGCTCTCGGGTGCCAGTCTGCCCACCAGGTCAGACCTGGCATGCAGACAGGCACCCGTGACCACAACACGTAGTATGGTGGTCCGGGAACTGCGGTACCGGCAAGCTTACCGGTACTGTAGTTCCCGGACCGCCTGGGTCGTAATGAGGCCCATTGACTCTTATGATTAGAGCTACTCTGCCACCTATAGAGTCCTGTCTGTCTTTACGGAGGATGGTATATCCCGACGGTATTGCAATGGACAGTGTTGGACCAGAGGCAGTGTGTAGGCATTTTTCCGTGATACCTAGCAGGTCAGGATTGTTGGCTGTAATTAGGACTTAGATGTCCAGTGGGTGAGCAGGGATGGACGTGGCATTCACTAGCGCTCCTTTTAGTGAGGTGGCTGAGGAAAAAGGTAGGCGCTTGCTGGTGTTGGGTAGCTTGTGGTTGGCAATGCCGTACTTGGGGCTGGTCAGTATTGTGGGGAATCAACTGGAGTATGGATGGGGGGGGGGTGCATGTATGATGTACTGCTGAGTTAATGATGGATAGAGTAGAGCCGGGGTCACCGTCCTGGTGTGGGCTCGGCACATTAGGCTGGCTAGGAGTGACAGTGTTAGTCAGAGTGTGGATGGATGCGCCGTCTATGGCGCAATTCTGTGGGCTAGCTCTGTGTGCTGGAGACGGTAAGTTGGCGAGTGGCTGGGGCTTGTAGTTTGAGCGAGTGGGACCGTCATGGAGCGTGAGGTAGGAGCATGAGAGAGCCTGGTGAAGCAAATTGGGTTCTGAGAAAGTGCCACAGTGGAGGCTGGCGAGTTGGTCATGGTGGAGTTGGCAGAGATACAACTGAAATTGGGTGGGAAGTTGCCTAGGGTCAGGCGCTGAGGATGCACTCAGTTTGCAAATTTGGGGTTGGGCTGAGCAGCAAGCATGCCTAGTGAGATTGTCATGCTGGGGATGCCATTAGACTTGCCCTAGGGGGAGCTGGTCATGTTGGTCTGTGAGAGCAGGCGAGGATTTCTGCATTGCAGAGACTGCAGTCTACAATTACGGGTTTGTAGAGGGCGGTGCGGGTTGTCAGGTGGCTACTCTGGAAGGCTCAAGGCAGGGCATTGCGTAGCGCTGCATGCCCGGTATCGCAAGCATTACTTTGGGAAGATCTATAGGTACTGGGGTGGACACTAAGGCAGGGCTGGACGGATGTGGAAAGGAATAAGGCATGAGGAAAAGGGTGGGCGGGATAGAAGAGTACTGCGGAAGGTGTTTCGGCAGGAAGATAGTTGCTGTATAGTCAGAGGAGGGTGTCACATACCTTATGGGTGATATTTCTGGGCAGCCTTTCCGGCCGTGACAGACCCAGACAGGAGTCCTGGTTCTTGAAGGTGGCCCTTCGAAGGGGGCCGGCTTTGTCTGCTGGCTTCCTGCAATCTCATTCAAATGGATTTTGTTCACCAAATCCGCTGATTGCGGAGGCGGGATTTCCAATGCCCACGACCCATGAAGCACAGTATAGGCAGCGGCAGGCATCTTAAGATGGAGCAAATGCTCTGGTAAACTGATGCCAGGCCCAGTAGGGCTTACTTTGTGCAGGCCATTGCCAGTGGCCGTGTGATAGGCAGGAAGGTAATGGCAGGATGGATGTGCTTGTGGTGGGGCCAGCGGCATAAATCAGTCCCAGACATGAGTCATCACCCTTAGAGGTGGCCCTTTGAGCGGGGTGGGGAGGGGGGGCGGCTATGCGTTATATATTTTAGAAGTGATCAATAACATCCAAGTCATCTATAAATGAACACAAAAACCACTTCACACCTAAGTTACTAATTTCAATGAAAACCATTTCATACACTGTGCATTGTCCAATCACATTAATAAATTAACACAAAAGCGTCTCTTGACCTACAAGTTAATCATTTAAATGAGAAAAAAACTTTTCTTAAAGTGTGCGTTGTCTGTGACAATTGAGTTGCAATTTAAGTGAAAACCATTCCTTAACGGTGTATTGGCAGACAAAAAAAAGGTCTTGTTCCATGAGTTTCCAAATTCATCAAAACAAATTCTTAAATATTGTGTTGTTTGTGACAATAATTATTTTGCAATTTAAGCAAAAACCGTTCCTTAGAACCTTGCATTGCCAAAAATAATGATGTTACAATTTAAGCAAAAACCATTCCTTGGTACTTTGTGTTGCCGATCCGTGTTTCGCCCTTTCGGCTTTTTCAAGTCTGACATTGAAGAACGGATGGGGACGGGGGTCTCTATCTGCCTGTTAGGGCTGGTTAGTGCCTCCTCTTGCGCTGTCCTCTCTCTAGTTGTCATGCCCTAACCCTGCCGCTGATTCTTAGCCTATCTATTCTTAACTGTACTGGAGTGGAGCGCTTGTGCAATGGACAGTTAAGTCTGTCTCCCTAATGCAGGCCCCCTTCTTTCCCTCTGTAACTCTAAATGGGATTCATGTACTCATGTAAGTGGAGCAAAGCGGGCAGGAGGTGCTGGTTCCGCAGGATCCCCGTTCCTATCTTCTCTTAAAGGTGTAGTACCTACGGAGCCCTGAGCTTCCGTCTAGGCGTACGCACAGTGCTTTGTTGTTCGGGAGAGCCCAGTTTCCTTGAGGTGGCTGCTCCCAGGCATACATGCTACTTCTCTAAAGGGGTCACGTCCCTAGTCGGCACCATGCAACAATCCTCTGCTCTAAGAAGGAGATCAAGTGAAGGCGACCAGGGGATCCTCCCCATACCACTCGGAGCACTATCATCACTTTTTTTGGAAGGTGCCCAGCCCCCTTGGTCACCCTATTGGCGGTCCCCAGAGTGAGGTAGGGACATCATCACACCAATCACCATAGTAAAGGCAGGTATCATTATGCCAAATGAACACAAGTAGATCAGATTCCAGTACTCAGGGTTAGCACAGGAGTGCCAGATTGTGCTATGCCCAGTTTACACAGCATTGCTGGATTCCATTACACCAAGTTAGCACAGTAAGAGCAGTTTTCAATATACACATCTGGCATATGAGTACCAAATTGAATTATACCTAGTTAGCAGTGCAGTTCTACATTCTCTTATCTGCAATGAGGACATGGGGGGCAGGTTCTTTTATTCCAACCTAGTGAAGTAGGGCCAGGTGCTTTTATTCCCAGTTTGCAGAGCAGTGCCACATACCATTATGCTCAATTTGCTCTTCAATACTGGATTCCACGTTGTCCAGTTAGTACAGCAGTACTAGGTTCCATTTTGCAAAGTTAACATGGTAGCGTCCGATGTTCATTATTTCCAGTCATCACAGCAGGTTATGTTTAGTTACCACAATATGGCTAGATACCCAACGCCTTGTTAGCTCAGTAACATCAACTGTCACTATGACAAGCACGTAACACACAAACACGACAGGATTAACGCTCCAAAAAGCCCAGTAAACCAAGGAAGGCATGATTCTAGTATTCCGAGTTAGTGCAGCAGCGCCAAATTAGATTATCCTCTGCCAGTACAGGAACACCAAATTCCAAAACACCACATTTGCAAATAAGTGCCAGATTCCTAACACTCAGTTAACTAATCAATTCTGGACATTGTTTCCAATTAGAATAGCATTGCCATATTTACATCATTTCCAATAACCACAGCATATTATATGTTTATTTACCACAGTAAGGCAAGACTCCAAACTACCTGGCTAGTTCAGTAAATCCAGATGATTTCATTATGCCCAGTTAGCGCAAGGAGATGAAATCCTGTTTGACCACACTGTTTTTACATGTTACACATAGGACACCACAGGACATCTCTGAGAGCTGACCGTCCTGCCATTTCCTCACTCATCCCCATACTGTTTCCCTCACTCCAACTTCTCATGTTTATATCCAGAACTTCTGTTCTCCCTCTGGCCCTCTATGCCCTTGTGGCTGCTGTTCTCCTTCTAGCACTCAATGCCGTTGTGGGAATGCTCACCATGGGGGATGCTGCAGTGGACAGGACTAAGAGCAGATCCTTTTTGTCAGCATCAGTGTACAGCATATCGGCTACATTGTAGGTCGCACATCATCCCAGTTCCTCTGGGTCCCCCCAGAACAGACACAGCAGATGCGCCCACTCCAGAGCATTGAGCAGCTGTGGGAAGAGTCCAGAACTTGAACATTCTTAGTTTTGCATGTTTCCCTGGCATCCCTGAAGCACAGTGACACAGAATGTGTACATAATGTCGTGAGCACAGAGGGAAGCCGGGCCGACATAACTACGTTGGGAGTAGTACAGACAAATGTACCCGACCACTACTTCTTTCATCAGTCAGAGAGCGATGGGCGCCCTTACCTTCACCCCTTGCGCGCCATACAGAGGTATGCCATTAAGGGGAAGAGCAAAAGGAGCCTAGCACATGGGCATATTGAACATGCTATCCCCAACTGCCTCGCTCCCGTCCTTGAGGCTGAAGCAACATGAGGGCCAAGGGGAGAACATGCCTTACTTGATGACTGGTGATCATACCAGGAAGAACTAGTAACAGAAAGCACTGCACTATGATGCCAATGCGCAGACCCACATCTACAGCATTATTTTGCGACCTCTGAGCCAAAACAAAAAAGTAGCATTCTGAAAAGAACTAATGTTACTATGGGTATCATCCTGTACCTCCAGATGCCTCCATGATCTTCTTAAGTGGTCCTTTTGTGTAGAGCAGTCCAACAAGAATGCCTGACAGATGCCCAACAAATGAAGTCCTAGGAGAAACAGAAATATCGTTTGAGTGTCTCTATTGCTGCAAATTTCATACATCCCGTGCACTGATTATGGATTATGTTAACTTGCCAATTTGCTATTGTTAATTTATCCTTTCAAATTAACAGTATGTCACATTACATGAAAAGTTAAATGTTGCTTTTGTATTTTTAAATTGCCGAAATAAAGCAATCATATGATGGATAAAAAAAAAGTGAATATCGTAGCAGTTGAAATAGAGCAAATGTACCTGAAACACTATAGAAGAAGGGTGTGGAAAACCATAAACCCACAAGTTGTAAATATAAGAGAGACCCCATAGTTTTGTCAGATTGCAGAGACTGATTGTGTAGATGTATTCCAAGGACTCAGTCCAGGAAGGGGTCCAATAGAAAACCCATCTTCAAGCTTTGGTTTATTTAGGGCATTGGTTGGCTTTGAAATTTCTGTTAGCTTGGACTATCTGGCTATTTGACATTTTACTTCCAGTTTACTCCAACCGTACTTGCTTTGAACCACACTGTAAATATCCCACGATAAAATACTTAAAGGTGAGTTTTGTTGTTTTGTGTCATTTTTTGATCCCTGTCAAATATATGACAATAAATACATTACATAATTTGACAAAGTCGCAACAGACACTACTTTTGTTGGCCTTAGAGGAGGCCTGGAGACCAAGGAGTTCTTCCATCTACGGAAGGCCTTGCACATTTTTAAAAATATCACTAGGCCTACAGGCTTAGTTATACGCACACAAAAATACCCTTGCCCCTTTATAAAGGTAAACAAAACATTACACTTGTTTTGTTAAATGGTGCATTTCACCATTAATAAATGTCACATTTGGGCCAGTGCTGCCGCCCAGAGCCCAGCCACGCACAGTGAAACGTTTATTCGCTATTAACTGCAGAGAACGTTTGTTTGCAGTACATTGCCAATTAAAGTGCTCTACGTCCCTGTACTCGCCATGAAGGGCGCAGACTATGCAGTGCCACGATGCCTAAGGGCTGCTTAGCGCTCTATAAATAAATAAATAAATATGCAAATGGTCCTCGCCCTTCATAAAATATCTTCGACTATGCAAGTGGGTAAGGAGATTTTTGAGAGCCCTGTACTAGATGAACTACCTGGAGGCGGTAAAAGGGGGATTGTCTAGAGCACCCCCTCAGCTCTTGCTTCTCTTGTTCTGTGTAACCAAAAGTAGATGATCATCAAAGTCTTCAGCCTAGGGCTTGGCCACTGAAAGGAAGTCATTTTCCCACCTCCCAAATGATAGATTATGCACACAATTCCCCTTAAAAATAAAGGTACTCGGCAATCTCGGCTCTTTCTGCCAGCTTTGGCATTACTATTCACTGGCGCAGTGTGTATTGCAGTGCTGGCTGGAGCACTCATTTGTGTCGGCACTGAGTCAGTCCGGAACAAAGGCGATGGGAAGATACAGGCCCGTGCTATGGAGCTGCTTCCCTTCCACCTGACTTAACAATGGCAGATCGGGTATTTAGGCCCTGGTCAGACACACCAGCAGTAAAACAATCTAACGGTACGACGTCCTTTCATCCCGGCATGACATTTCGCTGGGTTTTTCTCCGCTGATATTTTAACGAAAAAACTCATTGATTTTTTTAGGGGGGGGGGTTAGAAAAGTATATATATGGGGTGTGGGTTTTCAGGGATATATAAAAACTTAAAGGGTATGGAGGTTGGGAGAGGGGAACCCCCCAAAAATAATAATTCGATGAGTTTTTTCGTTAAACTATCTGGGAGAAAAACCCAGCAACATTTCCTCCTGCGATAAAATCACAAGGAACCAATCTAACTGCCAACAGGGAACCAGTAATCGGCCTCAGCTGATAGGCCTTGGAAAACCATAGGAAATACTTGCAAAATACCAAGCTGAAAAAGAAAATAACCAATTATGTTCAGAGAACAAAGACAGACTATGTTATTACCAATCAGTTATTGGTTATTACCCCTCAAAACTATCATCAGGTCATCAAGCTAATTAAGAACACTATAAAAGACCCTACCGCTCTACAGAAGGGTCTCAGACAGGCTCACATACTGGAAAGGGAAGGAGAGACAACTGGAGTGCCGAAATGAAGAGGAGAACATACTGACCAAGAGAGATGCTGCTGGAAAAGCAACTTTAGGCTACATGAGGGGTTATCATGAGAGGTTATATAACTGCACTACTGGCACAGGACGGGACGGTGCCAATGCCATTCAGAGAGAAATATTCAGCCCAGCACGCAAACACTTGCGGAAGAGTGATAAAATCACAATCTCAGAAACTCCAAGCAAGAGGGGGCGACGCAAGATGAGGCAATACCTACTGGTAGAAGGCTGCCAAGAAGCAAAGAAGCAAACAGGTGCTATATTCCCATGAATTCGTTTGTAAAAAAAAAAAGCAAGAATGGCGATATATCCATGGAAATAAGTGCTTTTGTTAGGGAATCCTGGGGAGGAGTAGTTTTCTCATAAGTTGCCCCTGAAACACTGAGTTGAATGAACACTTACACCTCTCGCAAGTGAAGTTTATTCTTATACACTCGCCGTATGTGGGTTTCTTGGAGCGCCACCAAGTCCGGTTGGTAGCGTTCCAACAAGGCCTCTACTTTCTGGCGTTTCAGTGGGGTGTTAAGCCCCCTAATATTCAATGAGAAAGATTTGAATTAGACAAATGATGATATAGTTTCCTTGGGGTTGACCATTATATACTCCTAAAGCCATCATAGCACAGCGTATTCCCTCCCCACCCCGTGTTCCCCTCCCCTCAACATTCTTTCCCCACCCCCCGTCACCCTCCGCCCCAACCTTTGCACCCCATCCCCATATTGTCCCCTGGGGTGAGTCACAGGACCTATTGTATCCTGAAGTGAAAAACCCCAGAAGTGACCCACCTGTTCTCCCAAGGCAAAGTGCGGGATGTCCTAACACCCCCATCCACTACCAGAACAGATGCAATTCCAAGATGGAATGCCTCATCTCTTCAGATTGTTTTCTTAGTTCTGTCGTGTCTGCACTGTACTTCTTGTTGTTTTACATGGCAACTATTTCTCTGAGTGTGAAGCCCTCTAAGATGGACTTTCCAGTTCTCGTTCCGTGTGTCTCCTCCCCATCTCCTGCGTCGATCTGCTGTAGACCTTTCCCATGGCTCAGGCTGTTTGGTACAGGATGTTGTGGTACCTTAAGCCCCTTCCGCAATGTCATCAATTTCCTCTTCCTCAAATTGAAGAAGCTCAATTCCGGCTCTCAGGAGGTGATCCTGTGCTGCTTCCCCTCCAGCGAAAAGGGCAGTCCAAATGGGAATGTCCATCTGTATTTGATATCACGTGCACGGAGAGCTCTAACCACCACCTGCATTTCCCTTCAGTTTTGGAGCGTCATATGCAAAAGATCTTGGAATAATTGAATGTCTACTCCATTATATGTTACTGGAGCCGCTTTTCTGGCCTCCCATAAAATTTGCTCCTTTTGCGGGTACATTGCACATGCCACCAACACATGTCGCAGACGGGCCCCTGGGTCTGTTTGCTTCGGGCCAGTCCGATGAACCCGGTCCAACCGGATACCCTCTGGCTCTTCTCCAGGTATAAGGTTTGAGAAGATGCGTAACTGCCTCTTTGAGATTCAAATCGGACTCTGTTTCCCGGGAGGTTCCTTATGCGAATATTAGAAAGCCTCGAGTGTTTTTCCAAATCTTCACTTTGAAATAATTCTAGATAAGTCTTCCAGAGCCATCTCAGCTTATTTAATTTCTTCTGTTAGTTCTTCTATTGCCCACTCATTTGTGTCTACCCGCTCGCCCAAGGATGAAAACGAGTGTCTGATTTCTGTGGTAAACGAAGGGAATTGCATCTGAAAGGAGGCACAGAATTTGTCCTGTAAGTCTTAAAAGCTTTTGGCAAAGTATGTCTTTGATGCTGCCATGTGGCTGTCTGAGTGTTCTGAGTGTAGTTCTTGAAAGTCGTTCAAGGAAGGGATCTGCAGTCGCACTTTTATCAGTTTCTTTCCTCCAGAGTTTTTCCAGCGGGGTAACCGGTTTTCAGAGAGGTTGTGTGTGGCTATCTGGGGTCTGTCTCTTCATGCCTCTTGGCATGTACTTGACTCCTCTAAACACCTATGCAATCCGAATATCCACAGTGAAATGAGGCTTGTACCAGCGGATTCTAAGTCGCTGGAAAATACCCGAGTGGCACAAGGTTTTGATGTTGCCTCAGATTCCCTGATCAGAGTACCCTTAAAAAGGAAAATGTGCATTGGTATCTGGAAACAGTCTACCATATCCGGGTACCACGTGTGCTTTTCCAGGGTAATGCTCCAATGTTATCCACTTTTTGCTGCTCCTCTGGTGTTTCAGCTCTGGTCTGCGTTCCCTTGCCCCCACTACGTAATGTCCGGAGTTTTGTGTGGTCTAGCAGTGACTGACCTTGCTTCAAAGTTTCCAGCGCTCCAGATCTTTCCGTCCCGCAGAGGGGGAGCACCGGCATCTTCCTATACCCTATGAAGTCCAAGTCCCATGCTGCTCGCTTCGCACTTGGAGGGGGAATGGTTCCCCAGCCAGCCGGATAATGTCGGGCAGGGGACCGTTCACTTCTGCCTGCCCGCTATGCGCCACGTCCAGTCCCAGCGTTGCAATCGCATTCACACCTGTTTGGGATTCACATCCTTCTCTACCACGTCAGAAGATCGCCTAGAGTATCCCGCAATGTTGCTGCAGCCAATGTGGCTGCGAGATAGTTGCCCTAAATCTGTCCACGGCAGAAATGCTGCTTACAGAGTGATGGAGCGCCCGCACACATGTCCTCACAGTGTGGCGGCCATGCTCTGCATTAAATCACAGTATAATACCCAGCAGGGAATGTGACGAAGTCTCCTGACCAACTCTGGGGATATCTGGTGGGGAGGCAAAGGGGGCTGTGACCTCCACGAATTAGTGGATGATGGACTCATGGGAGGTATAGCGAGGATCCCCTGGTCACCCTCACTTAATCACAGTTATTGGAAAGAGGATAGTCCCATGCAGCACATAGACAACACTGGCTCTTTATAAGCAACTCAATTGGTCCCTTGGTCTCAACTGGTCCTGCAGTGCACTGGCCAAGTGGCACCCCAACCCATATCAAAATATCATGTTAGCATTGCAAATAATATTTTTACATTCACCGCTAATTCCGAGAAAGAAGCAACTCTGCTGCAGATCCTGGGTACCATCACGCATGCAGAGTTAAAAAAAAAAATAGCAGATCCAAGATGGTAAACTGTGTTTTTCAAGCCGTGATCCAAATAACGGCCGGGAGGATAACTCGGGGACAACGCGCTTGACTTGGAAGCAAGGTAGCGCATAGCAAAGCAGGTTCGAATCCAGGGATCATGCTTAGAAACTGGTCCCTGGTATTAAGCGAGTTATAAAAGAACAATTATAATTTAACTCACCCCAAATGTAGTATTCAGTCAGACATCAGTGGTCCAGACAATAGAATCATAGAAAACCAATCATGTTTGCCCGTCAATCATCACAAAGTGTTACTGACACTCAAACACATTTACTAGAAGGGAGAGACCCACAAGTCTAAACAAGCATTGGCAAATCCAACAGTTTTGGAGTTTACTGCTGTTCGTTAATTTTGCATTTAAAGGCATCAGGGTGCAAGGAGGAGAGTGCAAAGATTCAAAGGAGGATGTGATAAAGGGTGCAGCTGTTCAAGAGTGTGAGAAGGGGAATAGAGCAAGGGAGGAAGGCATTGAGAGAGGTTGCCATTGGTGATAAGCAAGATGAAATATGAGTGGGAAAGGGTGGGAGGTGGAGACAGTGAGGTTGGGGTGGGTGGGTGGGAGGTGGAGACAGTGAGGTTGGGGTGGGTGATTGGGGGGTGGAGACAGAGAGGTTGTGGCGGGTGGGGGGTGGAGACAGTGAGGTTGGGGTGGGTGGGGGGTGCATACAGTGAGGTTTGGGTGGGTGGTGGAGAAAGTGAGGTTGGGGTGGGTGGGGGGATGGGGATAGAGATAGTGAGGTAGGGGTGGGTGAAGTGGTAGAGATAGTGAGGTTAGGGTGGGTGGGTGAGGGTAGAGATAGTGAGGTTAGGGTGGGTGGGTGAGGGAAGAGATAGTGAGGTTAGGGTGGGAGGGTGGGGGAAGAGATAGTGAGGTTAGGGTGGGAGGGTGGGGGAAGAGATAGTGAGGTTAGGGTGGGAGGGTGGGGGTAGAGGTAGTGAGGTTAGGGTGGGAGGGTGGGGGTAGAGATAGTGAGGCTAGGGTGGGTTATTGGGGGTACAGATAGTGAGGTGAGGGTGGGTTATTGGGGGTACAGATAGTGAGGTTAGGGTGGGTGGGTGTTAGAGATAGTGAGGTTAGGGTGCATGGGTGGGGTGTTAGAGATAGTGAGGTTAGAGTGGGTGGGGAGTAGAGATAGTGTGGTTAGGGTGGGTGGGTGTTAAAGATAGTGTGGTTAGGGTGGGTGGGTGGGGGGTAAAGATAGCGAGGTTAGGGTGGGTGGGTGGGGGGTAAAGATAGCGAGGTTAGGGTGGGTGGGTGGGGGGTAAAGATAGCGGGGTTATGGTGGGTGGCCGGGGGGTAGAGATAGCGAGGTTAGAGTGGGTGGGTTGGGGGGTAGAGATAGTGAGGTTAGAGTGGGTGGGTTGGGGGGTAGAGATAGTGAGGTTAGGGTGGGTGAGTCGGTGTTTGGGGGGTAGAGAGAGTGTAGTTTGGGTAGAGATGACAATACATTACTTACCGTAAAAGCATTTATGAGGGTTGTATCTGCTTAGATTCACATGCTGTGCATAGTCCGACATCCAGTGGTCTCTGCGGAGTGTTGCATTTTGTTTTTCATAGTCGAAAAGGGGGCGTCAACAAGGCGTGTCTGTAACACTATGCCTATAGTGACGTGCAGTGTACCCACAACCCCTCACGCGTCAAGGTCCCTCTGTTTGTATTTTTTCTGCCCTGAGGGAGCCTTCTATACGTGAGTGAGTACAGAAAAGAGAGAGAGATGTAGAAAGATGTCTATGTTCCTTCCATCCGAGCGGGGAGGAAGGGTGGGCGCATGTGAATCTAAGCAGATACAACCATCAGAAATGCTTTTACGGTAAGTAATGCATTGTCTTCTGATGTTTGTTAATCTGCTTAGAATCACATGCTGTGCATAGACTAGTGAGCAGTACCCGGAGTTGGAGGTGGGTTGTGAGAAGGAACAGTAGAGAAAATATGTCTTAATACTGCTTGTCCCACCTGGGAATCAGATCTAGAGTGAGCATCTAGACAGTAGTGTTTTGTAAAGGTGTGTACAGAACTCCAGGTTGCCGCATTGCAAATGGACTCAAGGGGAACGTTTGCAATGAATGCTATGGATGCCCCAGTGCCTCGAGTAGAGTGTGTTCTTGGCTTGAAGGGTAGTTCTCTCTTAGCAAGAGTGTAACAGAGAGTGATGCATTGAACAATCCATCTAGGTATAGTGGACTTTGAGACTGCATTTCCTTCTCTTCCTGCTGCCACCGAGACAAATAACTGATTAGCCTTTCTCAGTGGCCTAGTTCTTTCCATATAAAACATGACAGCTCTGCGCACATCGAGTGTATGCAGGCTCTTTTCTCCCAAATTGGAAGGGTTTTGAAAGAACGTTGGTAGTTCTATTGACTGGTTGACATGGAATTTCAATATGAATTTCGGTGCAAACCTTGGGTGTGTGCGTAGAACCACCTTATCTTTGTGAACTGTTACGAAGGGGTCTAGAATAGAAAGAGCCTGTAGTTCACTTACTCTCCTAATGGAGGTGATAGCTATTAGGAAAGCAGTCTTAAGAGTGAGGTCCTTAAGAGTTGCCTTGTGCATGGGTTCAAAGGGTGAGCCCATAAGCCTGGTAAGTACCACATTAAGGTCCCAGCCGGGAGCTGGGTTTGCTATCGGAGGGTGTATTCTCATTACCCCCTCCATGAAAGCTTTGATAACTGGAACTTTCCACCATGACACTTTAAGTTGAGAGGTGGTGTATGCAGAAAGTGCTGCTAGATGGACTTTAATAGAATTGAACACTAGACCTGAGTCCAGTAAATGGGTCAGGTAAAGGGCAATTTGTGTGGGAGAGCAGTGGACTGGGTTGATGCACTTACCTCTACACCAGATGACAAATCTCTTCCACTTGCTAGAATAGCAGTGGCGAGTGTTGGGTTTTCTAACTTCTCTGAGAATGTCCATGCATCTCTGAGGGAGTTGTAAATGGCCAAATTCTATGACCTCAGGAGCCAGGCTGCTAAATTCATGTTATGTGGGCATAGGTGTAGTGTCTTGCCCTTGTCCTGTGACAGCAAGTTGTACGGGCAGGGCAGTTTCACTGGTGGGGACAGGGACATCTCCATCAGGTGCGCAAACCATGGTTGGAGGGCCCACATCGGGGCTATCAGTATCATGGGGACTGGTTCCTGGTGCATCTTGTGCACTATCTTGTTCAGCAGAGGAGTCGGGGGGGAAAAGCGTAAACAAATTTCCCTGACCATGGTATCCAGAGACCGTTCCCCTTGGAGTGGTTCTGTGGGTATCTGGAGGCGTAATCTAGGCATTGTGAGTTCTCCAGAGTTGCAAACAGGTCTATTTCTGGGAAGCCCCATTGTGTGAAGACGTCGAAGATGATGTCTTCGTGTAACCGCCATTCGTACTCTGAGGGCAGAGAGAAGTCTCTGCTGAGTTTGTCTGCTAGCAGATTAAGTTCCCCTGGTACATGTTGTGACAATAGGAACATGTTTCTGAGAGCTCACTTCCAGATGTTCTGGGACAGCTTGGACTGTCCTGGAGAGTGAGTGCCCCCTTGCTTGTTGAGGTAGTACAAGGCTGTGGTGCTGTCCGTGAGGACCATCACTGTCTTCCCTTGTAGGTGTGTCTGGAAGGCTTTTAGTGCCTTGAACACCGCAAGTAGCTCTAATAAGTTTATGTGCTTGGAAGCTACAGTCGGAGTCCAACAAACCCTGTGAGCAGTCTGATGGGATAGGTGAGCCTCCCATCCTGTGAGGGATGCGTCTGTGGTAGAGTGGCTTCCACTGCGGGGGTGGCGAATGGTTTACCTATTACCAGGTTTTCCTTCGACCACCACCGTAGCGAGAGAACCAAGGCCTGCGAGACCACCACTAGATCGTCCCATTGTCCGCTGGCTTGACACCACTGGCTGTTGAGCCACTCTTGCATTGGGCACTTGCGCAGGCGCGCGTGAGATACAAAATAAATACATGACGCCATCATTCCTAGCAAGCGCATTGCTTTGCGTACCGTCACCTCTCGACCAGCCACATATTGAGGGATCTGAAACAGCATATTTTGGACCCTCTCTTTGGAGGGGAAGACAAGGCCGTCCTTTGTTCGAATTAGAGCCCCTAGGAATTGTTTGATTTGGCTGGGGTCTAAGCTGGACTTCTTCTCGTTGATGGAGAAGCCCAGTTGGAACAAAAGGTCTACTGTCTTCTGGGTGTTTGAGAAGCATGTCTCGTAGGACTTCCCTGTTATGAGCCAATCGTCGAGGTAAGGGTATACCGGTATGGACAACCTGCGCAGGTGGGCCGCTGCCGCTGCCACTGCCAGTACCTTCGTGAATACCCTCGGTGTAGACGCTATGCCGAAGGGTAGCACTCTGAACTGGTAGTGTTTGCCCTCTATCATGAACCTGAGGTATTTTCTGTGCGCTGGCAACATCAAAATATGAAAGTATGCATCTTTCATGTCTAGTGTTGTCATGTAGTCCCCCTGAGATAGCAGGGGAATTACTTCCTGTAATGTTACCATATGAAATTTTTGTGGTTTTACAAATTTGTTCGCTGGGTGCAGATCTAGTACAGGGCGCATGGTTAGGTCCTTTTTGGGTACAAGGAAGTACACTGAATAAATACCTTCCATTACCTGAGATAGGGGCACGACCTCTATTGCTCCTATCTGTAGCAGCTGTTCTACTTCTTGCAGGAGGATGACGAGGTGTTCTGGTGACAGGCGTCGTCCCCTTGGAGGTCTGTAGGTGGGGGACCGATTGAACTCTATACAGTACCCGTGGGCTACGGTTGACAATACCCACCGGTCTGATGTTATTCCCTCCCATGCTGATAGGAACAATGTTATCCGGCCGCCAACCGGAGACGCATGGGAGGGGACCAGAACCTTCAGGTCATTTGGTGTTATTTGACGGGGTGCCTCTGGGGGTGGAGCCCCGGCCTCTGCCCTTGCCACGGCGTTGTCCTCTTTGGTTATACTGCTTACTGGTACCCTGATTAGAGGGCCAGTTGCCCGCAATGTAATGCTGTTGCTGCTGCTGCTGTTGGCGTTGGCCACGAAAAAGTGCTTGTTCCCAAATCCCCGCCTGTTTGGAGGCTTTGAGATTTGGTCTAAGGTCTTTATGGTGTCGAATTCTTTCTTCGCATTTTCCAGTGCGTCGTCCACTGCCCTTCCAAAGAGATTTGACTCTTCTATTGGCTTATTAATGAGTGACGCCTGCGTTTCTGCCTTGTAACCGGAATTTCAAAGCCAGACGTGACGCTTCAGCAGAATTCCCTGCACTTAAGAACGGCCAGCAGTTTCTGCCACATCAAGAGTGTTCTTAATGATGCTCTGGTTGACCAGAGCTCCTTCTGTAACTGTAGCCAATAAGTGAGTTCTTAGAGGTTATGGGGCTTCTTCGATGTCCTGCTTAAGCTTTCCCCATTGAGCATCAGCATAGCTTGCCAACAATGTATTATTATTGGCAATCCTAATTGAAAACGCTGCCGAGGCGGAAATTCTTTTGCCCAAGGCATAAAGCTTTTTCCCTTCTTTATCTGGGGGTGCCTCGCTGGTTGACAGTGGAACCCCAGCCCTCTTCCTTGTGTTAGTCACCACTAAGGAATCTGGGACTGAGTGACCCCTGATATATAATGGGTCTGACTGAGAGGGTGAGAACAATTTCTCGATTCTTGGATTGACCCCTCTTACCAGCGCGGGGGTGGACAGCAATGGGGTGTGTCGTCTCTTAACCGAGGTGAGGATAGGAATAGTTTGACTAGTGGGAGGTTTTTCTTTAATAATCCTTTCGACGAAATCAGTATCTGGGGTGACCTCCCCAGTTTAAACTTCAAAATGCGCTGCTGCCTTCCTCAGTAGCGCATTGAAGGTGGGCTGATCGTCTACTGGAGATGGGTTCCTGACTGGTGTGGTCTGAGGAGAAGAAATGTCTATAATGTTGGGGTCTGTAGACCCTGATGGCGACTGCCAGGGCTGTGAGCCACCTTCACCTGGGTCCTCCTCGTAGCCCTCCTCACCTATGTTAGTGTCATCATGAAAACCTTCTTCCTCTTGTTGGTCTTCATTATTCACAAACTCATCCTCTTCCTGGAAGTGAGAGTCCTCTTCAGTGAGGTCGTAAGAGTTCATGTCTTCCTGTAGGGGGTTAAAGAGCTTCGGGTATTTAGCCCAGGGCCCCTCCTGGATTACCTCCCTTGGCCTCTTGGGTGTCCTATTTTCTGGGATGGCCATGAACCTATCTAGCTTGTCCATACATGACTGGACCTCTCTACAGTCCAGTAAGGTAGGCCAGAGCGGTCTGGGAGTGAAAAGGGAGTTTCCTCTCCCTGTAGTTGCTTAGTTCTGTCCCATAGCGTCGAAGATAGAGTCCCTTCGCCTTCTGAGAAAACTTCTCACTGGCTAGGGTCTTCTGTCGACCGTGGGAGCTGCCCCAGCCTACCCTCCGGCATCCTCGGCGTTTTTTTGGCCTTGTGAGCGGTTTTCGACATGTCACCCGCCGTCCGTCTCTGGCCGTCTTTAGAAGCTATACGCGCGAGGCTTTCGGCGATCAGCTTCTCCATTGAGGGATCGCTCGCCATCGCGCTAGGCAGTGCCGAGTCTTTACTAGCAACGTACGCACTCTTGCGAGGCGCGTCACCTGAGGATTTGGGGTTAGCGCCCTTATTTACAGAAAGCCCAGTCGCCGGTCACGGAAGCGGTGGCGGGGAGGGCTTGCGACCCTTACGGTCAGTGGAAGACGCTGGTGGACCCGACGCCTCCGTTGACGCTATGGCTGCCCTTCGACGAATGCGTGCCGTGGGGTATGTGCTTATGTGTTTTTCTGTGTTCGTCCTTGTCGCCGGGGTGTTCATCCCCATAAGCGGGGCGTGAGCCGGGCTTGTCGGGGCCGGGGACGGACGACGAGGAGCGGGAACACTCCTTCGAGAGGTCTACAACCTCTGTTGCGAAGGCCGTGTAATCACTGTCCTCATCACATTCGGTGGCGGCGGCAGCTGGCGAGGAGTCAGACCTAGACATCGCATAGGCTGCCCACCTTTTGACCCTGCGGTCCTTTAAAGTTTTGGGTTTAAGTAACTTACAGGCCGCACAGCCGTCCGCTTTGTGATAGAGGGGCAAGCAACAGTTACACCGTTTATGCTTGTCCTTCCAGGTAAACTTGCCTTTGCAACGCGGGCAAAACCTAAAGGGCGTCCTCTCCATAGCTGAGGGCATGAAATGTGATTACGACCTCGAAAGAGAAGGAGGGGAAAGAGAAAGGCATTCTCAGAGTGAAACAAAGAAATGACCAACAACCCCACTCTCCCTACTGTGTTAGGCCGGCGAGGCCGGCCACATGTACGGCAGCGCCGAAGGATCTCCTCCGCTCGTCCCTCTGTCGAAGATCTTGCTCGGCGGAGAACAGCTTGGCAGCTACTTTGAAGGAGGGATCTTTTTGATAGTTAATAATAATAAACGACCAAGGGTCGAGGAAATGATTTCGCAATGTCTCTCGAGGAGCTCTGCATAAAGGCGACCAATAACTGGGCGGAAAAAAACAATCTGAGGGACCTCGACGCGTGAGGGGTTGTGGGTACACTGCACGTCACTATAGGGATAGTGTTACAGACACACCTTGTCGACGTCCCCTTTTCGACTACGAAAAACAAAATGCAATACTCCGCAGTGACCACTGGATGTCAGACTATGCACAGCATGTGATTCTAAGCAGATTAACAAATATCAGAAAGTAGGTTAGGGTGGGTGGGTAGGTGGGGTGTAGAGATAGTGAGGTTAGGGTGGGTAGGTGGTTTGGTAGAGATAGTGAGGTTAGGGTGGGTGGCTGGGGGTAGAGATAGTGAGGTTAGGATGGGTGGGTGCAGGGGTATAGATAGTGGGTGGGTTGGGTGTAGAGATACTAATGTTATGGTGGGTGGGGGGTAGATATAGTGAGGTTAGGGTGGGTGGGGGGTAGAGATAGTGAGGTAAGGGTGGGTGGGGGGTAGAGATAGTGAGGTTAGGGAGGGTGGGTGGGGGGTAGAGATAGTGAGGTTAGGGAGGGTGGGTGGGGGGTAGAGATAGTGAGGTTAGGGAGGGTGGGTGGGGGGTAGAGATAGTGAGGTTAGGGAGGGTGGGTGGGATGTAGAGATAGTGAGGTTAGGGAGGGTGGGTAGGGGGTAGAGATAGTGAGGTTAGGGAGGGTGGGTAGGTGGGGGGTAGAGATAGTGAGGTTAGGGAGGATGGGTAGGTGGGGGGTAGAGATAGTGAGGTTAGGGTGGGTAGGTGGGGGGTAGAGATAGTGAGGTTAGGGTGGGGGGGAGAGATAGTGAGGTTAGGGTGGGTGGGTGGGTGGGGGGAGAGATAGTGAGGTTAGGGTGGGTGGGTGGGTGGGGGGAGAGATAGTGAGGTTAGGGTTTTGGGGGGAGAGATAGTGAGGTTAGCTTGGGTGGGTGGGTAGAGATAGTGAGGTTAGGGTGGGTGGGTGGATGGGGGGTAGAGATAGTGAGGTTAGGGCGGGTAGAGATGGTGAGGTTAGGGTGAGTGGGTGGGGGGTAGAGATAGTGAGGTTTAGGGTGAGTGGGTGGGGGTAGAAATAGTGTGGTTTGGTAGAGACAGTGAGGTAAGGGTGGGGGGGTAGAGCCAGTGAGGTGAGTGTTGGGTAGAGACGGTGAGGGTGGGTGGGCGGGGGGTAGAGACAGTGAAGTGAGGGTGGGTGGGCGGGCATAGAGACAGTGATGTGAGGTGAGGGTGGGTGGGCGGTCATAGAGACAGTGATTTGAGGGTGGGTGGGTGGGTGGTAGAGAGTGCAGTGATTGGGTAGAGACAATGCAGTTGGGGTGGGTGGGTTGGGGTAGAGACAATGCTGTTAGGGTGGGTGGGGGTAGAGACAGTGAGGTTAGGATGGGTGGGCGGGGGTAGGAATAGTGAGGATAGGGTGGGTGGGCTGGGGTAGAAGTAGTGAGAATAGGGTGGGTGGGCTGGGGCTTAGAAATGGTGAGGTTAGGTTGGATGGGCGGGGGTAGAAATAGTGAAGTTAGGGTTGGCGGGTGCAGGTAGAAATAGTGCGGTTTGGTAGAGACAGTGAGGTTAGGGAGGGTGGGGTTAGAGACAGTGAGGGTGGGTGGGCCTTAGAGACAGTGAGGTGAGGGTGGGTGGGCGGTAGAGACAGCAGGGTGGGCGGGTGGGCCTTAGAGACAGTGAGGTGAGGGCGAGTGCGGGTAGAGACAGTGAGGTGAGGGTGGGTGGGGTCTAGAGCCAGTGAGGCGAATGCGGGAGGGTGGGTGTAGTTTAGAGACAGTGATTTGAGGGTGGGTGGGTGGTAGAGAGTACAGTGACTGGGTACAGATAATGGAGTTAGGGTGGGTGGGGTAGAGATAATGCAATTAGGGTGGGTGGGTGGAGGTAGAGTTAATGCAGTAAGGGTGGGTGAGTGGGGGTAGAGACAATGAGAGGGAGGGGGTAGAGACAGTGAGGTGAGGGTGGGTGGGGGATAGAGACAGTGAGGTGAGGGTGGGCGGGTGGGGATAGAGACAGTGAGGTGAGGGTGGGCGGGTGGGGGTAGAGACAGTGAGGGGCGGGTGGGGGGTAGAGATGGTGAGGGTGGGTTGGGGGTTAGAGATAGTGTGGTTAGGGTGGGGGTAGACATAGTGATGTTAGGGTGGGGGCAGAAATAGTGAGGTTAGGGTGGGTGGGTGGGTGGTTGTAGAGTTAGTGAGGTGAGGGTGGGTGGGGGTATGTAGAGATAGTGAGGGTAGGGTGGGTGGGGGTAAAGATAATGAGTTAGGAGGGGTAGAGATAGTGAGGTGAGGGTGGGCAGGTGAGGGTGTTGGGTAGAGAAAGTGAGGTGAGGGTGGGCAGGTGAGGGTGCTAGGGAGAATACTCAAGAATGTGCTAATTTACCTTATCTTTTGAGGCCTGGATGTCTAGGATTTTAATTTTTACCTGGAAAGAGTGTGAGCCTTTTTTCCCACTCTTTCATGTATTTTGATGTGTGTTTTACTTTTATGTTCTTTGGATATGGAGTTTTAAAGCAACCCCATAGGCATCATCTTTTTCTTGTGAGTCACACAGCACCTTCAGTGCAGTGGCACAGGGGTGTCTTTCAGACTTCCCAAGGTTTAAATACCTTCTCTGGGACTGACTACTCTCTCCCAGAGCATGTAAATTTAAATTGACTTTACTAGTCTTTTTAAATTTACAGACCCAGCACACACTATCTTCCTATAGAGTGCTGGAGGGGTTGCCTAGCATCCAGAGTCTAAACATTCATATAACAGTCAAATGTTACCTTTTCCCTCTTGAAATGGCTGGTGGCAGTGGTTTAGAACAAACTATCATGATTTTTCCAGACCGCGAACACCGACAGCTAAAAATCGGGGCAGCCATGTTTTTCAATATGGCACTCAAGACCTATCCGGTCAACTTTTTTCACCGTTTCTTTTAGGAAAGGTCCTTCTTGTGTTTAACTCTGTGCACCAAACGAGGTTTGGTCCCTTTGTTCGGTGGCCTTTGGTGGGCTTCAGTGCTGATGCCCTCCTCTGGCGCCTGAGTGTCTGGGATGGACAGGATGTTGGGAAGGTGCCCGAAACTCCCTGTGCTTAGTCTCCTAGGAGACCTGAATGCACTCTGGTGTGATTGGCCAGCTGGCTGTCCGGCAAGGACAGCCACCCTGCTGGGTGAGTGACAGCTAGGCTGGAATAAATGCGGGAAAACTATTTAAAAGCAGGCTTCTGGGACTTGGAAAGCAGAGTCGACCACTGCAACGAAAGAACCGAAGACGAGCTGAAGGAAGATGACGGTTGCAACTCCTGGTCCACCGGTGAAGTCCTGCTGCAGGTCCGAATTGCCTGAAACTCCATCGACAGAGAAGCCCTTCAAGGTTAACTTCTTCCCTTGAGTTTGGTGGAAACAACCAACTCGCAAGTCACCTCGACACTGTCTCTATACTGGTCGAATTTTCATCAGAGTGCTGTTGAAAACCAGATAGCCAGTGAGAAGGATACCAGTTTGTGGTGTTTAAGGCACTCACACCTTAAACTGATGTTTGCCAAGCTCGTGGCCTCTTCCCTGGGCAGTGCAGGATCCTCCCGACGTCCTCCTTCTTGTCCCCATGACTGAAGCTCAGGAAAAGCGAGATCTGCAGGAACTGCCTAGAACAACTTCCTCAGCTACAGCTCTTCTTCATTTAAAAGGTACTGTGCAAGTGCGGTCAAGAAATCCTTTCTGCCGCAGTGAAAGTTTGTGAAACTTTCCCAACTTTGAAGACTTGTCCTTCCCTAAACCGACATAACTTTTCGTCTGACCAACTACTTCTAAAAACCGTGGCAAAGACTTAACCGTTTACTGCCAGAACTGTGCTGTCCTACCCAAGATTCTGAAACATTGACTTTGGCCCAGGCCTACTGAATTGAATTGCTGGTTGTAGTGAACTGAAACTATTTGCCCTACCTCTGAAAGTATTTTGTGATTTAATTATCTTGACCTTGTCTTTTTACCCCTTTTTAAAGTAACTGAAGTGCCATTTTGCTCCTATTTCAGGGGAGCTGAACTTGTTCAGAAACTGATTGGTTGTGTATTGTAGTATATTATATTGTGATATTGAGCTGCTCTTACTAGTGGAATGTTTTCCAAATGACTGTGTAAATAAATGTATATTCTTTTACCAAGAAAGCTTGAGTAAGTGTTTGTTTGAACCACTGTGATTGTGACCCCTTTGTGTAACCTCTTGTACTGCTCACTTTACTTTTGAGATAAGTCTGGCTGCTCGGCCACTGCTACCGCATTACGGTGTAGTACAGGCTTGTACCAAAGGTGAAATTGTACTTACACTTGTAGTCTTAATTGTATCTAGTGTTCCCAAAGGGTACTACATGTGATTCTGCCTAACAGAGGGTGGGTGGGTGGGTGGGGGTAGAGACAGTGAGATGAGGGTGAATGGGGGGTAGAGATAGTGAGGTGTGGTTGGGTGGGGTTAGAGATAGTGAGGTGAGGGTGGGTGTGTGGGAGTAGAGATAGTGAGGTTATGGTGGGTGGGTGGGGAGTAGAGATAGTGAGGTTAGGGTGGGTGGGGAGTAGAGATAGTGAGGTTATCAGTAGAGATAGTCAGGTTAGGGTGGGTGGGTGCGGAGTAGAGATAGTGAGGTTAGGGTGGGTGGGTGGGGAGTAGAGATAGTGAGGTTAGGGTGGGTGGGTGGGGAGTAGAGATAGTGAGGTTATCAGTAGAGATAGTGAGGTTAGGGTGGGTGGGTGGGGAGTAGAGATAATGAGGTTCGGGTGGGGAGTAGAGATAGGGGGGTCTTGGGGTAGAGATAGTGAGGTGAGGGTGGGTGGGTGGGGTAGAGATAGTGAGGTGAGGGTGGGTGGGTGGGGTAGAGATAGTGAGGTGAGGGTGGGTGGGTGGGGTAGAGATAGTGAGGTGCGGGTGGGTGGGTGGGGTAGAGATAGTGAGGTGCGGGTGGGTGGGTGGGGTAGAGATAGTGAGGTGCTTTAGAGATAGTGAGGTGCGGGTGGGTGGGTGGGGTAGAGATAGTGAGGTAAGGGTGGATGGATGGGATAGAGATAGTGAGGCGAGGGTAGATGGGTGGGGGCGTAGAGATAATGAGGGGAGACGGTCGGGTGTGGGGTAGACATAGTGAGGTGGGAGTGTGGAGGGTAGAGATAGTGAGGGTGGGAGGTAGAGATCGTGAGGTTAGGTTGGGTGGGGCACAGAGATAGTGAGGCTAGGGCGGGTGGGTAGTTATAGATAGTGAGGTTAAGGTGGGTGGGTGGGGGTAGAGATAGGAAGGTTAGAGTGGGTGGGTGCGGGTATAGATAGTGAGGTGACGGGTAGAGATTGTGAGGTGCGGGTGGGTGGGGGTAGGGATAGTGAGGGGTGGGTGGGGGACAGAGATAGTGAGGGGAGGGTGGGCAGGTGGGGTAGAGATAGTGAGGTGAGGGGGGGTGTATGAAGGGTAGAGATAGTGAGGTGAGGGTGGGGGGTAGAGATCGTGAGGTTAGGTTGGGTGGGGCTCAGAGATAGTGAGGTTAGTGTGGGTGGGTAGCTGCAGTTTGTGAGGTTTGTGTGGGTGGGTAGCTGCAGAGATAGTGAGGTTTGGGGGTTAGGGGTAGGTGGAGGGTAGAGATAGCGAGGTTAGGGTAGGTGGTGGGTAGAGAAAGTGAGGTTAGGGTGGGTAGGGCATAGAGATAGTAAGGTTAGGTTGGTTGGGTGGGGGTTAGAGTTGCTGAGGTTAGGGTGGGTGTGGGTAGAGATGGGGTGATTGGGGGGTAGAGATAGTGAGTAGGGTGGGTGGGGCATAGACATATTGAGGTTAGGATGGGTGGGTGGTAGAGATAGTGAGGTTGAAACACTCGTGTATAGGCGCGTTACAAATACCATATCATATCATATCATATTAAGGCGGTGGGTAGTTATAGATGGTGAGGTTAGGGTGGGTAGTTAGAGAGTGTGAGGTTAGGGTGGGTGGGGGTAGAGATAGTGAGGTTAGGGTGGGTGGGGGGTTAAAGATTGTGAGGTTAGGGTGGGTGGGTTAAGGGCTGTGCGCAAGAAGACTCCATCTTTGGGAAGGCCCGATCGTCAAGAGTTTCATTGTCGGGACTTCGGGATAAGGCGTCAGCAATTATGTCGTGTGTTCCAGGGACATGATGGAGTTGGAACTGGTACTGGGCGAAGAAGAAGGCCCAACGGGCTTGACGACTATTCCTACATTCCAGAGATTGTAAAACTTGAAGATTCCGATGGTCCATACAGACCTGAACAGGATGTTTGCTCCCAGAAGTAGATGACGCCACTGTGTGAAGGCTTGACGATGGCTAACAGTTCCTTTTCCAAGACAGAATAATGAGTCTCGCTGGGAGTTAGGGTTCGCGAGAGATAAGCGATGGGGTGTTATAAATTGTCCTCGAATTCCTGCTTTAGAACTGCTCTGACGGCGTAGTTGGAGGCATCCATCTCCACTAGGAAAGGTCGATCAATGTCAGGTTGAGCCAGTATGTGGGCTTGTGTAAACTCCGCCTTCAATCATTGGAACACTTCATCTAGGATCAGGAGCTGGCATTTCCCGAATGCCGTGGAGGAGCTAAGGGACATTCTCTTACAAGATGTTTATCTGAGGCACAATACATACACAGCCCAGTGTGAATCCGTTGCATTCTTTCTTGCAGGGATATGGGTCCACGGAAGGCCCCCAGTTGCATGGGTTCGGTGTCTGTAGTGGGGGCAGGAGTGGGCTCAGGTTTAGAGGAAGGTTCTATGGAGGTCTTTTGGTAAGGCACTTTAGTCTTCTTCTTTTCCGCCTTCCTTTCCTGGATACAGAAGTCTATTTGTAAAGAGAAGTCCATAAGAGCCTGGAAGGAACCTGGGCGAGCTACCGTGGCTAGCTCATCTTTTATTTCTTCATTCAGTCCTCTTCGAAAAAGGGTAAAGCAGGCCTTCGAGGACCAATCTGCTTCCTTGGCCAGTTGCTTAAAGCGTGTCACATAGGTAAGCATATCCTGGGAACCTTGGTGGAAATCCAGTAGGCGTTCCTGGGAACTGCAGACCTGTTCTGGGCAGTCACACATTGTCTTTAGAGCCTGTATGAACCCATCATAGTCATCCAGGACGGCATCTCCAGAATTAACCAAGGGCGTAGCCCAAGTTAATGCATTCCCGGAAAGATGTGAAATCATAAAGCCCACCTTTGCCCTGGGAGTAGAGAAGTAGTAGGGCTTAAAGGTAAAGTGGACTAAACACGAATCAAGGAATCCGCAAAGGTTTTTTGATGAACCATCATATTTATTCACTACTCCGCCCAACAATATACTTTCCTTGGTCGCGGAATCACGTGACAGAACTAATTGTTTTAATGCGGCATTCTCGGCTTTGAGATTCTGAACTTCTGTTGTTAACTCCTGCAAGCCGCGCATGAGGTCTTGGACTGCCACCTCCATGTCCATATCAGTTTCAGTTTGTTGGCGTCTCAATCTGTCATATGTTTCCCCCTTCTCACCTGTCTGTATTGTTTATTGGAGTTCTTCGATGGAGTCTTCTTGCACACAGTGCGGGTCTTGTATAACCCTGTGCGTATGGCCTCGGGTTCCAGCGTGCGTTCAGCGTCCCGACTCATGGATCGTTCAGAATGTCCAGGAAGTCCTGGAAACAGCGAAGCGTGTACTCGGAAAGCGAGTACACGGAGATCCGGGATGCAAGTGAGGACAAAAAGGGAAGGAATGAATGAGGAGGAAATAATAGGGGACCAAGAACCAGGAATCAAAGAAGTTAGCAAGAGCAAACTATGGCAGCACACGTCTAGCCACTGCAAGCGGCAGCGTTGAGACGCGCAGGGCCGCAGGGGCGTGTCTGCTTTATAGAACGTGATGCGTCCGACGCGGAAACTGCAAAACCGCGTTCTGTGTTTGACGGCCATGTTGGAAGTACTGCTGAGTGCAAGCCCCTATGTGTCAGGGACCAGGAAGTCCAGAAGGGACGCATCCGATGGTTAATGACACGAATGGCCGGTTTACACCTTCCGGCGCCTGGTTGGCTGATTTCAAGTAGCAGGCAGCCATTGATAATGCAGCTACGGGCGAGGTGGGGGCGAGGACAAGGGTTGTAGCCTGGTGTTACAAGGCGTCCATCTTGGAATGGACTTATCCGTGCTTGTCGAGGTGGGCACGCTGAAATATGCTAACAAAGTGCAGATTTACTGCTTGCCTGTAAGTCGGATGCGACGGCGTGCAGGCGGATCGTGTTGGTGTGCAATTCTGCTGCACTTACTGTCAAAATTCGGTGGTGGCGGGCGAGGAAGCTGGCCAGGTCCAGGCCTTCCTGTAAAGGAGGGAAGCTCCAGTTTCACCTCCTTGAGAGGTGTACTGCTCCGGCAGTCTCGGTGGGAGCTCCTGCTCCTTTGCTGCTGGGCGGACGTCTGGGGCGGGGGTGGGGGTGGGGGTAGAGACAGTGAGGTTAGGGTGGGTGGGTGGGGGGTAGAGACAGTGAGGTTAGGGTGGGTGGGTGGGGGGTAGAGACAGTGAGGTTAGGGTGGGTGGGTGGGGGGTAGAGACAGTGAGGTTAGGGTGGGTGGGTGGGGGGTAGAGACAGTGCGTTTAGGGTGGGTGGGGGTTAGAGACAGTGTGGTTAGGGTGGGTGGGTGGGCGGTAGAGACAGTGCGGTTAGGGTGGGTGGGTGGGGGGTAGAGACAGTGCGGTTAGGGTGGGTGGGTGGGGGGTAGAGACAGTGCGGTTATGGGGGTGGGTGGGGGGTAGAGACAGTGCGGTTAGGGTGGCTGGGTGGGGGTAGAGACAGTGCGGTTAGGGTGGGTGGGAGGGGTAGAGACAGTGCGGTTATGGGGGTGGGTGGGGGGTAGAGACAGTGCGGTTAGGGTGGCTGGGTGGGGGGTAGAGACAGTGCGGTTAGGGTGGCTGGGTGGGGGGGTAGAGACAGTGGGGTTAGGGTGGGTGGGTGGATCGGGGGTTAGAGATAGTGGGGTTTTAGAGATAGTGGGGTTAGGGTGGGTGGGTGGGGGTTAGAGATAGTGGGGTTAGGGTGGGTGGGTGGGGGTTAGAGATAGTGGGGTTAGGGTGGGTGGGTGGGGGTTAGAGATAGTGGGGTTAGGGTGGGTGGGTGGGGGTTAGAGATAGTGGGGTTAGGGTGGGTGGGTGGGGGTTAGAGATAGTGGGGTTAGGGTGGGTGGGTGGGGGTTAGAGATAGTGGGGTTAGGGTGGGTGGGGGGGTTAGAGATAGTGGGGTTAGGGTGGGTGGATCGGGGGTTAGAGATAGTGGGGTTAGGGTGGGTGGATCGGGGGTTAGAGATAGTGGGGTTAGGGTGGGTGGGTGGGGGTTAGAGATAGTGGGGTTAGGGTGGGTGGGTGGGGGTTAGAGATAGTGGGGTTAGGGTGGGTGGGTGGGGGTTAGAGATAGTGGGGTTAGGGTGGGTGGGTGGGGGTTAGAGATAGTGGGGTTAGGGTGGGTGGGGGTTAGAGATAGTGGGGTTAGGGTGGGTGGGTGGGGGTTAGAGATAGTGGGGTTAGGGTGGGTGGGTGGGGGTTAGAGATAGTGGGGATCGGGTTGGTGGGTGGGGGTAGATATAGTGAGGTTTGGGTGGGTGGGTGGTGGATAGAGACAGTGCCGTTAGGGTGGGTGGGAGGGGGGTAGAGACTGTCCGGTTAGGGTGGGTGGGAGGGGTAGAGACAGTGCGGTTAGGGTGGGTGGGTGGTGGATAGAGACAGTGGGGTTAGGGTGGGTGGGGATAGAGACAGTGGGGTTAGGGTGGGTGGGTGGGGATAGAGACAGTGGGGTTAGGGTGGGTGGGTGGGGGTAGAGACAGTGCAGTTATGGGGTGGGTGGGGGGTAGAGACAGTGCGGTTAGGGTGGCTGGGTGGGGGTAGAGACAGTGCGTTTAGGGTGGCTGGGTGGGGGGGTAGAGACAGAGGGGTTAGGGTGGGTGGCTGGATTGGGGGTTAGAGATAGTGAGGTTAGGGTGGGCGTGGCTAGGGATAGTGAGGTTAGGGTGGGTAGGTGGGGCTAGATATAGTGAGGTTAAGGTGGGTGGGGCTACAGATAGTGAGGTTAGGGTGGGTGGCTGGTGCTAGAGATAGTGAGTTTAGGGTGGGTGGGTGATAGAGAAAGTGAGGTTAGGGGAGCTGGACAGGTGGTATTGATAGTGAGGTTAAGGTTGGTGGGTGGGGGGTAGAGATAGTGAGGGTAGGGTGCGAGGCAGAGAAATTGAGGTTAGGGAAGGTGGGCAGGGAGGAGAGATAGTGAGGTTAAGGTTGGTGGGTGGGGGTAGAAATAGTGAGGTTAGGGTGGGAGGCAGAGATAGTGAGGTTTGGGTAGAGATAGTGTGGGAAGGGTGGGTGGGTGGTGGGGTAGAGATAGTTGGTTAGGGTGGGCAGGTTGGGGGTAAGAGATAATGAGGTTAGGGTGGGAGGGTGGGGGTAGAGACAGTGAGGTTAGGGTGGGAGGGTGGGGGTAGAGACAGTGAGGTTAGGGTGGGAGGGTGGGGGTAGAGACAGTGAGGTTAGGGTGGGAGGGTGGGGGTAGAGACAGTAAGGTTAGGGTGGGAGGGTGGGGGTAGAGACAGTAAGGTTAGGGTGGGAGGGTGGGGGTAGAGACAGTAAGGTTAGGGTGGGAGGGTGGGGGTAGAGACAGTAAGGTTAGGGTGGGTGGGGGGTAGAGACAGTGCGGTTAGGGTGGGTGGGTGGGGGTAGAGACAGTGCGGTTAGGGTGGGTGGGTGGGGGTAGAGACAGTGCGGTTAGGGTGGGTGGGTGGGGATAGAGACAGTGCGGTTAGGGTGGGTGGGTGGGGATAGAGACAGTGCGGTTAGGGTGGGTGGGTGGGGGTAGAGACAGTGCGGTTAGGGTGGGTGGGTGGGGGTAGAGACAGTGCGGTTAGGGTGGGTGGGTGGGGGTAGAGACAGTGCGGTTAGGGTGGGTGGGGGTAGAGACAGTGCAGTTATGGGGTGGGTGGGGGTAGAGACAGTGCGGTTAGGGTGGCTGGGTGGGGGGTAGAGACAGTGCGTTTAGGGTGGCTGGGTGGGGGGTAGAGACAGTGCGTTTAGGGTGGGTGGGTGGATTGGGGGTTAGAGATAGTGAGGTTAGGGTGGGCGTGGCTAGGGATAGTGAGGTTAGGGTGGGTAGGTGGGTCTAGATATAGTGAGGTTAAGGTGGGTGGGGCTACAGATAGTGAGGTTAGGGTGGGTGGCTGGTGCTAGAGATAGTGAGCTTAGGGTGGGTGGTAGAGAAAGTGAGGTTAGGGGAGCTGGACAGGTGGTATTGATAGTGAGGTTAAGGTTGGTGGGTGGGGGGTAGAAATAGTGAGGTTAGGGTGGGAGTCAGAGATAGTGAGGTTTGGGTAGAGATAGTGAGGGAAGGGTGGGTGGGTGGTGGAGACTGAAGTTAGGGTGGGTGGGTGAGGGGTAGAGACAATGAGGTTAGGGCAGGTGGTGGGGGGTAGAGACAGTGAGGTTAGGGCAGGTGGTGGGGGGTAGAGACAGTGAGGTCAGGGTGGGAGGGTGGCGGTGGAGACAGTGAGGTCAGGGTGGGAGGGTGGGGGTAGAGACAGTGAGGTTAGGGTGGGAGGGTGGGGGTAGAGACAGTGAGGTTAGGGTGGGAGGGTGGGGGTAGAGACAGTGAGGTTAGGGTGGGAAGGTGGGGGTAGAGACAGTGAGGTTAGGGTGGGGGTAGAGACAGTGAGGTTAGGGTGGATGGGTGGGGGTAGAGACAGTGAGATTAGGGTGGGAGGGTGGGGGTAGAGACAGTGAGGTTAGGGTGGGAGGGTGGGGGTAGAGACAGTAAGGTTAGGGTGGGAGGGTGGGGGTAGAGACAGTGAGGTTAGGGTGGGAGGGTGGGGGTAGAGACAGTGAGGTTAGGGTGGGAGGGTGGGGGTAGAGACAGTGAGGTTAGGGTGGGAGGGTGGGGGTAGAGACAGTGAGGTTAGGGTGGGAGGGTGGGGGTAGAGACAGTAAGGTTAGGGCAGGAGGGTGGGGGTAGAGACAGTAAGGTTAAGGCGGGAGGGAGGGGGTAGAGACAGTAAGGTTAGGGCGGGAGGGAGGGGGTAGAGACAGTAAGGTTAGGGTCGGAGGGTGGGGGTAGAGACAGTGAGGTTAGGGGAGCTGGCCAGGTGGTAGAGATAGTGAGGCTAAGGTTGGTGGGTGGAGATAGTGAGGGTAGGGTGTGAGGCAGAGATAGTGAGGTTAGGGAAGAAGGGGAGGGAGGAGAGATAGTGAGGTTAAGGTTGGTGGGTGGGGGGTAGACATTGTGAGGTTAGGGTGGGAGGCAGAGATAGTGAGGTTTGGGTAGAGATAGTGAGGGTAGGGTGGGTGGGTGGGTGGTGGGGTAGAGATAGTTGGTTAGGGTGGGCAGGTTGGGGGTAAGAGATAATGAGGTTAGGGTGGTTGGGGGGTAGAGACAGTGGGGTTAGGGTGGGTGGGGGTAGAGATAGTGAGGTTGGGTGGGTGGGGGGTAGAGATAGTGAGGTTAGGGTGGCTGGGGGGTAGAGAATATGAGGTTAGGGTGGGTGGGGGTAGATATAGTGAGGTTGGGTAGGTGGGGGGTAGAGATAGTGAGGTTAGGGTGGGTGGGGCTAGAGATAGTGAGGTTAGGGTGGGTGGGTGGGGCTAGAGATAGTGAGGTTAGGGTGGGTGGGGCTAGAGATAGTGAGGTTAGGGTGGGTGGGTGGGGCTAGAGATAGTGAGGTTAGGGTGGGTGGGGCTAGAGATAGTGAGGTTAGGGTGGGTGGGTGGGGCTAGAGATAGTGAGGTTAGGGTGGGTGGGTGGGGCTAGAGATAGTGAGGTTAGGGTGGGTGGGTGGGTGGGGCTAGAGATAGTGAGGTTAGGGTGGGTGGGTGGGTGGGGCTAGAGATAGTGAGGTTAGGGTGGGTTAGGGTGGGTGTGTGCGGGTACAGATAGTGAGGTTAGGGTGGGTGGCTGGGGGTAGATCTAGTGAGGTTGGTGGGGTAATAGAGATAGTGAGGTTAGGGTGGGTGGGTGGTAGAGAAAGTGAGGTTAGGGGTGCAAGCCAGGTGGTAGAGATAGTGAGGTTAGGGTGGGTGGGTAGAGACAGTGAGGTTAGGGTGGGTGGGTGGGGGTAGAGACAGTGCGGTTAGGGTGGGTGGGTGGGGGTAGAGACAGTGCGGTTTGGGTGGGTGGCTGGGGGTAGATCTAGTGAGGTTGGTGGAGTAATAGAGATAGTGAGGATATAGAGAAAGTGAGGTTAGGGGTGCAAGCCAGGTGGTAGAGATAGTGAGGTTAGGGTGGGTGGGTAGAGACAGTAAGGTTAGGGCGGGAGGGAGGGGGTAGAGACAGTAAGGTTAGGGTCGGAGGGTGGGGGTAGAGACAGTGAGGTTAGGGGAGCTGGCCAGGTGGTAGAGATAGTGAGGCTAAGGTTGGTGGGTGGGGGGGTGGAGATAGTGAGGGTAGGGTGTGAGGCAGAGATAGTGAGGTTAGGGAAGAAGGGGAGGGAGGAGAGATAGTGAGGTTAAGGTGGTGAGTGGGGGGTAGACATTGTGAGGTTAGGGTGGGAGGCAGAGATAGTGAGGTTTGGGTAGAGATAGTGAGGGTAGGGTGGGTGGGTGGGTGGTGGGGTAGAGATAGTTGGTTAGGGTGGGCAGGTTGGGGGTAAGAGATAATGAGGTTAGGGTGGTTGGGGGGTAGAGACAGTGGGGTTAGGGTGGGTGGGGGTAGAGATAGTGAGGTTGGGTGGGTGGGGGGTAGAGATAGTGAGGTTAGGGTGGGTGGGGGGTAGAGAATATGAGGTTAGGGTGGGTGGGGGTAGATATAGTGAGGTTGGGTGGGTGGGGGGTAGAGATAGTGAGGTTAGGGTGGGTGGGGGTAGAGATAGTGAGGTTAGGGTGGGTGGGTGGGGGTAGAGATAGTGAGGTTAGGGTGGGTGGGTGGGGCTAGAGATAGTGAGGTTAGGGTGGGTGGGTGGGGCTAGAGATAGTGAGGTTAGGGTGGGTGGGTGGGGCTAGAGATAGTGAGGTTAGGGTGGGTGGGTGGGGCTAGAGATAGTGAGGTTAGGGTGGGTGGGTGGGGCTAGAGATAGTGAGGTTAGGGTGGGTGGGTGGGGCTAGAGATAGTGAGGTTAGGGTGGGTGGGAGGGGGCTAGAGATAGTGAGGTTAGGGTGGGTTAGGGTGGGTGTGTGCGGGTACAGATAGTGAGGTTAGGGTGGGTGGCTGGGGGTAGATCTAGTGAGGTTGGTGGGGTAATAGAGATAGTGAGGTTAGGGTGGGTGGGTGGTAGAGAAAGTGAGGTTAGGGGTGCAAGCCAGGTGGTAGAGATAGTGAGGTTAGGGTGGGTGGGTAGAGACAGTGAGGTTAGGGTGGGTGGGTGGGGGTAGAGACAGTGCGGTTAGGGTGGGTGGGTGGGGGTAGAGACAGTGCGGTTAGGGTGGGTGGGTGGGGGTAGAGACAGTGCGGTTTGGGTGGGTGGCTGGGGGTAGATCTAGTGAGGTTGGTGGAGTAATAGAGATAGTGAGATGGGGTGGGTGGGTGGTAGAGAAAGTGAGGTTAGGGGAGCAGGCCAGGTGGTAGAGATAGTGAGGTTAAGGTCGGTGGGTGGGTGCTAGAGATAGTGAGGGTAGGGTGCGAGGCAGAGAACGTAAGGTTAGGGAAGGTGGGGAGGGAGGAAAGACTGAGGTTAGGGTGGGTGGCCAGGGGGTAGAGATAGTGAGGTTAGGTCGGTGGGTGGGGGTAGAAATAGTGAGGTTAGGGTGGGAGGCAGAGATAGTGAGGTTTGGGTAGAGATAGTGAGGGAAGGGTGGGTGGGTGCAGGGGTAGGGATAGCTGGTTAGGGTGGGCAGGTTGGGGTAAGAGATAATGAGGCTAGGGTGGGTGGGGGGTAGAGTGAGGATAGGGTGGGTGGGTGAGGGGTGGAGACTGAAGTTAGGGTGGATGGGTGAGGGGTAGAGGCAGTTAGGTTAGGGGCAGTGGGTGGGGGGTAGAGACAGTGAGGTTCGGGTGGGTGGGTGTAGAGACAGTGGGGTTAGGGTGGGTGGGTGGGTGGGGGTAGAGACAGTGGGGTTAGGGTGGGCGGTGGTAGATATAGTGAGTTTAGGGTGGGGGACAGAGATAGTGAGGTGGTGTGGGTGGGGGTAGATATAGTGAGGTTAGGGTGGGTGGGGGGTAGAGATAGTGAGATTAGGGTGGGTGGGGCTAGAGATAGTGAGGTTAGGGTGGGTGGCTGGGGGTAGATCTAGTGAGGTTGGTGGGTTAATAGAGATAGTGAGGTTAGGGTGGGTGGGTGGGTGGGGGTACAGATAGTGAGGTTAGGGTGGGTGTGTGGAGGTAGAGATAGTGAGGTTAGGGTGGGTGGCTGGGGGTAGATCTAGTGAGGTTAGTGGGGTAATAGAGATAGTGAGGTTAGGGCGGGTGGCTGGTGCTAGAGATAGTGAGCTTAGGGTGGGTGGTAGAGAAAGTGAGGTTAGGGGAGCTGGACGGATGGTATTGATAGTGAGGTTAAGGTTGGTGGGTGGGGGGTAGAAATAGTGAGGTTAGGGTGGGAGGCAGAGATAGTGAGGTTTGGGTATAGATAGTGAGGGAAGGGTGGGTGGGTGGTGGAGACTGAAGTTAGTGTGGGTGGGTGAGGGGTAGAGACAATGAGGTTAGGGCAGATGGTGGGGGGTAGAGACAGTGAGGTTAGGGCAGGTGGTGGGGGGTAGAGACAGTGAGGTCAGGGTGGGAGGGTGGCGGTAGAGACAGTGAGGTTAGGGTGGGAGGGTGGCGGTAGAGACAGTGAGGTTAGGGTGGGAGGGTGGGGGTAGAGACAGTGAGGTTAGGGTGGGAGGGTGGGGGTAGAGACATTGAGGTTAGGGTGGGAGGGTGAGGGTAGAGACAGTGAGGTTAGGGTGGGAAGGTGGGGGTAGAGACAGTGAGGTTAGGGTGGGAGGGTGGGGGTAGAGACAGTGAGGTTAGGGTGGATGGGTGGGGGTAGAGACAGTGAGGTTAGGGTGGGAGGGTGGGGTAGAGACAGTGAGGTTAGGGTGGGAGGGTGGGGTAGAGACAGTGAGGTTAGGGTGGGAGGGTGGGGTAGAGACAGTGAGGTTAGGGTGGGACGGTGGGGTAGAGACAGTGAGGTTAGGGTGGGAGGGTGGGGTAGAGACAGTGAGGTTAGGGCGGGAGGGTGGGGGTAGAGACAGTGAGGTTAGGGCGGGAGGGTGGGGGTAGAGACAGTGAGGTTAGGGCGGGAGGGTGGGGGTAGAGACAGTGAGGTTAGGGCGGGAGGGTGGGGGTAGAGACAGTAAGGTTAGGGCGGGAGGGAGGGGGTAGAGACAGTAAGGTTAGGGTCGGAGGGTGGGGGTAGAGACAGTGAGGTTAGGGGAGCTGGCCAGGTGGTAGAGATAGTGAGGCTAAGGTTGGTGGGTGGGGGGGTGGAGATAGTGAGGGTAGGGTGTGAGGCAGAGATAGTGAGTTTAGGGAAGAAGGGGAGGGAGGAGAGATAGTGAGGTTAAGGTTGGTGAGTGGGGGGTAGACATTGTGAGGTTAGGGTGGGAGGCAGAGATAGTGAGGTTTGGGTAGAGATAGTGAGGGTAGGGTGGTTGGTTGGTTTTGGGGTAGAGATAGTTGGTTAGGGTGGGCAGGTTGGGGGTAAGAGATAATGAGGTTAGGGTGGTTGGGGGGTAGAGACAGTGGGGTTAGGGTGGGTGGGGGTAGAGATAGTGAGGTTGGGTGGGTGGGGGGTAGAGATAGTGAGGTTAGGGTGGGTGGGGGGTAGAGATAATGAGGTTAGGGTGGGTGGGGGTAGATATAGTGAGGGTGGGTGGGGGGTAGAGATAGTGAGGTTAGGGTGGGTGGGGCTAGAGATAGTGAGGTTAGGGTGGGTGGGTGGGGCTAGAGATAGTGAGGTTAGGGTGGGTGGGTGGGGCTAGAGATAGTGAGGTTAGGGTGGGTGGGTGGGGCTAGAGATAGTGAGGTTAGGGTGGGTGGGTGGGGCTAGAGATAGTGAGGTTAGGGTGGGTGGGTGGGGATAGTGAGGTTAGGGTGGGTGGGGCTAGAGATAGTGAGGTTAGGGTGGGTGGGTGGGGCTAGAGATAGTGAGGTTAGGGTGGGTTGGTGGGGCTAGAGATAGTGAGGTTAGGGTGGGTGGGTGGGGCTAGAGATAGTGAGGTTAGGGTGGGTGGGTGGGGCAAGAGATAGTGAGGTTAGGGTGGGTGGGTGGGGCAAGAGATAGTGAGGTTAGGGTGGGTGGGTGGGGCAAGAGATAGTGAGGTTAGGGTGGGTGGGTGGGGCAAGAGATAGTGAGGTTAGGGTGGGTGGGTGGGGCAAGAGATAGTGAGGTTAGGGTGGGTGGGTGGGGCAAGAGATAGTGAGGTTAGGGTGGGTGGGTGGGGCAAGAGATAGTGAGGTTAGGGTGGGTGGGAGGGGGCAAGAGATAGTGAGGTTAGGGTGGGTTAGGGTGGGTGTGTGGGGGTACAGATAGTGAGGTTAGGGTGGGTGGCTGGGGGTAGATCTAGTGAGGTTGGTGGGGTAATAGAGATAGTGAGGTTAGGGTGGGTGGGTGGTAGAGAAAGTGAGGTTAGGGGTGCAAGCCAGGTGGTAGAGATAGTGAGGTTAGGGTGGGTGGGTAGAGACAGTGAGTTTAGGGTGGGTGGGTGGGGGTAGAGACAGTGAGGTTAGGGTGGGTGGGTGGGGGTAGAGACAGTGCGGTTTGGGTGGGTGGCTGGGGGTAGATCTAGTGAGGTTGGTGGAGTAATAGAGATAGTGAGGTTAGGGTGGGTGGGTGGTAGAGAAAGTGAGGTTAGGGGAGCAGGCCAGGTGGTAGAGATAGTGAGGTTAAGGTCGGTGGGTGGGTGCTAGAGATAGTGAGGGTAGGGTGTGAGGCAGAGAACGTAAGGTTGGGGAAGGTGGGGAGGGAGGAAAGACTGAGGTTAGGGTGGGTGGCCAGGGGGTAGAGATAGTGAGGTTAGGTCGGTGGGTGGGGGTAGAAATAGTGAGGTTAGGGTGGGAAGCAGAGATAGTGAGGTTTGGGTAGAGATAGTGAGGGAAGGGTGGGTGGGTGCAGGGGTAGGGATAGCTGGTTAGGGTGGGCAGGTTGGGGTAAGAGATAATGAGGCTAGGGTGGGGGGTAGAGTGAGGATAGGGTGGGTGGGTGAGGGGTGGAGACTGAAGTTAGGGTGGATGGGTGAGGGGTAGAGGCAGTTAGGTTAGGGGCAGTGGGTGGGGGGTAGAGACAGTGAGGTTCGGGTGGGTGGGGGTAGAGACAGTGGGGTTAGGGTGGGCGGTGGTAGATATAATGAGTTTAGGGTGGGGGACAGAGATAGTGAGGTGGTGTGGGTGGGGGTAGATATAGTGAGGTTAGGGTGGGTGGGGGGTAGAGATAGTGAGATTAGGGTGGGTGGGGCTAGAGATAGTGAGGTTAGGGTGGGTGGCTGGGGGTAGATCTAGTGAGGTTGGTGGGGTAATAGAGATAGTGAGGTTAGGGTGGGTGGGTGGGGGTACAGATAGTGAGGTTAGGGTGGGTGTGTGGAGGTAGAGATAGTGAGGTTAGGGTGGGTGGCTGGGGGTAGATCTAGTGAGGTTAGTGGGGTAATAGAGATAGTGAGGTTAGGGCGGGTGGGTGGTTGCTAGAGATAGTGAGGTTAGGGTGAGTGGGTGGTAGAGAAAGTGAGGTTAGGGGAGCCGGCCAGGTGGTAGAGGTAGTGAGGTTAAGGTCGGTGGGTGGGGGGTAGAGATAGTGAGGGTAGAGTGCGAGGCAGAGAAAGTAAGGTGAGGGAAGGTGGGCAGGGAGGAGAGACTGAGGTTAGGGTGCCTGGCCATGGGTAGAGATAGTGAGGTTAAGGTCGGTGGGTGGGGGGTAGAAATAGTGAGGTTAGGGTGGGAGGGAGAGATAGTGAGGTTTGGGTAGAGATAGTGTGGGAAGGGTGTGTGTGTGGTGGGGTAGAGATAATTAAGGAAGGGTGGGTGGGTGGGGGCAGAGAGTTGTAGAGGATGGGGGTTTGATAAAGATAGTTAGGGTAGGGTGGGGTATAGAGAGTGATGGTAGAGAGAGTGGGGGTAGGGTTGGTGGGTGTTGAGAGACTGCAGGTAGGGTGGGTAGTTGGTGGTATTTGGTTGGGGGCAGAAAACATGAAGTACAAAGCAGCCTCAGGAGGACTCCTAGAAAGTAGCCCAAAATGCCCCAAACAAAGCCCAACCAGCACATGTAATGGAAATGGGGTGGGTGGGTAGGGGTAGAGAGAGTCCTACTGGACCTTCAGAAAAAACGTGAAAACCTGGCTCTTCACCTAAGCCGACCATTCCTTGCAGCATTCTTAACTTGGGCACATCCATTGTGTGATATTCTGTGACATTTTCTGGCCTATACAGCTTCCTTTCTCAATGTATCTAGCGCCTAGATTCCTGAGGGTTCAGCACGCTTCCATAAATGCAAAAATAAATAAAATAGAGTGGAAGGTGGGTGGGTGAGGGTAGAGTGTGTGCTTGGGGGGTTGGGTGGGGGAAGCGAGGGTGCCTCGGGAGGAGTAAAAAATAGATCTGCCTTTAAAAATAGCCCAAAATAGCCCCCACAGACACACACACATGAACTTTCCCTTTCACGTTGGATGTTAATAGCCCAATTGTGCGCGAAATAGCCATATTGTGCTGTAGATATAAGGCTGGGAAATCGAAAGCCTGGCAAACAACATGCTTCTTACAAAGCTGCTGATTGGAGCAAATATTGTTAGGCGGCTCCTTATTGAGAGTACGGCAGAGGAGTTTGGAAAAAGAAACTTTAGTGATTTGGCATTTTAATGCTGTGTGGCATTGCCGGTTTTGACAATCAGATATTCTCAGTTCAGAACCACCCCTTACCTCTCTCTCCTGTAACAATGGTTTTGGCATTATTGTGGTGCGAGTGCCACATAAATTCACCAAAACAGTCCTTCCCCACTAAGGGTAGCATGGATGTTTAGACTGCAGCAAGAATTTGGAGCAACTTGGTAATGCAGAAAGTAGATTGTGGTGGTCTGAGTGCAGGTTCCTAGAGAACAGAGAGGGAGAGGAGACAACAGGAGAAGGTGGGAGGTAAATACCCGGAGGAGGTGGTTAAGGAACTTAAGGCGGAGGAGGGTGCTGAATAACTGAAGAAGGAGGTTAAGGAATATAAAGGAGGAGGTGGGAATGTACTGCATTGAATTGGGAGGATAAAGTTTGAGAGGAACATTGGGAGTGGGTGCAGGAGGTAGCTAGCTAGAGCAGGAAGGTTCGAGGAGGCACCTCAGACCCAAGGGAGGCAGAAGCAGTGAGGCCCTGATCATCTGAAGAGGTTGAGCCCATGAAGGGATGTGGAATAATGCAGCACTGAAAAGGAGCAGACAGGGTTTTTAGATGGGAGAGTTCAGGGCCCAAAAAACATGGAGATGAAACAGCCCTCTTGACACTGCATGTGAAAACTAGGCAGGTAAATCCAATGGGCTCCATCTCAAAGTTGATGAGAAGCTACAGTTATACCTACAACTCATGCAACACAGCAACATCTACATGAGTTATAGAGGGAGTGGGAGCTGGTGAGATACCACCAACAAGAGGCAAGTCAGAGGGGAATCTGTGACACTGACCCATAATCTATGAGTGACTGGGTTGAAACCCTAAGCCTTGTGAACTTTAAAAAGAGATTTATTTATTGCTGGAACTTTGATAAAAGATTTTTGTTATTTACATGGAGATGGAAGCTTTTGTGTAAAATACAACCCATTTGTGTCTGAATGTGTGTCCCCTGTATGACTGTTGGCACTTCTAGGAGTCAGATGCCTCCCCCAATCTACAGGATGTTTGGCCTGGAGCAGTATATGGGAGATTGCGTGGTCAGCCCCCACTTAGTTCCCATTGCTGGGCAGGAGACATTAACTGGGAACTGTGCAAGACATGGATCTTTTGGGAACCAGGGACTTGGAACTGAGAGGAAAACAGGTCACAGACCAAGGCAAATTACGTTTAAGAACTCTGGACTTGGAACTGATTGTAAAGCAGATAGCAAACAATGAGTTTGCCTCTTTGAGGGATCAGGACTTGGGGAAATCAGAACTACAAGAAGCGTGCACTGCTGCACCCGATGCAGGCCATGGTAGCCTTTTCATGAATCCTACATGACTTCTCTACCAGACCACCACGAACCTCCTTGAGTATCAGGTATTCTTTGCATGGTTCATGACGTGAAACAGTTTTCACCCTCAGCCCTGCTGCGACACTGTCGGCTGAGTATGCGCCCCAAACTGAATTTGAGGAATACGAAACCACTTACCCTGGGTGACCAAGTTGTTCAGAATACAGCACAGCACACTACAGGTCATGCAGCCCCAGGGAAACCATAGCAGAGGCGCAAGGGAAATACAAAATGGCAGGCTGGCAATTTGAAGGCTTAGTACGGAGCAAATTACCTCCAATGAAACCTGGCATACTAGTTAGGACCTATCAATCCCAACTCCTCACCAACAAGATCACAAAGGTGCACACCCTCACAGCGACCCCATCCTGGGGAGTGGGGGCACTGCTATATATGCCCATTCTCTCAGTAAGGGAGAGAGCTTTGAGGGGAGGAAGGGAATCATCAGGAGGAGGGAGTGGAAGAAATGAAGGAGGATGAAGATGAACATGAGGAGGGACAATGGAAGAAATTGAGGAGGAAGATAAGAAGATTTGAAGGAATTAAGGCGGAGGAAACATCAGGGGTGGTTGTTGGAGAAATTAAGGATGAAGTAGAAAGAGAGAGATAACAGAAGGGGGTCGTTGAACATCAGAAGGAGGAAGAGAGGCAGAATAAGAACATCTGAGAAGGCACATCTGGCCAGTCGCAGGAGCTAAGCGAAAGAGCTCAATCTGAGGGAGTCAGACCCTAGGAAGGAGGAGGAATACGCATGTGGCAGAACATCGTTCAGGAAGGTTAGGTCGGGCAGAGAATTAGCTAGGTTTGCAGAAGGCACCAGAGGAGAGAAGAACGTTCATTAACACTGTAAGCCCGCAACATGAGGCGAGAAGGGTATGAAAATCCCTTAAAACATGCCACCAGAGACAGAGATTAGGAAACAGCAAACCACCCAAAACCTGTCCAGACTGTAGCCTAGCCCTATGTGGGTCTAGCTCAAGGACAAACACGCAGCAGAGCTACTTCAAGAAAGGGTGGTGTCTGGATTGGGGAGGGATTTCATTTCGTTAGTTTGTTCCTGATTATTGTTATTATTATGTGAGCCCAACCTGTAGTCTCCCCACCCTCTAATAAATCATGTTGTAGAAGGAATAGTTGTCTTGGTCTCTTTTTCTTGTTCCAATTGCCGTTGTGGCATCCCCTATAACCTAAAGCTGTTACAACCACCTGTCCTGAAACGGTTTGAACATACATTAAAATTATGACGTGTATTTTGTTGATCCCACATTATACACAAACACACGCACACCAATATTCCAGTTTGAAACCACTTAAATCTATGTTTTCAGCACATCTGTGCCTTACAGAAAAAAAAGTGTAAAAATAAAAGTAGAGCACTGGCAGACGTACTCAAATACAGCTTCCAGGGCTACTTCCTATTTCAAAGTCAATAGTTCAAACTTCTACACTCTCAATGTGCTGGATACAAAGAGTATTTATTTATTTATTTTAATATACAGAAGGAACAATGCTCTTTGATCACAAAAGAACATACAATAGATAAGCAATTAGATTTGATGGGAAGCAGTGAGCTTCTTACAATGGTGTGTGTTTGAGTGACATTCTGACCAGGTTGTGGAGGGGAGTAAATGGAACAGTTACCGGAGACAATACATAAGTAGACATACAGAGATTAAGGACAATGAACATTGGACATTTTTTAAGTGCAGGTAGGAGGTATGGCCAGCTGTGCTCGGGATGTGACCATATTGGGTGAAGTGCTAGAGTGGAGGCAGAGGCAGTGAGAGACAGAGGCAGGTTAGAGGAGAGGGGTAAATGTTAGCAGTTAGATGAGAGGTATTTTAAGAGGGTACCTCAGAGGTGAGGAGGTAGGCTTTGAGTTTGGTTTTGAACCAATCCATGTGTACTGTTTCTCAGATGTCCAGGGGAAAAGAATTCCATGGAAGTCGAGCAAGAAGAGAGAAGTAGCGGAAGCGAGAGAAAGCACAGCTACGGTAAGCAGCCACAAGGGTAGTCAAGGGGGCAGAGCAGATATTACGAGAAGGCCTGTAGAGTTGGATAGAGGAGGATAGATACAGTGATGACTTACCATGCACAGATTTGTGAACCAGGAGAAGAAATGTAAATCTGGCCCTGTTTGCAACTTCAGCCATCCAGACTGGTGACAGTACGAGGAAGTAGGTGTGAAGTGAGGGAGTTCAAAGAGAGTCCTGGTAGCGAAGTTAATGAACTTGACGAGATGACAGAAAGCAAAGTTGGGGAGACCAAAGAGGATGCTGGCACAGTAGTCCAGTTTAGAGAAGACAAGCGTGGTTTGGAGATGCTTGGTGGTATTAACAGGAGGGCGGTGCATGATTTTCCTAATATTTAGGAGGTTGAGGCGAGCTGCTGTTTCAGTTTTGGAGATGAAAGTAGAGAAGGTGTGGGAAAGGTCATAGATGATGCCGAGGTTTGTAACTGAGGAAGAGTAGGGGAGAGTGTGGGGTGTTAACTGGATATGCAGAGGAAAAGATGAGAGAAGAAGAGCACCTATTTTTTGGTAGAGTTTAATATCAGAGAGTGCAAAGTCATCCAATATTTAATGATAGAGAGACAGTTTTAAATTTTGATAGAGAGATCAGAGGAGAGATCATAAAAAGAGAAGTAGATTTGGGTGTTGTCCGTGAAGAGTTGGTACAAGAACCCAAAGGAGGAGATTAGTGCCCCAAGAGCAGAGGTGTAGAGTGTAAAGAGGATCAGACCCAAGACAAAGCCTTGTGGAACACTGGCATTTATAGGAGTGAGTTTAGAGGTGTTGTTGCACCGGGAGACAGAGAATTGGTGAGGTACAAGGTGGGATTCAATCCAGACAAGGGCTTGATCATGAATTCCAAGAAGAAAGAGTATTAAGGAGATCAGAGTGATCAACAGTGTCAAAGGCATTGAGTATACAAACATATATGATCATTGGGCACCATGTAGTGGATGGCATTCATTACTTACATGGCAAGACAGTGGTCGGGTAAGGTTACACGGCATGCATGAGAAGTGTGATTTATATCTCGTGCCACATCGTGGCGATGTGAACTTAGTTTTCTTTAAGGCATATTGATGATAGAGAAAAATAATTGAATGAGTGGTGATGCAGATTACCGTATCGTGGTGAAGAGTTCACTGCATGTCACCTAAGGTTGCAAACGTCCATGACAAGAATTACACTTGGCAATCAGGGTAATGGGCCTTCATTATTGGAAGGAACTTAAACACAACTTATGGTCCTAGCATGCCCCAAATGCTGAACTGTGATGCCACATAGAACGGTAGAAAGACCTAAGGTGGAGTTAGGCTTTAAGAACACTTTAAGCAGGCGCAACATGTTAGGATTTCAAAGCACCTCTTGCAACCCCCAAATTTAGGCTTTGTCTGAAGCGGAGGGTCTGGAAGTCTGACATGAAGGAGCCTTTTTACATTCAATTATCAATGGTATAAGCGACGGCCCATTAACAAGTGCGAAGTAGAATGACTAGAAGAAGATAAACCTTGACCATCAAAGGGTTTGGCTTGGCAATGAACTCCCTAAATTCGTTTGTACTTAATTAATTAGCAAGTCGGGTGTTTAAATCAAAGTGAGTGTAGCTATACCCTCAGCCTTCTCAGACATGTCTGACAAATATCAGGGGTGACAGCTTATCAAGAGGCCTGGTTAGTGGGATTGATGAATTAGGACCACTGTTACATGACCCAAGAAAAGAGGAATCAATGGCCTTGCCCTTGGATCGGTTCAAAGAAACCGCTGAAGAAGGAAGAGCATCAGTCTTATGTTTAACTCTGTTGATTAGCTATCTGACAACTCAAGAATTTGCTGGTTTTGGTGACTGCAGTAGCCAGAGTGTCAAGAATGGATTTTCTAGACTGACCAGGCAATTAGAGCAATGGCCACTAACTAGCTATAATTATGATTAAAACGTATTAAGTTTACAGTGAATGAATTAGAACCTCTTACTAAAATGACCCGAGCCAGGGGGTCTCCAAAAAGGTCTAATCTACAACTTTGGTGTACAAACCACACCTACAGAGGTCCAGTTCATTTTTGAAGAAGGTATCTGATGCAGCTAAGATAAGAAGCATTTTTTCTAACTGGAAGGCCGAGTTTAGGGCTTTTCTAAAACACTCCAATAAAACCTAGCATTGCCAGTGTAATCAGTTGATCATTTGGATCTTTTATTTTCTGACTTAGACGTGGAAAGATCGTGCACGATTGACAGTTGTCTGAAGACTTTTTGAAGACGTCATCCTTAAGGGCGACTTTAAGAGCTATCCAGGAAGGAAAAAACCTCTCAGTCTGAGAAGGTCAACGACTACAACGTGTATTGTTGAAGACTGGTATAACTGGGCTTCAAACAAAAGAAAACATCTTACATGAATAAGAAGCCTCCTGCATAATGAATCGGAGAAGCATCTTGTGAGCATGGTTTAAAAAGAAGTGTTGAGAGTCACCTTAGAAGGTGATGCTACATAATCCATCCGGCCCCCCTCTTACTCAAAACACCTTTACTGTTATTAATAAGATGGTAAATCCTCAATTCCAATAATTCTACATGTATATTTGTTTTAATTTACACATAAGAAGTTATGATAGAACTATTGCAGTCATTCCTTCTCTCTCCACTGGTGGCAGCAGCTTTATGCCCTCATAAGCGAGCTGCTTTGTATCGGTATCCTTTGAACCAAAGCAAGTGGTATTTTTATTTGGAGATATGGAGCAACAGGATGCAAACAGAATAAATTAAAGGCCAGGTTTAAAATAAATCACTTTTAGGAACAATATGCCTAAATAACATTGCTTCCAATGACAAAGAAAGAGGTAGGGCCTTCCCATACTGAAGAGAGATCAGAAGAGAATGCATTGCTTTTTGTTCTGAGACTAAAAGGGGAAGGGAAGACTTTCTGAGAATACTCGGACAGCCAAATAGGATTGTGAGAATAAAGACTTCTGCAAGACGAGTCTTGACGTTACCACTGAAAAGACACATAGCATACTCTAGTAGGGCACATTACATTTCACTGCTCCTTTTTGGGTCTCTTATCAAATTATAAATGAAAAACATCCGTACAGGGTGAATGACAAAGATTGCCCACGCTAACACCTCAGGAAGTCTTCATTCTATTAAAGACAAGGAGGTGAGCATTATGCTTTTCTTTCTTTAATACTGCCATACCAACACTTCAAAACATCAACTTTAACTTATGTTTAATTTTTTCCTTTTGCTGATTCCAAGATGGCGCCCGTCGTGGAGGGACACTTCTGATCGTCTCTCCGCTCCGGGCCTCTAAATAAAGCACATCAGTGAGGCGGAACGGATGATCCCGCGCCAGATAGCCTAACAGCGGGATGCTTTGAAGGGGTTGCCCCCCCCCCCCAGGAACGACTGCAAAAATCACGCGGTGATTCGATGCCAGAAGAGACTCCCCCGCGGCAGAAGTGCAGGGCCGGGGAGAACTATAGAGGCGCGCTGTGGAGGCGTTGGCCTTGGGGAGCCCGGCGGGTGCTCTGGAGGAGAGGCCGCTGCTCCGGGGACACCCGCCTGTGAGAGAGCAGGAGCGGCGATCCAGCCGCTGGCGAACACCGGCACGGAGGAGGAGACTGCGGGTGTGTGCAGGGCGGGCGCCATGGGCCCTCCCAGGTGGGAGCCGGGGACGGGACACACCAAACTCTCGGTGTGGAGCTGCCGGAGGGGGAGAGATCTGGCGCGACCTTCCCCCCCGGACGGCAGACAGCAACTTGCACAGGGCGCTGGAAAGGAGGAGCTCTGCCTGTTGCCAGGGCGCTCTGAGAAGCGTAGAACCGAGACCCGGCGTCGGCGCACTCGGGTGCAGAGAGGAGGTGAGAGCAGCAGCGGCGGCTGGGCCCCCCATCCCCGAGGGTGCAGAAGACTTGTATAACGCTTTCCGGGTGGGGCCGGTGGGGAGGCACCCCCGCCTTGCGCACACGAGGAGGGTCCCTAAGCGCCAAAGGCAGAAATAAAGCAGGGAGACCCGGTATACACAGACAATTTAAAAGCGCTCCCCCAGCAGACACAACAAGCAGAACACTGGGGCATCGGGGATCAAGCTTACAGTAGCTGGGATTCAGACCTCGCTGGAGGCCGGGTGTCTCCACGTACCCTCCCGGGGGTTTGCAAGTGGTATAAGAGAGCACACCGCAGTTAACCACGGCAGTGAGCATAGATGTCCAAGACGCAGGCGGGCTCCTCCGCGTGGCCCTCCCTGACAAGAAGCCAAGGAAAAAATTTGAAGCAGCTTTGGGGGACACAGGTTGAACCCAAGCCAGAGGACTTCCCCCCCCGCTGGGCCCTAACTCGACCAGAGGCAGGATGGAGGAGCCAACAATGAATAAAGCGGACATGCAGGCGTGCTTCAAGGATCTGCAATCGCAACTCTTAACTTCTGTTCAGAGCAGTTTGCACTCCTGAGGGGAGAGATGGTGCAATCCATCCAGGAAATCAGGCAGGACGTGACCAAACTGGGGGAGAGGACGGATATCCTGGAAAGGAAACTCCAGCAAGTGGAAGACGACACCCACAAATCAGAAGAGACACTAGATAGGATTGCTGTGACAAGGTGGTGGAAAGGAAGGAAGATCAGAGCCAGGACAAGGCCTCTAGCAAGAAGCCAATCAGACCTTGAGGGATGAGGTCATAATGGAGGGAGGTTACAACTTGGGAGAGACAGACAATTGGACCAATGATAATGCTCTAGAACAAGAAAGGTTCCAAGAGTGTCATACTGACACAGGTCTCTGGTTTCTGTCTTTGAGTTAGAGAGAAGAGTTGGAGGAGGGCCCGGGGCCTGAGGAGGAGGTGGCCTATCAGTGGGCCTATTGACGTCCAACCATAAGGAAACAGTAGTCCAAGTTGCACCTGTTGTGCCCTATCCTGTTATTACCCGTTTATAGAGACTTACTAAGACATTTATCCCCAAAGAAGAAGTTAGCCGTGAGAGAGTTGCTCCTGACGGCCCTTACGGCACTTGAGACCCAGCTGGAGGCATCTGTCATCCGGAAACAAAGGTGAGCGTCGAGTGAATGAGAGGAAGACTGAATGAATAGAGAGGCTGAGGACCGTGCTAACAGTTGTCCAGAAAGCCTTCCCAACAAGGGGAGGGGTTGGGCCAAGGAGGCTGGAGTACAACCAACACCAGAGAGGGTGTGAGCTTGGAGACCTCCTTTTTGGAGAACTATAGAGAAATGAATAGGGAGGCTTGAGAGACAATACGAGACTTTAAGGAATTGATGATGAATGATCCCTAGGAAAACAGTTTCCAGAGAATAAAAGGCAATAGAGTCTCATCTCCTGGAGAAGACTCCCGAATACTGTTACCCTCACCAGAATGATTCGTGAACAGTATCTTCACCTTTTTGAGGAAGAAAAGCAAACAGCATGTTGTCCCCCATTTTCCCCAGAATTAAAGAAGCTTGTTGTTTCTGCAAATAAAAGTCAGTAGGTCTAAAGTGTTGAAGGCTGGTCTTCTCATTTCCAAGTACCTACATTTGGTGGCAGTGGAGGGATCAAGAAACGCGATGGAAGAGTTGATAAAGTCACTAACGGAGGGACAACAACTGCTGCAACAAGCCCTTCAGATACAGAGCCAGCAAGCCCAGGCTGACCGGCAAGCTTTCCAGCAAGCTATTCAAATGCAACAGGCTCTGCTGCTAGAAGCTACCACAGTTAGAGCCCAGCCACAAGTACCTGCGTCGGTGTTGCAGAAATACTGCCCAGGGGAAGATCCTGCCCATTTTTTTGTTAACTTTGAAAGGGTAGCCCGAAACGCTCAATGGCCAGTCGAGAGTGGACGCACTATATTGCTCCCCTTATGATGGGGGAAATGCAGAGCGCATACCAGGCCGCTAATACCATAGGAGACACCCACATACCCTGAGATGAAACGGGCCGTTCTAGAGAGAATGGGCCACGATGAAGAAGCCTACAGGATCAAGTTCAGAGATATGAAGCTGTTGCCCAAGGAAACCCCCGGACAGTTGTTTTACAGAATCAAGGAACTTGGGGACAAGTGGTTGCGAACCACTTCTGCTACTGTGCATGGGATGGTAGAGAAGGTGGTCCTCGAGCAATTCGTGGAGGCCCTTCCTCCTCCAATGCAGAGATGGGTGCGACAACACCATAAACCCACCCTACTCGAAGCAGTGGACATAACTTCCGCCTACCAGAAAGCGGGACAGGGGAGATTGGCCTCCTATCCTCCTCAAGTTAGGGCTGTCGGAGTCCCTAATAACATAGGCTCTAAACAGGCCAACAATCCACGCTGGCCAAATTCGATGTACCGCAGAACAGACTGGGACCCGTCAAGACCCCGACCTAACCATGAAACTCCTGGATCAACCTTCCCTTCCCGAACCCCAAGCACCCTGCTGCGGGGCCCCAGTGTTTTGAATGTGGAGAATGGGGCCACTTGGCGAGGTTATAACCAAAGAAAATCAAGTCAGAGTCAATGGACATTGGAAGTTTTGAAAGAGCTGGGGGAAAGGAGGTAGATCCATGAAGTTCAACCCCAAGTCACAAGATCACCTATCCATTTGTTTGTGAGGCTGAAGTGGAAGGCCAGCCAACCAGAGCCTTGTTGGACTCTAGAAGTCTACAGACAGCAGTCCAACCGAAACTGGACAGAGAGGTGAGAAATTCAAATGAAAATATACCCATTCGATGTGTTCACGGGGATGTTAAAATATACCCACTTACGAAGCAGCACTGGCAAACACTTTGGGCTGAAGTCCCCAAATCCACAAGAGCAATCCAGACTAGGGAAATGTGGATAAAAGTACTCACACAGTGGCACTATACCCCAGAGAGACTAAATGATATGTACCCAGAAACGTCAAACCTATGCTGGAGAGGCTGTAGAGAAATAGGCACGTGGAGACACATCTGGTGGGAGTGTCAAAAGGTTAAAGGCTTTTGGACGGAAATGATATCAGAAATGAAAAAGATATTCCCAGATGCCGACCTAGCAGGGGAAAGAGTCTGGCTTTGCGGACTGAGAGACCAACAAACCCAAAAATATACCAAGGCACAACGAAGAAGTTTCATGGGCCTAGTAGTCGCAGCATGGGCTACAATCGCGCAGAATTGGAAGAAGCAAGACCCACCATTGATCTTCACTTGGCTACAAAAAGTCTGGTCGCAAATAACCATGGAAAGAATCACCCATAACCTGCAGGACACTCGAGATTCCTTCACGAAGGAATGGGGAGGGGTAATAGACTATCTACAGTCGGACTATATGATACAGTGGTGCCCACACACCATAAGAATAACGGACATCTTCACATCATAGAAGCTGGATGACTAGGAACTCAGCCAACTCTTCCTGAAGGGGGTGGGCATGGGAGGGGGGTGGGGGGACGTTGGGGGGGGATTGTTGACTTCTTGTGTTTAAATGGAAAACTAATAAAAACAACTTTTAAAAAAAAAAAAAAAACAGAACTCAGGCCAACGGGCGTCGCGCATGCTACTTATACACCCGATGACGTCAGCCTCGACGGAGGCCTTCGAGGGACCATCAGCTCGACGACATCGACGCACAGCGCCCTCTGCCTAACATTTTTTCCAAAGCAGCTGAAGCTGGATGGAATACATCTAAGATGAGGAATACGTTGGAGGAACATCCAATCGAAAGAACATTACCAGTTGGAATTTATGGCTGGCAATCCAACACTAGCTGAAATGAAATCTGAAATTCAATATTATGCAAGTCTCGAAGAAGAGATTGAAGAACTGAACCCTTCTATTTTTGTGGGACCAATTGAAATGCACATAGCGCCATTAAGATTAGCTTTGTCAATTGAAGCTAAAGCATGGAAAATGTTACTGTGCCAATACCTAAATGAGGAATACAAGAAGAAGATGGCTGATATTACAAAATTTACAAGTGAATATTTGAATAAGCTCACTAGGCCTATTCGTGACTTGGATGATGTAAGATTTGCAATGGAGGGATTGGCCGCGATTCGTGAGAATGACATACAAATAGACATGACTTTGGGACCTATTGAAGAAGCTTATGCAATCTTAAGTAAATATGATGTTGCTGTGACGAAAGAAGAAACAGAAGGTGTTGATACACTCAGATATACATTTAACAAAATGCTATCGAAAGCTGTAAGTGTTTTAACATATACATAAAATTCTTTACTACAATTAAAATGTTACATTTAAAAATATCTCCAAAGGATGTATGCAGAAAGGAAAACACATACTTCAAAATAAACTGCAGTAGTTTGAAAAGAAAGGCATTTCTGAAAACTGATTTGTCTCACTCAGCTCAGAATTATATATCGTCGTAAAGCTCTATTTTTTTTGTAAATTTAAGATTGCAAAAGTCCTGGTAACATATGCACTGTATGTGTCAGCATCTGACGATTCATGAACAGTGCTCTAGGTTAATTAAAAGGTCCATGCCTGCCTTTGCAACAATATTTATGTAGAATTGTTCAATTCATTGTTCAGTTAATGTCAAGAGGAAATTATTGAAAATAAAAACAAAACATTGATGTTAAAAAAAAAAAAAAAAAAAAATGTGTCCGGTGGCGACAGATTGGAGGATTGATGAACAGGGGGACGCTTTCGCATGGCACAAGAGCTAGACCCAATCCTGAAACACGCAAGAGCTTCAGTGGTCGACAAACCGGATGGAAGAATACCATGCTTTGTGAAAGAGAACGGCTTATATTATCACCTTACAGAATCTACAGAAAAAGCAACCACACGACAACTTCTGGTCCCTAGGAAATACTATCAGACTGTATTAGAAGTGGCTCATCTTCAAGTGGGAGAGGGACACCTTGGGGCGGAGAAGACCACTCAGAAGATCTTGGCGAGATTCTACTGGCCAGGGATTTATGGCCAGGTGGTACGCTTTTGCCAGCGTTGTCCTGAGTGCCAAAAGAAGAACAATCCCAAAATTTTAAAGGCACCCCTCCAAACCATGCCGTTGATATTGGAACCCTTTCAACGTATAGGGATGGACATAGTCGGACCTCTGGACCCTTCAAATCGAGGCCACAAATACTTATTAGTAATAGTAGATTATGCCACCAGGTACCCAGAGGCCTTTCCCTTGCGTTCTGCGAATACTCAACAAATATGCAACGTCTTGGTTCCTTTCATGGCCAGAGTGGGGATCCCCAAAGAAATAATCACGGATCGAGGCACTAACTTTATGTCCAATATATTAAAGCAAGTATGCGACACCCTATGTATCAAGCAAATCTGGACGGCAGTATATCATCCCGAGACGGATGGACTCGTCGAAAGATACAACCAGACGATAAAGCAAATGCTGCGGAAAACCATCCTGCCAGGAGAGAGGAATTGGGACCGACTGATACCATGGATCTTGATGACGCTGAGAAATACTCCCCAATCATCTACGGGCTTCGCTCCTTTCCAGTTGCTATTCGGCAGACCAGTAAGGACTCTCCTAGATATCCTAAAGGAGAGTTGGGAGGAGCAGCCAAGTACAGAAATGTCGTTGACCGAATATGCGGCTCAGCTGAAGTCCAGAGTGGAGAAATTGCAGGAGGTGGCACAGTCACATCTACAACAGGCTCAGGTCAAACAAGAGCGTTATTACAACCAAAGAACTAAGTTACGTACCTTACAGTTGGGGGACCAAGTCCTCGTGCTACTCCCTACTACAGAAAATAAGATGCTAGCATCTTGGAAGGGTCCATACCAGATAAAAGAAGTTTTGGGCCCTGTTACTTACCGAGTCCATCAACCTGGGAATAGAATTCCCTTTCAAACATACCACATTAATCTTTTAAAGCAATGGAAGGAGCCAGTGGCCACAATAGGGGCGTTCAAGAACGAAGAGATCCCATCAAAGCAGCTACTAAAGCTAGGGGGTCACGCCGTTAAGGAAGCTTCGGATATTAATATTGAGCATGACCAAATAGCTCCAAAATATCTACCCTCAGCGGAAGACCACATAGGAAAAGAAGCCCTGAGTGTCAACGCGGACCTTGGCCCACGTCAAAAGAAAGAACTGTGTGACCTAATCAATCGTTACACAGGGATTATTTCTTCAATCCCAGGTAGAACATCATTGACATGTCACCACATACAAACATCCCCAGGTACAAAGGTGAGGCTCAGACCATATAGGACCATATAGGATCCCGGAAGCAAGGCTACAAGCCGTTAATAACGAAATAGAAGAGATGCTGCGCCTGAAGGTAATAGAACCATCTCACAGTGAGTGGTGTTCACCATTAGTAATGGTCCCTAAACCAGATGGGAGCACTCGCTTCTGTATGGATTTTAGAAGGTTAAATGAAGTTTCGAAATTCGATGCATACCCTATGCCCAGAATTGACGACCTGTTAGAGAAGCTGGGCAAAGCGGAGTACCTGTCGACAATTGACCTGACAAAGGGTTATTGGCAGATACCACTGTTCTATGCTGACCGCGAGAAAACGGCTTTCGCATCCCCGGCCGGATTGTTCCAGTTTACTGTGTTACCCTTCGGGCTACATGGTGCCCCAGCCACATTCCAGAGGCTAATGAACTATTTGATAAAGGGCCATGAAGAATACATCGGAGCATATCTAGACGACAGTGGTATACAGTCAAAGGTGGCCGGATCACTTACAAAATGTAAAGGCGATATTCCAAACCCTAAAGGAAGCCGGCTTACATGTCAATCCCAAAAAGACCCATTTGGCCAACACATATACCAAATACCTTGGTTACTATGTCGGTCGAGGAGAAATCCGTCCTCAACAAGAGAAGGTAGAGGCCATCAGTAAGCTACAGTTCCCTGTAACGACTAGACAGGTCAGAGCCTTTCTGGGCTTCGTAGGATACTACAGGCGATTCATCCCACACTTCTCGACAATCGCTGCCCCCCTGACAAACCTTCTTAAAGCCAATGCACCACGTAAGAGAGAATGGAGGAACACAGAAACCGAAGAGGCGTTTGTAACCCTTAAGGGTGCCCTATCGGATAAGGCCATTCTAAGATGTTCGGATTTCGAGAAACCTTTTTACCTACATACAGTTGCCTCTGGTTCAGGATTAGGCGCTCTACTCTTCCAGAGTAAAGGAGAAGAAGCAAGGCCTGTCTTGTTCATCAGCAGAAAGCTCTTACCTCATGAAATGAATCACGCAACCATCGAAAAAGAGTGCCTGGCAGTGAAATGAGCCGTAGAAACTCTAAAGTACTATCTATTGGGAAGAACATTTACTCTGGTTACGGACCACGCTCCCTTGGTCTGGCTGTCCAGAAATAAGGACACAAATCCCCGCGTCTTAAGATGGTTTCTCTCGCTACAACCATACTCTTTTCACACCATCCATCGGCCGGGCAGGAAAATGGCTCAAGCGGATTATTTATCCAGATTGCATGCCCTTCCCGATCGTAAGGGCTTAAGGGGGAGGATTTGTGACAAGGCGGTGAAAACAAGAGCAGTTTGCACTCCTGAGGGGAGAGATGGTGCAATCCATCCAGGAAATCAGGCAGGACGTGACCAAACTGGGGGAGAGGACAAATACCCTGGAAAGGAAACTCCAGCAAGTGGAAGACGACACCCACAAATCAGAAGAGACACTAGATAGGATTGCCCAGACCACCATTTTCCTGGAACAGCAATGTGAAGATCTCGAAAACAGATCGAGGAGGTCCAATATCAGAGTCAAAAACCTCCCGGAATCAATAGGGGACCCCGATCTGAGATCTACAGTCATGCAACTGTTTACAGAGATCATAGCGGAAGAGGGTGACTCAGTGATTGGGATCGACCGTATCCACAGAGTGGGTCCTTCAAGGGCGGCGGAGCCGGGACTGAAACCCAGGGATGTGCTAGTGGCCATGACATCCTACGCACAGAGAGAGCAGATATTGAGGAAGGCCAGACACACCCCCCAGATAAGAGTAAACGGCCACGAGGTGCAATTATATGAAGACCTGGCCCAGTCCACACTGCTTAAGAGACTCCTGATGGTCCCGGTGGTCCGACACTTGTCCGCAGCCCAGGTTAAATACCGATGGACCTCCCCCTTCGGTCTCCTATTTATATGGGAGGGAACCCAACATAGGATCATGACCTGTGAAGAAGGAGAACGGTTGTTGGACGTATCCAGCGGAGGGGACGCACCCGGATCCCCGGGGGAGACCTAGGGGGCCGAACCAACAAGAGGGATGGGAGATAGCTCGCAGAAAAGGGAGAGCAAGGAAGTCGACTCAAGCCCGGGGGCTTACCAAAAACTCATCAAACCCGGAATGAACAAGGTCCCTCTGTTACAACTTGAGTGCGAGAAGAGATTTGAGGTTGATGCATCCGTCAGACATGCAGCAGACCAGGAGAGGAACCAGGGAAAATTGGATGGAATCGTTAGTGGGGTTTAGGACTCCCCACAATATCTTTGAGAAGGAAAACATGAGCCGGGAGCGCTGGACATTTCGTCTCAGGGCACATAGCAACCCGGCCCTGACCTCAGGGGTGCTGTTGGGGGTGGGAGAGAGGGTCCCGAAGTTAAAGGCATCGAGACAAATCTTGGGTAGGACACTACACTATTTGCCATGGACAAAAGAGGCGACCACAGCAAGTTAAACTAATTACCCCGTAGTGAATAGGACATATAAAGTCCCGGTGACAGTGCTATCACAGAATGTACGAGGTATGAATACCCCTGTGAAAAGATCCAAATTGGATAGACAGGCTTGGAAGCAGAAAGCGAACATCCTACTCTACCAGGAATCACATATTAAGAGCGACAAATATCGCGTTAAGATAAAGGGGGTGAGGCATGTCTTTCAGTCAAACATAGATGGGAAGGGAGCTGGAGTCATGGTGGCTATAATGGACACTTTAAGCCCAGATCCATGACCACAGGTCAGATGGGGAGGCGAGGTATGTGTTTCTGAACATCACGGTTGAGGGGAGAAGGTTCACCCTAGCTTCGATCTATGCCCCCAATGTGGGACAGGAGGCATTTCTCAAGGACACGATGGGATTGCTCGAACAATTTGCGACGGGGGAAATCATTCTAGGCGGGGATCTGAATCTGGCCTGGGACCCCTCATTAGATAGGTCGACCAAGGAGGGCGCAAGCTCGAAAGCCCCTTCTGAGGCACTAAAGAAAGCATTCGACTCCCTTTCTCTGACCGATGCCTGGCGAGCACAGCATGGGGATAGCCGGGGCTTCACCCAATACTCCGATGTTCACAATTCTCTATCATGGATGGACTACATTTGGGTCTCTTCACCCCTTCTGGGCATAATCACCGATGTGGAGATGGGCCCCATTGTCCTCTCAGATCATGCTCCAATAACTCTGTCCCTGGCACTCAATGTTAGGGGACCTAAGATGTGGTCCTGGCGCTTCCCCTTGGAGCTCCTTCAAGATCCTGTGCTGACAGAAGAAATCCAAGACAAGATCGACACGTTCTTCATTGAAAATGACATGGGGAAGACCCCCAGGATGTGGTGTGGGATGCCTTTAAAGCTGTCTTGAGAGCTGAATTAATTTCAATGAAATCCAGGAGAGAGAAACAATTGGGGCAATGGGAGAGGGAGTTGGAAACCCGCCTGCTGGAAGCACAGAGGGAGGTGGCGGCAAACCCCAGCAGGGCTAAAAGACGGGCCATGCAACACATCCAATGACAGCTGGAGCTCCTACGAACCTACAAGGTGGGCTACGCCCTCATGATAGCGAAGCAAAGATTCTACTTCCATGCCAACAAGGCGGACACTCTTCTGGCTCGCCAACTTAGGGAAGTGGCCAAGGAGAGATCCATCATGGTGCCGGTGGACCCCTCGGGGTCTCGGAAAATGACAAACGACGAAATGGGGGAGATAATGAGATCCTTCTATCAGGATCTGTACACAACCAGTGCCCCTTCTGAGGAGGATCAAGAAATATACCTTCAGGGGGTGTCCCTTCCGCGTTTGCCAGAGGAAGTCCGGGGGGCACTAGATCGAGATATATCCCTGGAGGAGGTGCTATAAGCTATTAAACAACTCCCCAAGAACAAAGCGCCGGGCCCGGACGGGTACACTAGCGCCTTTTACAAGAGATTTCGCCACGTCCTGGCCCCGAAACTTACAACCCTCTTCAACACCTTCAAAGTAAGAGGCAATATTACAGCGTCTATGAACAAGGCGAAAGTGGTTCTCTTTCTGAAACCGGGAAAGGACCCTACCCTCCCAGGTTCGTACAGACTGATAGCTCTTATTAATCTAGATGCAGAACTCTGTACGAAGATCTTAGCGAACAGGCTTTCGGAACACTTGTCCTCCCTGATAGATGCGGATCAGTCGGGCTTCGTGCATACAAGGCAGGCAGCGGACAACACCAGGAGAATATGTCACATTATTGAAAAGGTCGAACGCACTGACACTGAGGCTATACTAGTCACCTTGGACGCGGAAAAGGCGTTCGACCGTGTCGAGTGGTCGCAGCTCCTCCGAACTACGACACATATGGGCTTTGGGGACTCCTACATGGGGATGCTAAAAGCAAATTACAGAAGTCCATCCCTGAGAATCGCCGTTAACAGCCTCCTGTCCGGAGTGATAGCCCAGACGAGAGGCACTAAGCAGGGGTGCCCCTTGTCCCCCCTCCTGTACGCTCTGTTTTTAGAGCCTCTTCTAGCTAGGATACATCAACAGCGCTTAATAAAGGGGGTGCAGATGGGCGGGCTGGAGCACAAATCAATGGCCTTTGCCGATGATATGTTGCTGGCGCTGACAGATCCGACCAGGTCTCTACCCACACTAATGAGCGAACTGGCGGCATTTGGAGCCATCTACGGTCTTAAAATCAACAAAGCAAAATCTGAGATACTGAATCTCTCCGCCGACCTTGAGACCATCTCCAAGTCAGCCCGAGTCCAGGGTGTCCAGCTGGCAAGAGGCAAGATCAGCTACCTTGGGGTGAAGCTCACCCCCAAGACGAGTCAACTGTTTGCCGCAAACTACCCAGACTTACTTATCCACCTCCAAAAGCTGTTGGCGAGATGGACCCCCTTTCCACATCATGGTGGTGAAGCATGGCGGCGGTGAAGATGACGATCCTCCCAAAAGTCCTTTACTACTTCCAGGCTCTTCGAATCAAGATTCCCAAGTCCTTCTTCGCTCTCTAAATAAAATGACATCTGCATACGTATGGAAGCGCAAAAGACTGAGGGTGGCAATGACCACACTGACAGCGGCAGTTCGGGAGCGGGGTCTGGCCTTTCCCCACTTCAAACGATATTATGAAGCGGCGCAGCTGCGAGTCCTTAAAGAATGGGTGGCAGATTGTCCTCAGACTAAATGGGCAATGCAGGACATAGCGGTTGCTGGGGGCCCGCTCTCGAACCTCTTGTGGTCTCA